>NC_051308.1:59778807-60086307 GCF_015220235.1 Choloepus didactylus | reverse complement strand
TTTATTTAGTTTCTAATATCCTGAAAAAATGCCCACAGAAATAAGTGTCACCAAAATGAGAAAAGTAGCATATTTACCTTCAGCCGATCTCCACTGGTGTGAGCTGTGGAGCAGCGCTCACTGCCTGCCAAATCTATTAGATTTATGCGACTTACTATCCTGTGATCATGTTCTTCCCCTTCCACAAATTCTGTCTGTAGCAAAATGATATTGAAATAATATAAGTTCTTCTATTACTTACCATCAAGATAAGTCTTCAAAAAGGAAAACTAAACAAGATTATAAAGCATTCATTTATTTTAAAAGCATTTCTTCTTACAATGTATCAGTATTGGTTTACCAATTGTACCAAATGAATCACATTAATGGCAAGATGTAAATTAATAGGAGAAACTGCAGGGGATGGGTGTTGTATATGGGAACTCTGCACTTTCTGCACAATTTTCCTGTAATCCTGAAACTTCTCTAAAAATAAAATCTATTTAAAAAAAACAAAAACAGAAGAGACAACATAGGACTATTGGGAGGGTTAAATGAGACCCCCAACACATAGCAATTACATAATAAATGTTGGTGAATTTTATTACTAAAACAACAACAACAAACATTCCTTCTTGAATATATGATAATATCATAATGCATAAATACCCACATATTCTACTAAAAACAATACATTCAGCAGTGTTTGGATTATGCCAGAATAAAAGAAATGACTGGAAAGGGATAAAAACCCACAACTACCCAGTTATATTAAGGAAATAATCATAAATAAAGAAAAAGCTTTACAAACAAAGATATTGTTTATCCCAGCATTATAATAGCAAAAGATTTAAAAACAATATAAAGGTCCAAAGGTAGAGAAAAACTTGAGGAATTGTAATATTTAATGAAATATTACCTAACCTTTAAAAATAATCCCTGTGAAGAATTTTAATAGCATAAAATTATTGCAGATTTTGTAAGTGTTTAAGTATGATTGTAAAATCACTCAAAGATTATACTCCAAACATTTTAGAGGGACTTTATTTCAGTAGTGGAACCTATGGCTGAATTGTTAAAAATATTTTTACTTTCTGATATGCTTTTCCAAATACTCTATAATTACCATACATTATTGATTTTTAAAGTAATGGGAATAAGATACTGCCATATATACCAAAAGTCATTCGGAGTTATTGTATATATTTCCTAAAACACAATTATGTTTGTATATTTATGACTGCACCCTTACCTTTTGATTTAAAGAAGAAAATATGAAAAATATGAAATGTAAATGTATTTACTATCTTATCTTAAAATATAATCCCCCCCAAAAAAATACCTTGGTCTGGGTCATCACCAGAGTAAAAATTGAGTGAGATCGGGAGCTTTTATCATTCATACCAGTAGCAGCAGTTGCCCTTTGCTTATTTCCCAATTCTAGCCAACTCTAACAAGAGAGAAGGGAAGAAGATCAGATCTGCAGGCTATAATGCATGAGAACCACAAATCAATGAACCGCAAAGTTAAGCAAGCATGTTCAATAACATATACATGTTAATAATTATTTTATAAAACGAAATTATTAATAAAGTTTGCCTTTAACAATTTCTATTCCAAATGACTTTTTTTTTTTCTGTCACAGAAATCTGAATCAGGAAATAATATCTTTAAAAAGCTATTTCTATAGCTCTCAGCTGACAGGATGGTCAATTTTTGGTTCCTGTGAATTTGAAGAGCAATTCTTTTGATTAAAGTTTAACAAACAAAATCAGTTTATGACAAGTTAACAAGATTAACCTTTTATTTATGCAAACAGCAATTAGGGAAAAATATTTGTGAATATTTATGATTATAATCTTTTCATCTGGTAGAAAGAAGACAAAATACATATAATCCATCTTACCTGTATATCAGAGAAAGAACTGACAACATTCCTATTTTAAGAAGCAAAAAGACAAAATAGATTTTACTGATGATTATACACTTGTTTGCATAAAACAAAACAATAATAACCTTTCAATCACATTATTAGTCTCTGAAGTTCACAATGGAATAACTCATACATATTATTATACTAATTCTCACAGAATCTTTCGTTTTCCCCATTCTTTAAGGGCAGGAAATAATGTTTTAATTTTACCAAAAAGTATGATTTTTCTCACTACAATAAAGTGCCTTATCATCATAACATTATAATACTCAAGGCTATAATCATGAGACCAAAAGAATGTCTCGACACAATTCTGTATTTATTAAATGGAACTGAACCCACACCTAATCACTTTTCCTTTCCTTTAAGAAAAGCTTTTGGAGTGCTGAAAGACAAATGACTTGACGTACATCAAACTCTTAACTCTCAATTCATCTTACCACATTCTCACCTCTTCAGCTTAAAGTAATAAGTATAAAAAGCAGATTGAGGGGGAAGGTTTAACTTAACAGGGAAAGGAAAGGGTAAAGGGGAGGTAAAATCAAATATTTATTTCCTACCCAGTATAATTAATACTCCATGCCAGGCACTTTATAGTGGTGAAAGATACAAACATAAAAACAAGGAGCCAACACTCTATTTGGAAAGAGAGGGAAGTTTAATGGGATAATAGTAAAGATAGAAAGCTAAATAGTTATCCATGGTTTCAAAGTTGAGGTGGCAAATGAGAATAAAATAAGAATTATGGGAGAACAAAATGCACTCTATTCATTTATTTCCTCCTTGCTTATGCTAAGCCACTTACATTGTCAGAGCTTCAACATATGGTCCAGAAATAGGATGCTCCCTTACTCTCAGCTAGTAAAAGCAAACATAAGCATCATTAAGAATATGAAAAAATATTTCATATAAAATATGGTCATGATTGGGTTTTTCCTCTATGTTGACTGCAAGGTAAAAAGATATCTTTATTTTACCCAGAAATAAATATAAAGGTGTCACAAAAACAAAGCCATAAGGCATGAAGAAGCTGCCTCAACACCACAAATTGTTTATATCTGCACAACTTGCAACAATATCCTGTAGCATCATATCACTTACTAGTTTTTTATTCTTGAATTAAATCCTGCTGTAGGTATTCTTTATACGCTTTTAAATATCTCTCTAAACTAAACTAAACTTTAGGCATTTAAAATGTCTTCATTTTTAAATTATAAATTTTAAACTTTGTGACCAAAAATTTAAAAACAGAAGTCAGAGAAAAAATGCTAGGTTTTATTTTTTTAAGTTCCTTGATTTTAACAAAGGACACTGCATAGCCTTGGACAAGGCAAATGACCTCTTTAGATTTGAGTTTTTTGTGCTCCAAGGTCCTTTTCAAAACTTAAAATTTTAAATTCTAGAAGCAATTTTTTTAAAAAGCCTACATATTTGTGAAACCTTCTATTTCAGGGAAAATATTATCTACAAAATACCAATTTGCTAAATAATCCAGTTAAATACTTATTCCATAATAAAAATATTATTTTAAAAACGTATACCACTTTTAGTGTTTACAGACTATTAGGGATTTGGTATTTGATTTAAGCAATCCAACTAAATCCTGGAAAAAATGTTTTATCTTTAACTTTTACACAATACTTGCTTAAAATAAAGAGCTTAAATTTTAATAAGTAATTTGACATCAAATGATAATGTTTAGCTTATATATATTTACTAGCATAATACACTATAGATCCCAAGCATTTGCTGTCATTTACTAGCATTTTAGTAAAAATTCAAGTCATATCATCTTAAGATCCTACATGATTATACAAATTTATTAAAAACAGAAATTTAAATCAATGAATAAACCGTTTTAATCTTACAGGTTGCTTTCTGTGGCCATTTTCACCTTTACAAACCAGAAGGTCATGAATTTTTTCATTATATACTTCAAAGAAGCTCATTTCAAGGTGATAGCTGACCTAGTAGGAATAGAAACAGCATATAATTTATTTTAAAAGTCGTTGCATTCCATACAAGGGAATATTATTCAGTCATGAAAAGGAATGAAGTATTGATACAAAACAGATGAACCTTGAAGACATTACACTAAGTAAAAGAAGCCAGACACAAAGGACACATATGATATTCCATTTATATGAAATATCCACAATGGGTAAATCCATAGGACAGAAAGCAGATTAGTGGTTGTCAGGGGTTGGGGGAAAGGAGGAATGGATTGTGACTGTTTTTTGTTTTTTTTTTTTAATATTCATTTTATTGAGATATATTCACATACCATGCAGTCATACAAAACAAATTGTACATTTGATGGACTGTGACTGTTTAATGAGCACAGGATCTCCTTTGGAGGCGATGAAATTTTTTGGAACGAGGTGGAGGTGGTGATTGCACAACATTTTGAATGTACTAAACGCCACTGAATTGAGCAGTTGCAGTTTAAAATGTTAATTTTATGTTATGTGAATTTTACCTCAATAAAAATTTTTTAACTTCAAAACAACAACAAAAGTCCTTGCATTTCTTCTTATTAATTTCTTGGTAAGGCTCAATTCAAGGCAAAAAGCATTTCCTTTTCCTAAGTTCCTATCTACTATGTGTATATCTTTAGGCAATAGTTAGAAGGACATAAAGAATTGTAAGACAAGATTCCTGCCCATGAGAAGGTAACCATCTCAGAGAAACACAACATACCTTTTGATAAAGAAAACACAAAGAGAAAATGAAGAACCTACATGAAAAATAATGACTATAAATAAAATGACTAATCAAAGAAGGGAGAAATTCAGGTGGCCAGAGAAGCTGAGGAAGAAGAAAGTAGGCTATGAGCATGAAAGATGAAGTGGCCTGGACCAGACAGAGAGGGTAGGGCATTCTTTACTTAGACAGCAGCAACTGAGCATGGATGTGCTCAGCACAGGAAAGAGACATTTGACCTGGTAGATCGGAACTTAAATCACTAATTCTTCCTGACTGGTGTAGAAAACAATCATCAGACTAAGAGAAGCTGAGCTTCTTCTCCTTTTGACTCAGAAAGATAGGGTGTACAGAAGAGTAAATCACCCTGGCAATATGGAATATGACTCCCGGGGAGGAATCTAGACCCGGCATCGTGGGATGGAGAACATCTTCTTGACCAAAAGGCGGATATGAAAGGAAATGAAATAAGCTTCAGTGGCAGAGAGATTCCAAAAGGAGCCTAGAAGTTACTCTGGTGGGCACTCTTTTTTTTTTTTTTTTTTTTTTAATTAAATTCAGTTTTATTGAAATACATTCACACACCATACAATCATCCATGAAATACAATCCACTGTCCACACTATGATAACATAGTTATGCGTTCATCACCACAATCTATCTCTGAACATTTTCCTTACATCAGAAAGAACCAGAACAAGAAAAAAAAAATAAAAGTGAAAAAAGAACACCCAAATCATCCCCACATCCCACCCCATTTGTCCTTTAGTTTTTATCCCCATTTCTCCACTCATCCATACACTAGCTAAAGGGGGTGTGATCCACAAGGTCTTCACAATCACACTGTCACCCCTTGTAATCTACATTATTATATAATTGTCTTCAGGAGTCCAGACTGCTGGGTTGGAGTTTGGTAGCTTCAGGTATTTACTTCTAGCTATTCCAATACATTAAAGCCTAAGAGGTGTTATCTATATAGTGCATAAGAATGTCCACCAGAGTGACCTCTCGACTCCATTTGGAATCTCTCAGCCACTGAAACTATTTCGTCTCATTTTGCATCCCCCTTTTGGTCAAGAAGATACTCTCAGTCCCACGATGCCGGGTCCACATTCATTCCCGGGAGTCATACTCTGCGTTGCCAGGGAGATTTACACCCCTGGGGGTCGGGTCCCACGTAGTGGGGAGGGCAGTGAGTTCACCTGTCGAGATGGCTCAGTTAGAGAGAGAGAGGGCCACATCTGAGCAACAAAGAGGTACTCAGGGGGAGACTCTTAGGCACCATTACATACAACTTTAGACTCTCCTTTGTGGTAATGAGCCTCAAAAGGGCAAGTCCCATGCTCGAGGGCTCAGCACATCAAACCGCCAGTCCCAATGTTTGTGACAACATCAACGCCAGTCCAGGTGAGGATGTCCAACACATCCGCACCTTCCCCCAGATCCTCGGGGCTGGGGAGGGTGAGGCTGTAAATATATTTTTTATTGTCTGCCCAAATTACTCTAGGATGTGTCACTATTTCACTCCAGCCTATACTAACCTACCGTATCTCACTTCCTATTCAAAGTTCCATGCAATTGTGGTGTCTGAACAAATCGACTGTAGGGTTGTACCGTTTAGAAAATTTAGATCCTGTATCTGGTGGGCGCTCTTAACACACAATATAGATAACCCATTTTAGGTTCTAATGAATTGGAATAGCTAGCAGTAAATACCTGAAACCATCAAACTACAACCCAGAACCCTTGAATCTTGAAGACGATTGTATAAAAATGTAGCTTATGAGGGGTGACAATGTGATTGGGAAAGCCATGTGGATCACACTCCCCTTTGTCCAGTGTATGGATGGATGAGTAGAAAAACGGGGGAGAAAAAAAAAAAAAAAAAGAAAAAGGCACCCAGTGTTCTTTTTATTTTAATTGTTCCTTTTCACTTTAATTTTTATTCTTATTATTTTTGTGTGCGTGTAGTAATGAAAATGTTCAAAAATTTTGGTGATGAACGCACAACTATATAATGGTACTGTGAACAACTGAATGTACGCTTTGTATGACTGCGTGGTATGTGAATATAGCTCAATAAAATTGAATTAAAAAAAGTAAAACAAAAAAAAAAAAAGATTGGGTGTAAAGAGCTGAAAAAGGGAAACTGCTTCCATTTAGCTTTTCTGACAGTTAGGGTTTCCTCATTAGAGAAACAGATTCACCTGTGGACCCAGACGTGAGCCAGCCAGCACCCAATACTGACAGAATTAGAAGCTTCAAGACAGTTTCAAAAAAATTTAGGTTCAAGTCACCAAATATTCATTGCACCCTACTAGGTACAAAGTGCTTGTTTAGGTGTTACGGGAAAATCTGAGATTAACTAGACACAGCTTTTACGCTGAAAGAATTCACAATCTAATCAGGCATAATACAGTACATAGCATTACTAGGCAGAATATGGTTGGTGTGCTGAGAGAAGAACAAAGCACTTCCAGACCAAGGAACACCATGCAATTATAAGATCATTTACAAATGCTATTAATATTGGTATGGTGGCTCAGAATTCAACAAACATGTATTAATGCCTATTATATACAAACCATTGTATGATGGCATGGGGATTCCAGTGGGACTTAGAGATGAAAACATAGCAGAAGATGAGTGGCAAAAGGCAGTTGATATACATCATAGAGAGCCATATTTTTCTTCTTCTTTGAAGTTTATGCCATTATGCTGGCTATCCCACCTTCCATTACCCATTCACATACCACTACCCTGTACCGTCCTGAATAATTTCAAAGTTGATACAACAGCAGTCCCTTACATTGGGATCACTATGTACTAGGCACTATTCAAAACCTTTTACAAAGATCAACTCATTTAATCCTCACAACAAACATGTGAAAAGGGTATTATTGTTATTATATTATCATCATCATCATCATCATCATCATCCCTATTTTCAGGTGAGAACACTGAAGCAAAATGAGAGGTTAAGTAAATTGTTTAAGGTCACATTTCTAACTAAGTGATGAAGCTTGGATTCAAACTATCTCCAAACTCCATTAACTGTTACACTATAATCTTCTCAGTGAAATAGTCATGCCATACAAAATCTGAGCCTCCCAGCTCTGTGACTTCATTCCAAAAACCTCTGCCTCTACTTCGCTTCATCTATCTCTCTCTGGCTTCCATCATGTCTGAACTACTCCAATACTAAAATCTTAAACACCCAATGGTGTACTCTGACCCACAAGCATACAGCTTTCTCATTCCCTTATTCCCATCAAACAAGCACTTGGACCACATTTCATCCTGTAGCCTCCATACCACGTTTCCCCCTAATCTATTGGTGCGCCCCTCCTTCTATTTTCAACTTAATTACTGCAGGTAAGAGGGTGGGGCTTAGAGGGAAGAGAAGCAGGCAGAAGAGGAGCAGCATATCCACAAGAGGAGACAGAATTGCTCAACTCTGCTTTTCCTCTTATGTTCTTGCTAAATGCTATCAACATCTATTCTGGTTCTACTAACAAAAAACATTGAGTTCTCTCTCCCTTACCTTCCATTCCAATAGTCACCAAGTCTTATCAGTTCTGCTTATTAAGATCTCTCAAATGTGTGCACCCTCATCCTCTCCTTCTGCCACTACCTTAAACTTAGCTCTTTATCATTTCTTATCCAGCTTACAAGTCACCCAGCTCGCCTCTTTGCATCCAGACCTACCAGTCCAAATTTCCTTTTTTCAATTCTCCACATTGCAGCCAAGGCAATCTTTTTTTAGAGAACAAATATGATTGTGTAACTTGCCTGCTTAAAATCCTTCCATAGCCTTCCAGATTCCTGGGAGCATAAAGAGTTCATAAAGCCCTTCCTGAGCCAAGTTCTGCCCTCCTCTCCAGTTTCATCTCTTGTCACCCTCAAACTCCATGCTCAAAACAAAGTAAACAGTTCATAGATTCCCAAAGATTCCCTCTTTCTTGCTTTCACATCTTTGCACACATTGCTCCTTCTGCTTGGAATGTCCTTCCCTCTTCTTCACCTAGAAACTGCTATGTTTTCTTCAAAACTAAGCTCAGAAACTCTCTCCTCTGGGAAACCCATCTCCCTCCAACCTTGTTCTTACCCTATCATAACAATGACTATAATTGGCTATTTACTGACCCATTTCTCCCTTTACACTTCCTTGATTGGGTCTTTTATTTCCATATTCCCAAATCTAGCACAATATTTTCCCAATTTCTCTTATCATAGAAATACAAAGTGAAAAGTATGAAATTTATAAATTCCTAGGTTCTAACCTAGACCAATTGAATCAGACTCTCCAGAAGAGATTTTTAACAAGTGCACACACAGGAACTCCAATCCTGGTGATTCTTATGATCAAGCAAATTTGGGGAAAATGGTATAATAGACTGCCTGGTAAACAGCATATGCTCAGTAAATATCTGCTGAGTGTATAAATGAATAAGAGAAAAGGGGAGCTGGCACAGGCTTCTCAGATGTAGTTCAGTGGAAAGAGTATGGCCCTTGAAGTCAAATCTGGGTTTAATAAAGTCTAACTCCCATTCATGTTGTCTAAATTTGAGCTCGCTGTCCTTAGTTAAGTCTGTGTGCCTATCTGACTTCAGAGGCCCCTACAGTAGTAGTACACAACTACAACATGAACCATTACATATACACAAAAGGAATAAAGCAGAGAAAGGTAGAGAAGACAGAAAAAATGAATCCCTCTATCACTGTCCACCAGCAGGAATCAATTCTAAATTTAGAATCCACACCCTCCCTCTCTAGACCATTGTTCTAAAAGCAAATGATCTAGAAATTAGAACTACATCTTCCATCAAATATTTCCTTAGTGGCCTTGACTGATTCTAACTTGATTTGACTGTTTTCTGACTCAAGATGCAGACTTGCAAACACTCTGAGAACATACCTCCTGGGTTTGTTTTTTGGCTACTTGAGCAAAAAGATCTTCACAAAATCTTGGAATTATTCCTGGTTCTTCGCTAAGTCCCATCATCCTGGAAAATATATTATGAATAGGCAGAAAATAAAACTTGTTAGGTTTTGTTTTTTTTTTTTTAAGTCCTCCTTTGGGAAATGAGTTAGGGAGGGAAGGGGAGCAAGCTAATTAAATCTAATAGTTAATAGCTAAGAACCTGAGCTCTGAAGCAAAATCTGCCTGAAATCAAATCCTGACTTCACTATGACCCTTGACAAGATACGTAACCTCACTAAACCTCAATTTCCTCTTCTGTAAAATGGGAATAATAAAAGTATCTAATTCGGAGAGTTGGTGTGAGAGTATAGCATCTGGAATATAGTAAGAATTCAATAAATGTTAGCTACCATTAAAATTCTGAGTATTCCCCTCTAGGACAGATATTGTCATAGCTACCACTTATCAGATGCCCTATTTTAAATTTTCACAACTAACACTTACAAGACAATCTCTCTGGACTTCAATTTACAACACGAGGTATGATTTGCAGTAAAACAGGTCCAATGATTTTTACAAAGTAAACTATGTCTCGTGCAAATTAAGCCCAGAAGTTAGGTAACTTGCGCAAGTTTGCAGAGCTAAGATGTAAAATGGATGAGATTCGAGCCCAGATTTGAGTGGTTTCAAAACCGTATTCTTTCTATCACACCATGCTGCATCTCACAACAGAAGATTTAAACATTTCTGGATAATTATATTTGCAATAAAACTTACGTATATGATTTTCCAGAGCCAGTCTGACCATAAGCAAAGAGACAGGTATTGTAGCCTTGAAAGGCTCTTTCCAGGAGCGGTAACGCTAGCGTCTTATAAACAGTCGTCTGGCTAGCATAGATAGGATGACATTCATCAAAAGACCAGAATGAAACATCATAAATAAAATTATAAACGTGTTTCAAGCCAGGATGTTGTACGGTTATTTCCTCCCCATCCAGGAAAACCACTTGCGATGCTTTTTCAATCTTCTCTCTTTAAAAAGAAACACAAAGAAACCAAGTTACTATAATTATTTTGGATATGACTCCCAAAGGATATAAAAAGGACACCTAAACTAGTATACATAATTTCAACAAACTTGAACAAAACTTGAACAAAAGTTTGAATCATAAAAGTCTCTTCTGGCTATTAGTTATTGTCAAGGTTAATCCAAAAGTCCCTCCCTCCTCTAGATTCTCTCCCTCGATCTTCATGTTCATCTTTCTTCTCCCTCAGACTTAGGTTGAAATCTTTTACTTAACTCTAGATCTTCAGAAAAGCAATCAGTCTTTTGCCCCTCCACCCTGGCCTTGCTTCTAGGGCTTGTCTGATGAGTCTGGCATCAGGCTCTAGGTCACTTACTAAGTGCCTTCCAATGTAGTCTCCCATCTTGAGTTTTGCCCTTACTCCCTCTGTTCTTTCTGTTGCCTCTCTTCCTATCATGGTTCTTGAGACTTTTCTGTTAGGTTGTTTCCCCACCCTCTCTATATCAACTCACCTTCAGTCCTCTCACCAACCCCATATTTTCAGTATTAGTCCTTACAGCACCGTATGACTTACCTTTAACTACTGACCCTTTCGGCTCAAGCTGGAGGTTCTTGCCCCACTACAATGTTTACCATGTCCTCTTTTAACTTGCTTAGATACATATCATCAAGTTAAAAACCACTGACCCTGTTTTTTACTGTCCTCCTTAAAATATTTAAAAATAATTAGATGCCACATTCAAATTTTTAAAACTGTTTCAACTCTATCCCTAATCTGTCATGTCCCACCCACAATCCTTTTGTGGAGAGACTTTTGCTATCAAAATCAAATCTAATAACTCAAAGCATTTGCAACCATGATATATCAATTGAGATGATGATAGAGATGAATGATCACAGCTCAGGAAAGCGTTTTGGAAGGAACTCTTTGGGGAATGAGTGACCTGTTAGGGCACTTTTTATGGGAAAGGTAGAAGATCTCACCATATAAAGCAGATCTGAAAGCAGACTGCATTACAGACTTAAGTGAACTTTTTAAAAGCAGCGTATCTAGAAAAATTTACATATGCAAAATACGATTTCAAGGTTTTCATTTTACAGCCAACAATCAAAAATAACCAGTGAACTACAACTAAACCTGAAAGTTCTCTCTCTATAAAAATATTGCAAAATGTTGGAAGACACAGGAATTACTGACTTTTCAAAGGCAGAGAAGAATTAAAGATGCATAATATACCACTGGCTTGGCCTTATATTTTAAAAGGTGTACATACCTCTTGCTGAAAGGCCTTATGCGTACCGCCACTGTCACTTGAGTATTCTCTACTTTTAAGGGATCTGTCTCAGTGAACGTGTTCTGAAGTGCTGTTTCTTCTTCAGTATTGAGTGTTTTCTCTTGTGACCTCTCCCTTTTATTTGCAAGAAGAGAACTTTTTGGCCTTTGTTTCACTTGAAGGCTAAGCATCCTATTTCTCAGTATCAAAGAAGCTGGGCTCCTAAGTTGAGACATGCTAGACTTTGGTGTGGATTTGTGTTCTGTTATACATTTTATGGGTGTTCTTTCTTTTTCTAAGCTTCCAAATTTATTATTTGAATTTTTCACAATGTCTTTTCCAATACTTCTGTGATGTAAGTTTCCTGTGCCAGTCACTTTGATATCCAACTTACTTTGAATGGGTTTCGTTGCCAAGTGTCCTGTTCTAGCAACTTCATTCTGACTCTGGGAACCAATGAGTGCTCTATTACTCAAGTACTTAAGGTCAACATTTTCATTTGCCCCACTGGGGGTAGAAAACGTTTCTTTGCATTTTTCATCAGCCATCATTTGTTTGTCTTTTGGATCAGCTAAAGGTATGGAAGATACAACCAAGGAGTTTTTATCAGTTTTTACAATCTTCACATTTCTACTAGATTCCTGTGAAGCACAATTATTTTCTGTTTTACCTCCCACATTCTGTACTCTTTTCCACTTTTCCACAGAATCTGTTTTAGTACGACGTTGTAATGTGAGACGTGTTTCTGCTGTTTTTTCAATATTGTCTTCCATCTCACTACAAAGCAAAGATGATTCTTTTTTCCTGGTAGCTCTTCTCTGAAGTGCCAATCTTTCTGCAGGATTAGGGGTAGGGGGAGTATCTCCAGTTCTTTTACAAGCAGAAATAACATAAGTGCTATTTATGTCTTTGATTTTACTTGCAGATCTCAACAACAGATCATCATTTTCACATTCTGATGTATCTGATTTCAAATGTAGCTTAAGGCTGCTACTGTGGGTGAGAACATTCAATGATGAATTCTTTGGGGAAGAAGGAATACCAAGGATATCACTGTTATTTCGAGTATGAGCTGTGTAGAATGACATTTTGACAGCAAGTTATTTTTAAAAAGAATGTAGATGAAGAACCTAAGCTCTTCTTTGGATGTTCATTTGACTTCCAGACAATTCTTATGTCTCAGTTTCCCAAAATATCTAAAATACACACACACACAAAATTTTAGGCTGCACAGACTACGAACAGGCTGTAAAAATCTATAGAGAATCTCACATTGTGTAAATCACTTCCCAGAGGAATATTTAGAATAAAGTGATGATGACAACACTTCAATTCCTTGCCTACATTTAACAGTCCAGGGCACTGTCACCTTCAAACATTCTATTTCTTTTTGGATCCAAACTCTCCTACTTTCCCTATTTTTCTGCTCTTTCTGTCTCTTTAGAGGAGTCCTTTTCCTCTGACACCAGAATCATGTCCTCTTCAGGGTTTCAAAGGAAACCTTGAGGCTCCAAGACCCAGCCTCCAGCTCAGAAACAGCTTCAGACAAATCTCTGTTCACAAAGAGCTTATAATCATAATTCAACAAATATTTACTGAGGCCAATTATGTGCTAGGCCCTAATAACCATTGGGGTTTCAAAAACAAGACCCCTAAGAATATACAGATTAACCCTTATATCAAGCCAAATATGCTAAGTGATAGAAGAGTTGTAAAAAGTGCCGTATCAGCAAAGTTTTGTTTGTTTCTTTTTAAAAATATCTCCAAATATGGGAGTAGGAAGACTAAAGGAAACCATAGCACCTAAGCCAGAGTCAGGAACAAAACATTTTTATAAATACCTGCTAAATGTATGTTCAGTACAGGAATTTTTAATAGAGATTAAATGCAGAGGCATCACAAGGCAAATTACTCCCAAATAAATACCACAGACAATAAATACAATAAGTACTGTAAACTAACTGCCTGTGGTGAAAACCATGCAAGAGTAGATAAGTAGACAGTATGCCCTCTAATACAACCGGTGTCTAACACAATACCTATCAGGTATTAAAGTTTAAAAGAAAAAGAACAGCAGTGACAACTAAGAGGTTTGTCTTCTGCTAGTCAGCTCTGCATCAAACTTATATTGATGTAAACAAGTCTTTAAATTTGCAAACCTGCTACTCAATTATAAAACGACACTTGCTCAAACCACTCCATAGATTACTGCTATCAAGAAACAAATTAACAGAAGTTAATTTTTAAGTAAATCTGTGAAAGTTCTACATAAATAACAGAAATCATTACAAAAATTTCGTCAGGTTATGGGCATCCCGTTGACCTTTCAACTAAAGTACCAAAATCTTCGTATTATGAAATGAATTCAAAGACAATAAAAAATTCTGAAAATTCTACTGCAACTGAAAAATGTTTGCTACTTACACAAATCAATAAGGTTTTTATTTGTTTGGAGAGTTTCGCCGTCACATTTTAAACAGGACTGGAATGAAAACAAGGAAAATAAGTCACAATCAAAACCAAACCGTCCTTCTGATTCTGTTCTCCAGCTGGTCTCTAATGAGGTTGTGACAGCGAATGTAACCAACTCGAGACACTTCAAGGGGTGAAGAGGTCCTGGAGTCCGGCTTTCCGGACCCCAAAGAGGTGCTGCCCCCACGCCCTTCCTCTAGGGGATACCTTCGCCACCCACCCAGAATTCCGGGGCGAGCGGGAGAACGGAGCTAAGACCACCCGGCCGCACCTCAGCGGTCTCCGCAGCGGGCTACCGCATGTCCCCTTCCCCAGCACCCGCCCTTTGCCCCTCCGCAGGGCCCCACCTCGGAAACACCACCCCTCGAAGCCGTCCCCACCGCTCTCACCTCACAGCCGCCGGCTACAGCAGTGGCTGCGATTCGAATGGGCGCCCCGCCTTCTGATTGGCTGCTGAGACCGCGTCGAGCACACGTCTTCGCTTCCTCCCGCCTCCCGGAAGCGCCGGTGGTTGGGCTTCTGGTCGCCGGGGTCTAAACCCTAGGCCCGCCCTGCTCTCATCTCCCAGGCAATGGGTCCCGCCCTTTCCACCGGCTCCGGTAAGGCTTGGCGCTTGGGCCCTCTAAGTCCCAGGTGAAGAAGCGGCGGGAATATGGGATATTGCGGGCAATGCGCTAAAATAGTGTAGGGAATCGTGACAATGACACGCTTTTCGTTCCTTGATATAAAAGAAGCATAGTCTATCTAACTTACAGCAAACACATGGTAAAAATGGCTATTTGCCCCCAAGTTAAAGTAAATCAGAATAATTAACACTTTTTTTGTATTTTGTATTCAAGAAGTCTCGAAATAGGAATAGTACTAAAAAGTCTTCATAGATTTTTTTTTTCATTTAACCCTGAAAAACCTTATGATATAAATATTGATTTTATCCTCAGTTTACAGATGAGAAACATTTAGAGTTAAGAAATTTGTGCAAGGTCATACAACAGGCAAATGGAACTCCATTAAGAACTCCAAATAGCAAATAGAACCCCAAAGCTGATGCTATAAGATTTAACTCAGTTGCAATAAATATTCCCATAAGACTCTAAAACTTGACACAATAATTAAAATACATTCTGAAAAATAACCAGAGCAATGATAGAGACAAGCAAAACCAAAATTATAAAGCAACAGTATTAAAAACAAGGGACTAAAAGTACAGATAATGGAAATGTATTCAATGGGATCAAAAAAGAAACCAGAAGTGGCCCCAACTACATAGAAAAGTTGAATGGATGTTAAAGAAGTCATTCTGTAATTCACTCTAAAATTCATTCTAAAATGTAATGAAAATTAATTTTTAGGGAATGAAAGGAATAAGAAAACAAATGGAATATAAAAATGGACAAAGATATTTCACACACAAGAAGATAATTCATGAAGAAAATAGAATGCAATCCCCAAGTATTAAATGCAAATAAAAATTAGATGCAACTAAAAAAAAAGTTAAAATTTTGGTGCCAGTTTGCACCAAAATTGAAAGTTTACATTTCTAGTAACATAAATTGGTATGCTTCTGGAGGGCAAGGACCTAATCTGATGTTCATAGTGTATCCCTAGTATTTAGTATAAAGCCTGATTTATAGTAGATGTTCAAAAAATACTGTTGAATAAATAACAAATTTGATAATGTATTAGAAGAACCATAAAGATATTCATACCCTTCAATCTAGTAACTGCACCAGAGAAATTTATTCTAAGAAAATATTTCTGTAGAAACCAAAAAGTATACATGGGAATTGTCTCTTTATCCATACTGGATAAAATCTAAATGCCCAAAAAAGAGATAATGCTCTGAATGTTTTAACAAGAACAAAAAAAATTTAAAAATTGTTACAACTATTAAGCATCCTTTAATGTTATAATTAAGGACTAAATAGGACCAAACAATGCCAACCTATAGACTAGACCATAATCTTCCCACCAGTCTATGAGCCCAAGTTGAGGCAGAACCTTCTCTGTTTGGCTCAATCTTGTCTCCCCAGTGACTGGCACAGACCCTTCATGGGAACTTCATGTAACACTAGCCACCACACTTCCCCCTTCTTTTTCTTTCTCTGTTAGAAGCCCCCAGTTTCATTCCAACCACAGGATTTCAAGAGCCACCTGTGAGCCATCTCCAGGTTACCCAAGATGGTACTTTCTTTCTTCAAATCCTGTCTGCAGCTCACTAGCAGAGAAAGTCACTTAGCCTCTGGATGCCTCAGGCTCCTCATGTGGAAATTGCAGGTGATAGTAGTACCTACCCTGAAGAGTTGTAGTGATGTTTAAATTAAATAATGTAGCCAAAGTGCTCAGCAAAGAGACAGGATCAGTGCTCAAGAAATGTTAGCTACTAAATTGCAGATCTTAATGTAACTCCAGAGCACCTAAGAGCCCTATTCAAGGCCAGTGCTGAGAAATTGGGATCGTGCATTTTATGGTCTCTCTGTTATAATGGTAATGGCCTATTTTATTTTATGAAGGATGAGGATTATGATTTAATCCATAGTAATAACTGAAAAGAGGAGATTGAGCCCTTTTGTAATGGACTCACTGTACTCTATTAAAAATCTGATGAGAACAATGAAACACTGTCTCTTAAGAGGGAGCAGTACTAATCTCCATTTTGTTCCAATTTGATTAAATTTTTTTAAAACTTCAGATCTTTTGAAAGAAAAGAAAAAGGGATCTAGAAAATGCAGATTTGGCCAGCATAATGTTCGTGGGGTGGGAAACCTGATGCTTCTCACTTCGTTTCAGACCTCAGTTCCCCTGAGTCAGTGGCTAGCATCCCACCTGGCTCTGGGGATATGGCATCCTTTCCAATGCTCCAAAGCTCTGCTCTCCCGTTTAGGCTGAGGGGGCATTTTGTTATTGCCAACACACCAGCTGTTTAAAATGCCCTGTATCTTCAAACCTCTTTTTAAAATTTAATGCATTGAAATAATAGTTCCCTTGGGAGAGTAGACTCAGAATTCCTAAGGCCACCCACATTATATTACCTTCTGAAACTTGGCATCTTTACCTGTAAAATGAGGAGATAATACCCCAACAATTGCTGGAAAAATCGAATCAGAAAATATAAACAAAGAAGTTTGAAAAGTATGACACGCTACTGAATATAAATTTAAGTTGATAATGTGTTTTGACTATATACATGTGACTCTCAAATATTTGTGTGGATTAAAATAGATATTGTATGAAAATGCCAAGTACATTGCATGGAACGTAGGGACTCCATAAATGTGAACCAATTGCAACTTCACTCTTCTAAGATAGCAATACTGACAATAACATATATTTTAAAATTCCCTATCTCATTTGCCACCAGCTGCAAACTTACTTTCATTTAAGCCCTTACTTAGCTCTGGCCTCAGAAATAAATGACTCTCCTGCTATTTGAGTCCACTCCTTCACCCATGTCCTGGATTCATCCTCTCCATCTCCCCAGGGACATCCCTACATAAAGTATCCCGTCTTCCTCCTTCCATCTTCTGCATCTCTCTCATCCAAAAAAATAAGAAAAGATGCCTCTTCCTCCCCCAACCTTTCCTTGTCCCTTCTAGCACCTGCCGTATCTTTCTCTCTTCTTTTCCAGTCTTCCCTTGGAGAGGGGTATAACAGGCCTAGAGGAGTCTTTAGGCACTTGGATCCTAAAGAAAATGCTGAGAAGTTAAGGCTATTAAGACAAAGGGGAAAGCAGAGGTCATTAAGGCCCCAAAGTACCAGGATCGCAGTAAACACAGGAATGGAGCTAACAGAGGGAAAGCTAGGTGTGAATGGCTAAGAGACTGCAGGACTTTTTCCATGAACAGAGCTGAAATGTCCCCAGATCTTTCTTATTAGATGCCAACCTCAAGTATGTGGTTGGGTCAACCATTATGTGGCAAGGATAGGACACTTCTCTCCTCATTCAAGTTCCTTGAAGGCTAACACCACTTTCTGTTCTTCCTTTCTCTTCCCTTCACTTCCCAGATCACTGCAGCTAACTTCTACCTTCCCCTCCCTGCCCCCGCCCCAGCCCCGTGTCTCCATTTTCATAATCGTGAGAGTCAAGAAAGGTGCAATTCTGGTCCATGAGCTTCAGCATTGAACATGGCTCATTTCTACCTGCAGACACACACTCACCAATGATCTCACTGCCAGATCTAATAAAAACTAACCTTAAAACTTTATGTGGAAGAGAACCTAAGATGGTGGCTAGGTGAGACAGGGCAAAAAACACCTCCATGAAAAATACTAGATAAAAGCCAGAAAGTGACCCAGAACACCAGTTCCAGCGATGCACTAGCTGGACAAGGTCTGCTAAATCCACAGGGACCATGCACTTGGTGAAACCAGGAATCTGCATTCTGAAACGAGTGAGTGAGCTGGCTGAATGTCCAGCAGCTGCGCTGCAGTGTGGAGAACTATGGGTTGGCGTTTGGAGACGGACTAGTTCTTTTTTTAAAAAAAAACCCAAAAGTGGCTGCAGATAAGGCAGCGAGAACCGCACAGTGAAGGGTGGCGTGGAAGATAGCCTCTCGTGGCCCACTGCTAATTGTCTCAGAGCAAGGAGGGCAGAGGTGAGCCAAAAAGGGAAAAAAAACATGCCCCTTGCAGCCATCTTCCCGGCAGGCTGGGAATGCTCCTGCCCGGCACCGGAGCTACAGCCCAGAGCTGCGCCAAGCGACCCAGTGTGACGGGAAGTGTTTCCTGCAACACTGTGCACATGCCACAATATCGGGCGTGGGCAATAGCCCTTTGTGCACCCACAGCTAATTGTCCCAGAGCTGGGAAGGTGGAACTGTGTGTAAAGGGGGAAATTAACATGCCCCATTTAGCTATCTTTACAGCAGTCTGGGAACTCCCCTGCACGGCCCGGCGGCCCAGGGCTTCCCTTGAGGGACAGCACACACTTGTGACGTAGCACAGCCTTCCGTCAGCAGAGGCCCTGGGAGGGCACAGCTGGGAAGAGGGACCCACTCAGAAATCCCAGGGACCCTATGCCAATACCAAGGACTTGTGGGTCAGCAGCAGAGACAATCTGTGGTGAGACTGAACTGAAGGTTTAGACTCTTGCAACAGCCTTAAATCTCCAGGAACACCTGGGAGGTTTGGTTATTAAAGCTGCCCTGCCTCCCTAACTGCTCAGACACATGCCCCACATTCAGGGCGGACAGCACCAACAACACACCCAAACTTGGTGCATCAATTGGACCCCACAAGAACCAGACCCCCACACACCACAAAGACAAAGTTGGGGAGAACCAACTTGAGGGGAATAGGTGACTCGCAGATGCCATCGGCTGGTTAGTTAGAGAAAGTGTATGCCACCAAGCTATAGATCTGAAAAATTAGAGATTGTGGTTTGAATAATTCTTCATATCTTAAAAGAACCCTATTAAGTAAAGCAAATTCCAAGAACCCAAAAAACAACAGAAAATTTTAAAGCATATGAAAAAACCAGACGATATGGATAACCCAGACCCAAGCACCCAAATCAGAAGATCAGAGACACAGTACTTGGAGCAATTAATCAAAGAACTAAAGACAAACAATGAGACCATGGCACAGGATATAAAGGACATAAAGAAGACCTTAGAAGAGTATAAAGAAGAAATTCCAAGAGTAAATAAAAAATAGATGATCTTGTGGAGGCGGGGCAAGATGGCGGAGTGGTGAGGAGCAGAATTTCGTCTCTCCCCTAGAGCAGCTGGCAATTACCCAAGAACTATATGAAACAGTGTTTTCGGGGTCTCCAGTAACCAGTCACACATTGGACACAAGTTTGGAATTGGAGGAAAAGCTGAGATCGCAGCGAACACTGTAAGTTCCCCGGACCAGGGGTCTGGCGCCCCTCCCCACCCAGACCTCACAGACTGTCTTGCTGCCAGCTCCCTGAAAGGAGGGGAAAAAAAAAAAAAACCAAAAAACAGCAATCTGCTGAGGGCAAGAAGGGAGGCTCAACCCAGCCTCAACTGCAGAATTAATTAACAAATTAATTAACTAACTTTGGGAGCTGGGGTGCTAAAGAAGGGCTGGGATCCAAGAAGTGGGGTCACGTAAAAGCGGGCACCCATTCCCAGACTCCAAAAAAGCCATTTTTTTTTTTCCCTTACATTTCCTCCCTTCTGGCTTCTCACTGATCCCTTATCGTTTTGCATTTCAGTAGCCCCCAGCAGGGGTGGAACTGAAGCGGTTGGAGAGTAATTATCAGACAATAGCCCAAAGCATATCTTTAAATGCTCTATTCTGACACTGACAAAACTTCCAGGCTGGGGAGAGACGTTTAAAAGAGACTCTTTTTTCTTTTATTTCCTTTTTTTTTTTTTTTTTTTTTTTTTAAATCTAAGAGTAATATATGTGGTTATTTTCTATCGGAAAGCCCAGGTTGAGGGACTAGGCTGGGCTTGAGAGGAGACAGAGTACCCACAGTGTCTCTGAATTCCGTATTCACTACTGAAGGCCTCCACCCCCGTCTTTAATTGGCAACTCAGGCTGACCAAGGAATCTACCTGGAGAGGCCTCAAAGAGGAGAGAGGAGAAGGGAATAGTGCCCCTGAGAGACAACTGGAGTTCTGAGGATTGGGAGAGTGGAGGGAGGCCCAGCTCAACTGGCAGTCCTCCTTCTGGGAATTCAGACCCCAGGGGCTGGAATTCAGATTCCGGCTTCAGTCAGCCACGCCCCTGACAGGATCAGAGTCACCAGGAGAACTAAAGGCTCCATACCTCCTTACACTGGTGGGGGAGCTGAATGCTGGCCAGCACCACCTGCTGGACAGGAGAGGAAAAGCACCAATTCTAAAGGCCTCATAGGAGGGTCTCATTCTCAGGAAAACTCCATACCCTCCCAATGAGACCTGGGCCTCACTAGACTGGGAAAATCTGACTAGGGTCGACCATATCTGAGGAGACCCACTCACAAAAAGGTTACATAGAGGCAGAGCAAGAAACAGAAAAAACAAGAGGGGAAAAATTCTGATCAACTAAATAGAACCTAAGTTAGAGGTCTAGAATAAGTTGAACTGAATAACAGAGGCCAGAAAACAAAGCCAACCAACAAGAAAACCACTAGGTAAAAGACAGAAAACAAGCTCCAAAATAAACTAATCAAGAGAATCAGATGCCTAGACAACTTAAGATAACAAGCCATACCAGGAAACATGAAAACATGGACCAGCCAAAGGAACAAACTAATAGCTCAGCTGAGACACAGGAGTGGAGGCAACTAATGCTAAATAAATTTGATGAAATGAAGGAAGATATAGCAAAAGAGCTGAAGGATATAAAGAAGACACTGGCTGACCATAAAGAAGAATTCATAAACTTAAAAAAACAAATGGCAGAACTCATGGGAATGAAGGCCACAATGGAGGAGATGAAAAACACAATGGAGGGACACAACAGTAGATTTGAACAGGCAGAAGAAAGGATCAGTGAACTGGAAGACAGGTCATTCAAATTCATACACACAAAAGAACAGATGGTGAAAAAAATGGAAAAATATGAGCAGGGTCTTAGGGAGCTGAGTGACAACATGAAATGCACAAATATATGTGTTATGGGTATCCCAGAAGGAGAAGAGAGGGGAAAAGGTGCAGAAAGAGTAATAGAAGACATATTCACTGAAAATTTCCCAACTCTTATAAAAGACAGAAAATTAGAGATTCAAGAAGTACAATGTACCCCAAATAGAATAGATCCCAATAGACCTACTCCAAGACACTTACTGGTCAGATTGTCCAATGTCAAAGACAAAGAGAGGATTCTGAAAGCAGCAAGAGAAAAGCAATCCATCACATACAAGGGAAAGTCAATAAGACTATGTACAGATTTCTCTGCAGAAACCATGGAGGCAAGAAGACAGTGGCATGATATATTTAAGATACTGAAAGAGAAAAACTGCCAACCAAGAATTCTATATCCAGCAAAATTTTCCTTCAAAAATGAGGGAGAGATTAAAACATTTTCAGACAAACAGACACTGAGAGAGTTTGTGAATAAGAGACCGGCACTACAAGAAATACTAAAGGGAGTGCTACAGGCTGATAGGAAAAGACAGGAGAGAGAGAGTTGGAGAAGAGTGCAGAAATGAAGATTATCAGGAAAGGTAAAAGGAGAGGAAAAAATAAGATATGACATATAAATTCCAAAAAACAAAATGGTAGTAGAAAGTACTGCCCCTACAGTAATAACACTAAATGTAAATGGATTAAACTCCCCAATAAAAAGACACAGACTGGCAGAATGGATTAAAAAACAGGACCCATCTATATGCTGTCTACAAGAAACTCACTTTAGACACAAGGACAAACATAGAATGAAAGTGAAAGGTTGGAAAAAGATATTTCATGCAAACAACAACCAGAAAAAAGCGGGAGTAGCTATATTAATATCAGACAAGTTAGAGTTCAAAAGCGAAACAATTAAAAGAGACAAAGAAGGACACTATATATTAATAAAAGGGTCAATTCATCAAGAAAACATAACAGTCATAAATATTTATGCACCAAACCAGAATGCCCCAAAATTCATGAGGAAAACACTGTGATCACTGAAAGGAGAAATAGATACCGCTACAATAATAGTTGGAGACTTCAATACACCACTCTCATCAATGGATAGAACATCTAGACAGAGGATCACTAAAGAAACAGAGATGTTGAATTGTATGACAAATGAACTAGACTTGACAGACATTTATAGAACACTACATCCAACAACAGCAGGATACACTTTTTTCTCAAGTGCTCATGGAACATTCTCTAGGATAGACCACATGTTGGGTCACAAAGCAAGTCTCAACAAATTTAAAAATATTGATATTATACAAAACACTTTCTCAGACCACAATGGAATGAAGTTGGAAATAAATAAAAGGCAGAAGGTCAGAAAATTCACAAACATATGGAGGCTAAACAACACCCTCTTAGAAAACCAGTGGGTAAAGGAAGAAATTACTAGAGAAATTAGTAAATACCTCGAGGCAAATGACAATGAAACACAACTTATCAAAACTTATGGGATGCAGCACAGGCAGTGCTGAGAGGGAAATTTATTGCCCTAAATGCCTATATTAAAAGAGAAGAGAGAGCAAAAATTGAAGAGTTAACTGCTCACCTGGAGGAATTAGAGAAAGAACAGCAAACTAACCCCAAAGCAAGCAGAAGGGAAGAAATAACAAAGATTAGAGCAGAAATAAATACAATTGAGAACAGGAAAACAATAGAGAGAATCAACAAAACCAGAAGTTGGTTCTTTGAGAAAATCAATAAAATCGATGGACCACTGGCTAGGCTAACAAAAAAAAAAGAGCAGATGCAAATAAATGCAATCAGAAATGGGAAAGGAAATATAACTACCGACCCTGCAGAAATTAAGGAGATAATGAGAAGATACTATGAGCAACTATATGCTAATAAACTAGACAACTTAGATTAAATGGACAACTTCCTAGAAAAGCATAAACAACCAACATTAACTCAAGAAGAAATAGACGACCTCAACAAACCAATCACAAGTAAAGAGATTGAGTCAGTCATCAAAAAGCTCCCAAAAAGGAAAAGCCCAGGACCAGATGGTTTCAGATGTGAATTCTACCAAGCATTCAAGAACGAATTAGTACCAATCCTGCTCAATCTCTTCAAAAAAATTGAAGTAGAGGGAAAGCTACCTAACTCTTTCTATGAAGCCATCATCACCCTAATACCAAAACCAGGCAAAGATACTACAAAAAAAGAAAATTATAGACCAATTTCTTTAATGAATATAGATGCAAAAATCCTCAACAAAATACTCGCAAATCGAATCCAGCAGCACATTAAAAGAATTATACACCACGACCAGGTGGGATTTATTCCAGGTATGCAAGTCTGGTTCAACACAAGAAAATCAATTAATGTAATACACCACATCAATAAATCAAAGCAGAAGAACCACATGATCATCTCGATTGATGCAGAAAAGGCATTTGACAAAATTTAACATCCTTTCCTGATGAAAACACTTCAAAAGATAGGAATAGAAGGGAACTTTTTCAATATGATAAAGGCAATATATGAAAAACCCACAGCTAACATCACACTCAATAGGGAGAGACTGAAAGCTTTTCCTCTAAGATCAGGAACAAGACAGGGATGCCCACTATCACCACTGCTATTCAACATTGTGCTGGAAGTTCTAGCTAGAGCAATTAGGCAAGAAAAAGTAATAAAAGGCATCCAAATTGGAGAGGAAGAAGTAAAACTTTCACTATTTGCAGATGACATGATTCTATATGTAGGAAATCCAGAAAAATCTACAGCAAAGCTACTAGAACTAGTCAATGAATACAGCAAAGTAGTAGGCTACAAGATCAACACGCAAAAATCTGTAGTGTTCCTATACACAAGTAATGTGCAACAAGAGGAGGAAATCAAGAAAAAAATCCCATTTACAATAGCAACCAAAAGAATCAAGTA
This sequence comes from Choloepus didactylus, assembly GCF_015220235.1. Classification (NCBI taxonomy): domain Eukaryota; kingdom Metazoa; phylum Chordata; class Mammalia; order Pilosa; family Megalonychidae; genus Choloepus; species Choloepus didactylus. The sequence goes on along the minus strand of NC_051308.1, from coordinate 60,061,528 downwards.
TTTAGGAATAAACTTAACCAAGGACACAAAAGACCTTGACATAGAAAACTATAAGAAACTGCTAAAAGAAATTGAACAAGACCTGAAAAAATGGACGAACATACCATGTTCATGGATTGGAAGACTAAATATAGTTAAGATGGCAATTTTACCTAAACTGATTTACAGATTCAATGCAATACCAATTCAAATCCCAACAACTTACTTTACAGAAATAGAAAAACCAATAACTAAATTTATTTGGAAGGGTAAGGTGCCCCAAATAGCCAAAAATGTCTTGAGAAAGAGGAGTGAAGTGGGAGGTCTCACACTACCTGACTTTGAAGCATATTACAAAGCTACAGTGCTCAAAACAGCATGGTACTGGCATAAGGACAGATATACTGATCAATGGAATCGAATTGAGTGTTCAGAAGTAGACCCTCACATCTATGGACAACTGATCTTTGATAAGGCAGTGAAGCCGAAGCAACTGGGAAAGAGCAGCCTGTTCAATAAATGGTGTTTGGAGAACTGGATATCCATTTCCAAAAGAATGAAAGAGGATGTCCATCTCACACCTTATACCAAAATTAATTCAAAGTGGATCAAAGACCTAAACATTAGCACCAAGACCATAAAACTCTTAGAAGAAAATGTAGGGCAATATCTTAAAGATCTTGTGAAAGGAGGTGGTTTCTTAGACCTCACACCCAAGGCACAAGCGACCAAAGAACAAATAGACAAATGGGATCTCCTCAAAATTAAACACTTTTGTACATCAAAGGACTTTGTCAGAAAAGTCAAAAGGCAACCTACACAATGGGAGATGATATTTGGAAACCACATATCAGATAAGGGTTTAATATCCCGAATATATAAAGGAATCCTGCATCTCAATACCAGAAAGACAAACAATCCAATTAAAAAATGGGCAAAAGACATGAACAGACATTTTTCTGAAGAGGAAATACAAATGGCTCAAAAGCATATGAAAAAATGCTCAACTTCACTGGCTATTAAGGAAATGCAAATCAAAACCACAATGAGATATCGTCTCACACCTACCAGAATGGCCATTATCCAAAAAACAGAAAATGACAAGTGCTGGAGAGGATGTGGAGAAAGAGGCACACTTATTCATTGTTGGTGGGAATGTAGATTGGTGCAGCCACTCTGGAAGACAGTATGGAGGTTCCTCAGGAAGCTAAATATAGATTTGCCATATGACCCAGCTATTCCATTGCTGGGTATATACTCAGAGGAACTGAAACTTAAGACACAAACAGACATTTGTAAACCAATGTTTATTGCAGCATTATTCACAATTGCCAAGAGATGGAAACAGCCCAAATGCCCATCAAAGGACGAGTGGATAAACAAACTGTGGTATATACACATGATGGAATATTATGCAGCTGTAAGACAGAACAAAGACATGGATCATGTAATAATGTGGATGAACCTTGAGGACATTATGTTGAGTGAAGTTAGCCAGAAACAAAAGGACAGATTCTGTATGGTCTCACTAATATGAACAGACATTAATGAACAAACTTTGGGAGTTAAAAGCTGACAACACAGGTGACCAAGAGATAGAAAGAGGGCAGAGATCAGCCATCTGATGCTGAAGGAGTACAGAATGTTTAGGATTGATTGCATAGATCCAGAAATAGATAGCATAATACTGTGTGATGGTAGCACGGTATTGTAAGTACGCTGAACAAAGATGTCTGTGAGTAAAGCTGAAAGAGGTGGGATAGGAGAATGTATGACACCAGAGGTAAAGATAGATGATAAAGACTGGGACTGTATAACGTGGCAAAAACTGGAGTGGCCAATGACTGTTACTAAATATACAAATATAAAAATGTTTTTGCATGTGGGAAAGCAAATGAATGTCAACCATGTAGAAATTTGAAAAAGGGATGGTATACAGGAAAAAACATAATCAAAGCAAACTGGAGTTTATGGTCAACAGTAACATTGTAATATACCTCCATTAAATGTAACAAAGGCAATACACCAACGCTAAATGTATATGAGAAGGGGATATAGGGGAGTAATATGGGATTCTTGGTAGTGGTGTTATTTGCTGTCCTTAGTAGTGTATTGTATTGTATGACATGTTATTTTTCTTTTTATCATTTTTTCTTATTGCTAAAAAAAAAAAAACAATTTTTCTTGTAGTAATCAGTATGTTCAAATGCTGATTGTGGTGATAAATGTACAACTTTATGATGATACCATGAACAACTGATTGTACACTGTGGATAAATGTATGGTATGTGAATATAACTCTATAAAATTGTAGGAAAATATATATATAGGAGTAAAAGTGTTGGAGAAAACATGGTGAGAGGGATGATGCCTCACCAATATGAACTAACTACAATGTATAAACTCAGAATTGAATCTTAGAACATAGCCTAACGTGGACACAATAATTGTAATAGTCCCTAGATTGTAAGCTCTTACAGCAGTTAACTCTATCCCTGAATTGTAAGGCTTATCTCTAAACTTTGAGATGCTGATCCCCTACTGTATGTTGTCACAAACATTGGGACTGGTGGTTTGATGTGCTGAGCCCTCGAGCATGGGACTTGCACTTATGAAGCTCATTACCACAAAGGAGAGTCTAAAGTTGTATGTAATGGTGTCTAAGAGTCTCCCCCTGAGTACCTCTTTGTTGCTCAGATGTGGCCCTCTCTCTCTCTGAGCCATCTCGACAGGTGAACTCGCTGCCCTCCCCCCTATGTGGTACCCGACTCCCAGGGGTGTAAATCTCCCTGGCAACGCAGAGTATGACTTCCGGGAATGAATATGGACCCGGCATCGTGGGACTGAGAGTATCTTCTTGACCAAAAGGGGGATGCAAAATGAGACGAAATGGTTTCAGTGTCTGAGAGATTCCAAATGGAGTTGAGAGGTCACTCTGGTGGACATTCTTATGCACTATATAGATAACATCTCTTAGGCTTTAATGTATTGGAATAGCTGGAAGTAAATAGCTGAAACTACCAAACTCCAACCTAGCAGTCTGGATTCCTGAAGACAATTATACAATAATGTAGATTACAAGGGGTGACAGTGTGATTGTGAAGACCTTGTGGATCACACCCCCTTTATCTAGTGTATGGATGAGTGGAGGAATGGGGATAAAAACTAAAGGACAAATGGTGTGGGATGGGGGGATGATTTGGGTGTTTTTTTTTCACTTTTATTTTTTATTCTTGTTCTGGTTCTTTCTGATGTAAGGAAAATGTTCAGAGATAGATTGTGGTGACGAACGCATAACTATGTTATCATACTGTGGACAGTGGATTGTATATCATGGATGATTGTATGGTGTGTGAATGTATTTCAATAAAACTGAATTTTATAAAAAAAATCTAAAAAAAAAATAGATGATCTTATGGAAATAAAAGAAACTGTCAACCAAATTAAAAAGATTCTGGATACTCATAGTACAAGACTAGAGGAAGTGGAACAATGACTCAATGTCCTTGAGAACCACAGAATGGAAAATGAAAGAACAAAAGAAAGAATGAGGAAAAAAATTCAAAAAATCAAAATGGATCTCAGGCATATGATAGATAAAATAAAACGTCCAAATTTAAAACTCATTGGTGTCCCAGAAGGAGAAGAGAAGGGTAAAGGTCTAGAAAGAGTATTCAAATAAATTGTTGGGGAAAACTTCCCCAACCTTCTACACAATATAAATACACAAAGCATAAATGCCCAGCCAACTCCAAATAGAATAAATCCAAATAAACCCATTCTAAGACATATTCTGATCAGACTGTCAAATACTGAAGAGAAGGAGCAAGTTCTGAAAGCAGCAAGAGAAAAGCAATTCACCACATACAAAGAAACAACATAAGACTAAGTAGTGACTACTCAGCGGCCGCCATGGAGACAAGAAGGCAGTGGCATGACATATTCAAAATTCTGAGAGAGAAAAATTTCCAACCAAGAATACTTTATCCAGCATAACTCTCCTTCAAATTTGAGGGAGAGCTTAAATTTTTCACAGACAAACAAATGCTGAGAGATTTTGCTAATAAAAGACCTGCCCTACTGGAGATACTAAAGGGAGCCCTACCGACAGAGAAACAAAGAAAGGAGAGAGAGAGATAGAGAAATTTAACAGACATATATAGAACATTACACCCCAAATCACCAGGATACACATTCTTCTCTAGTGATCACAGAACTTTCTCCAGAATAGACCATAGGCTGGGACATAAAACAAACCTCAATAAACTCAAAAAAAAAAAAAAATTGAAGTTATTCAAAGCACATTCTCTGACCACAATGGAATACAAACAGAAGTCAATAACCATCAGAGACTTAGAAAATTCACAAACACCTGGAGGTTAAAAATGAGGGGGAGATGAAAACATTCCCAGATAATCAAAAGCTGAGAGACTTCATCACCAGTAGATCAGTCCTATAAGAAACACTAAAGGGAATCATGCAGGCTGAAAGGAAGGGACACTAAACAATTGACTGAAACCACATGAAGAAATAAAGATTTCCAGTAAAGATCACATGGTAAATATAAATACCAATACTACTGTATTTTTGATTTGTAACTCCACTACTTACTTCCTACAGGATCTAAAATAAATAAAGTGTAAGATAAATCAGTGATTTTGGACTCAATGTAAAATATGTAGTTTTTGATAAGAGCTACATAAAGGTGGGGGAATGGAGGAGTATAGAAACATAGTTTATGCGTCCTATTGAAGTTAAGTTGGTATCAAAGAAAACAAGATTGTTATAGACTTAAGAAGTTAAATTTAAGCCCCATGGTAAACACAAAGAAAGTATCAGAGAATATGATCATAGAGAAGAAAAGCAGAGTATGGGTTACAAGAAGTGGGGGAAGGGGCAATGGGGAGTTAATAAGAAATGAGTGTAGGGTTTCTGTTTGGGGTGAAGGGAAATTTCTAGCAATGGATGGTGGGAAGGTGATGGCATTGCAACATTGTGAATGTGATTAATCCCACTAAATGGAATGCTTGGGAGGGGTTGGAATGGGAAGATTTATGCTGTATATATGCTTCCACAATTGAAAAAAAAAGACAGTCTAAATAGATAATAACAATTAAATGCCATAGATGATCATGGATGAGATCTAAGAATAGAGGAGAAAAGGCTCAAAAGGACACCATTGGGACATAAGGAAAAAAAATGAAATATAGAATGTAAGCTTTATATCAATGTTAAATTTCTTAAACTTCTTAACTACACTTAATGTGATTACATAAATGAATGTTCTTGTTCATAGGAAATGTATATGTGAATTATATTATTTGTTCAAGGATGTGTGCAACTTGCTCTCATATGTTCAGAAGACAGAGCAATAGATGATGGATGATAGACAGGGAGGAAGGGAGGGAAAGAAAGAAATAGTAAAGTGACAAAATTTTAAAGTTGGTAGATCAGGGTATCGGTGGAGGGGAGGTTGGGGTATGCTAGAGTTCTGTGTATGGGGTTTGTATTATTTGTGCAACTGTTCCTGTAAGTTTGTATTTATTTCAAGAAAAATTTTTTTAAAAAAAGAAAAGGGAGGCAATTCTGTTACTGAATCATTCAATAAATATATACTGAGCAAAAGAAAAAAAAAAAAAAGAAAAAAAAAAAAAACCTTATGTGACTTGATCCCACTGCAGCATTTGGCATGACTGGTCACCATTCCATTTCAAAGCACTTCTCTCTTGTTTTCTGAGGCATATGGTCTCTCTTCTGGGCTACAGAGTCTCTGATCCCTCCTCAGTCTCATTTTCATTTCTATTTCTTTCAGTGAAACAAACTGCTAGAGAAAAAAAGGGGAAGAACTGATTTGGGGGTGGAAATCAATGAATTTATTTTTTGGAAAAGTCAAATTTGTAGTGCCAGTGAAGATGTTCAGTTGGATTAATGCATATGATGGCTGGAGCTCTGGCAGCTATTTTGGACTGTGGGGATAAAGACCATATCCTAGGGGTAGAGGATTAGGGAGTTGGGTGGAGCCTGGATCCCTGATGACAGGGTGCTCAACATCAAACCCTAGAGTACTTACTTCCTGAATTCTTTTACAAATGACAGAAATAAACTTTTGTTTTTTAAAAGCAACTTATTTGGTTTTCTGTTTTTGCAGCCTAGTCCTAACTTGTATGATTCTTATTACCTACAAGGTAAAATTCAAATATAACTTAAAAGGCCCCCATGATCTGGCCCTGCTTACCTTTCCACTTCTTCTCCTGTCACAGCCTTTCACCCCTAATTCTTGCACTTTATTCTCAGTGATTTCAAACCACATGTGGTTCTCTGAACATACCTTGATGACTTTGCATGTGTGACTTCATGCCCGCCTATGGGAACAAATGCAATCTCCTACTTCTACCCTCCCTGAATTCAAGCCTTTACAAAGACTCTCATCCAGGTAAGACAGTTCTCTAGAAGTCCCACAACATCAACCAGGTTGACAACTGATGAGCTCTTAATTTAAACTTCCCATCCCAAATAATCTCAAATATGTGATATACAGTAATTCTGAAAGGAAAAGCAAGTTTTTTTTTTAAAAATCCACCAGAGGGAGACAAACTGAAAGAAAGCGTGTAGAAAGAGTTCAGAAGTGAAGGAAGCACATGTGAAACCTTCCAGGTCAATACATTTTGAAGAAAAGTGATTAACTCATGCCAATTAATGGCTTCTGAGATATGAATCTATTACAATTTAGATATTTAATTTTTTTAATTATTAAAATTCGGGATGTATTTTTCTGCATTGTAGGTGTTTGCATTTAGTTGTATTTGGGGTTTATGACCTGCACCCCCCCACCCCCAAAAAGTGCAATAGGACTGTAGAAATTAATAATTTTAAAGTCCAAAGGGAAAATCTAAAGTCATGGTGAAGAGTTGAGAGCACTGCACTTGAATTCTAGCTGTAACTCTTTAACAACTTAATGGTGGGGCCATAGACAACTCTCCTTACTGCAGTTTCCTCACCTGTGAAAATAACCATAAATAACCATCCTCTTTTGTGCCAGATATATACATTGTCTCATTTAATCTCCATAACTCTATAAGATAGGTACTATTATGATGATTGTTCTTTTACAGTTGAGGGAAACTGAGTTTTCAGGAAGTTAAATAACCTGCCTCTTATAAACCTAGTAAACCGCAGACCCAGGCTCAGAACGCAAAGTCAGGTGCCCTTGCCTGTGCTCTGTGCCACCACCCTGTACGAATATTTTTTCAAAGGTTCTTTCTAGTTCTCAAATTTCTGTGTCTTTATAATAAATACCATGGTTAAACACAATGCATGAATATAAAGACAGTTTGAAATCTGTCATATTTTGTATTTTCTTTCTAAATTCTAATACATGTTAAACCGTGATTCTTGGAAGTATGCATTATTACTTTGCTTGTGCTTTCTGATCTGGTCTGGTTGATGAAATCTTTATGAATTCAGTTGTGATCGCTCAGTGACACAATCTAAATGCATTTAGCAATACTGTCAGAAATTTAAAAAGAAACAATAACATTAAGCTACTGTGCCAGTTTGGAAATATTATGTCTCCCAAAAAACCATGTTCTTTAATGCAGTCTTGTGGGGGCAGATTTATTAGTTTTTTTGATTAGGTGGAAGCTTTTTGATTGACTGTTTCCATGGAGATATGACTTACCCAACTGTGGGTGATAGTTCTGATTAGATTATTTTCATGGAGGTGTGGCCCTGCCCATTCAGGGTGGGTCTTGATTAGTTCACTGGAGTATTTAAGAGAACTAAGAGTAGATCCAGATGCCTGCTGACATGTAGAGATGGTTGGAGATGCTAAGCTAAGAGATGAAGCCCAGGGTTTGCTCTGGAAAAGCTAAGAGAGACCCAGAGACATTCTAGAGAAAGCCATTTTGAAATGTAATCTGGGAGCAAAGGAATAGTGGATGCCAGCCACGTGCCTTCCCAGCTGACAGAGGGGTTCCGGATGGCCTCAGCTGTTCTTCAGTGAAGGTGTCCTCTTGTTCATGCCTTAATTTGGACCTTTTCTCAGCCTTGGAACAACTGTAAATTTGTAATTTAATAAATCCCCTTTTAAAAGCCAATCCATTTCAGGTATGGTGCATAACGGCAGCTTTAGCAAACCAGAACAGCTACTAATCCTTTTTTAATATAAAAAGAACTCAGAGATTAGTAAATGTTACAGAAATCTCTTTTTCTCTTTGACTCATGCTGGTTTAATTCCAGGGAAGATTAGTAAGATTTAAAAGCCATTGTCAGCCCTAAAGCCTACTAGACAACCTATTTTAGCATAAAGCTCTAGGGTTCATTTTGGAAAAGCAATTATGTTAAACAACCAAATTTATCCTCCAATCAGGTGTCTTCCTCCCACTATGCTTTGCAGATGTGGTTCAAGGTCATTTTTGACATCCTGTTGAAAATGTTGCTAACTCCACCAAATAGAATTGTAGCCATTTTCATGTGGAGAATGTAATCGCTTAAATCACTTACCTTTCAACAAGATTAAAAAGAGATATTAGATGGTCTCAATAAAGATGTTGAGTGTACACAAATCATTCAGTGCTTTATTAATCCCAAAATATTTTATAATCACATTTCTTTTCATTGGTAAATTTCAGTTTCAATTGTGTAAATCCCTTGTGTAGAATAATATGCATTTAGTTGTTTGGTGGTTTTCTTTTTTGTTGTTCTTGTTCTGCATTTTTTTCTTTATTAGAGAAGTTGTAGGTTTACAATAGCTGTTTTTTATGATCATTTTCTAGTTTGTGTATTTATATAAATCATTTTTCTAATAGAACAGCATAAAAAATGGTGCCAAGTAATTGCTTTTATATCTGCAGTTATAAAAGAGCAGCTGCCAAAAAGCCACCTGGATTGCAAGAATTATACAGCGAATCAGTCTTTCCAGGGGTGGGAAAAGGGAGTGTTTCTCCAGTCCTGTAGATTTATGGATAATTCCATACCCATCCACATGCCTTTACCTGTTTATATAAGGCTTAAATATTTTTTTCCAATTTAGACCACAGTCTGTTCTTTGAGATACACAGAAAAAAAGAAATCCACCATCAAAAAGAGCTCTGCTTTCTTTTTTGTTTTTTGTTTTTGTTTTTGTTTTTCCAGATGCAACAATCTAGGGCACAACAGAGAGTTTAGTGTTCTATTTGGATTAACATTTTCTCAATTTCCTTTAGTATACAAAGATGGATAAATGATGGCATTTTTCGTCTTCTGTGAAGAGCAGTGTTTTCACAAGCCACAGACTTTATGGGTTTAATCATGTGAAATTATACCTAAAGAATTAATCTTATTCACAGGGTCCTTTCTTTCTGCCCAGCTGCATTCCTTAAAATACTAAGTAAATTTCTATACCACAAGGATTCATTGAAACCAAGCATTCACTCCAATTGAAAATCGAGACTGAGAGGTTTGAGATTATATTCTCAGAAAAAGAAAAATGGAAACAAACTCCCAGTTTAGCTGTTTGCCCCACCCTTACTCTCTCCCATCACCTGTTTAATAAGGGGACTGCAAACTGGTACATTGGAAATCTGTTCCACTATTTGAAAGTCTAAAGCAGATTTACATTTTAAATCTTTTAGTAGCCACATTAAGAAAAGTAAAAGAAAGGTACAATTCATTTTAACAATGTATTTTATTTAGCCCAATATATCCCAAATATCATCTTTTCAATATATAATCAACAAAAAAACATTAATGAGATATTTTGCATTCTTTTTCAGGTGAAGTCTGCAAAACCCCATTGCATATTTTATACATACAGCACTACAGGACTGGCCACACTTCAAGGGCTCAGTGGCCACTGCATTGGACAGAGCAGGTCTGAAGGAAGACTCTCATTCTCTTATTACCTAAAGGAACTAGAGAGCCTTAAAGGAAGGAGAGAACCTCTTAGGAAGTGAGCTCAAATTTTATTTAGCCAACTGTTCCAGTTTGAATGTATTATGTCCCCCCAAACGCCATTATCTCTGATGTAATCTTGTGTGGGCAGACCTATCAGTGTTAGATTGTAATTCTTTGAGTGTTTCCATGGAATGCGCCCCACCCAACTGTGGTTGATGACTCTGGATAATTTCCATGGAGGTGCTGGCCTGCCCATTCAGGGTGGGCCTTGATCAGTGGAGCCATATAAATGAGCTGACAGGCAGAGGGAACTTACTGCAGCTGTGAGTGACATTTTGAAGAGCAGCTACAGCCAAGAGGGACACTTTGAAGAAACACAGGAACTGAGAGAGGAGCTGCAGATGATAGGAGAGTTTGAAGACAGCCGTTGAAAGCAGACTTTTGCTCTGGAGAAGCTGAGAGAGGAAAAACGCCCCAAGAGCAACTAAGAGTGAAATTTTTGAAGAACTGCAGCCTAGAGAGGAACGTCCTGGGACAAAGCCATTTTGAAACCAGAACTCTGGAGCAGACGCCAGCACATGCCTTCCCAGCTAACAGAGATTTTCTGGACACCATTGGCCATTCTCCAGTGAAGGTACTTGATTGTGGATGTGTTACCTGGACACTTTATGGCCTTAAGACTCTAACTGTGTAACCAAATAAACCCCCTTTATAAAAGCCAGTCCATTTCTGGTTTTGCATTCCGGCAGCATTAGCAAACTAGAACACCAATCGTGAGAGAATTGCATGCCAGTTAGAAGAAAAGGGATGAAACCTACCACCACAGAAGACTCCAGTTCCTGACCCCTCAGACCACACACTCTACGGCCTTTCTCTTCCTCCACTGGGCTTTTTTCCTGGCCTCTGCAGATGGTGGCTCTTGTGGTTTGGGGCTGTTTCCGATCTCCTGAAGCAGTAGCCCACCCAGAATTGCTGGTTCTGGGATAACCTGACCTCTATGTACCTGACAGTACTCATTTCAGCGCTAACTTCAAAAGTATTTCATTTCATTTTTTTCAGCTCACACTCCTTGCTCTCTCCCTGTAATTAATTTAGAAGCCCTATACTAGAAATACACAACAGAGAAAAGTGCTAAGTTAGCAAAAGGGTGAGAAAGAGGCGTGAAACAAATTGGAACTAATCATCCCCTGAGCCAAAGCTTAAAGAATACTTCTTTTTGTACTCAGCTCTGTTAGAGGGTGAGAAATGCCTTTAAAAATATTATAATGTGTTCCTGAGTCCCAGACCAGACTTGCCTTTTGTCTCTCATGCTCCCTTTTTAACACAATGCTCAGTTTCTATTAGCTCAGAACTGCACACAAGATTCCAAAAGAGATGTAAGAAACTCATTTGCAGGGAGGAACCATTAGTTTCTCTGCTCTACAAGGAAATCCCTTATTTATAACTAAACTCTTGATGATATTATTATTATCTAGCCCTAGGGCTCTTTCCTCATTATTTTCTGCAATTCTACCTATTAAATCTCCATTTAAATGTATTATGGATTCTGCTTTAATGCATGACCTTCCAGCTGTGTAAGACTGAATTTCATTAGCCTCGTTTCTGCTCATTTCCCTAAACTGTTTGAATCTTTAGTAATCTGGTTCATTCCTGGAATGTAGCAACTGATACTCCTTCATCTCAGGTTCATCTGTAAATTTACCTTCTTACCGAGGACACAATGAACTCAATTCTCCCTTTGTATTAAAGCTACCTAGCGTGGCGTAACTAGCATGGCACCCCAAGGGCAGGTGCCTTGTGTTTCTAGGGTGGTGGGTGTGCATCTGAATTGTGGTGTGCTTGGTCCTGGACCCTCTTGAGCTGTGCTCCCTGACACTTCCTGTTCTCTCTGTGCCTTAAAATTGTGAAGACTGGAGATTGGCTTTCACATTCATAGAGAGAGTTTCCTCCTAATTCCAGCCTTCCTGCCCTACAACCCTCAGCCTTGACTAAGTCTCATTACTGCTTCTATTTCCAGGGAGGGGAGAGGTTTTCACCAAGAAATGAAACAGGCAGTGGATGTGGGGATTTCCTTTCTCTTCACTGTCCCTCCCACACTTAGCCCCTCCACGTACTTCCCACTCCCCCCACCTCTGACTGTGCTGAGAATAAAGACAAAATTGCTGGTTTAAATTAGAATTAGTTTTCTCTCTCAGTGCTGATTTTGACTTAGCTGTCAGAAATCAGGTTGGCTGTACTGCCCCCAGTGCTGTAGGCAGATGCTTTTGACCCATTTGGGACCACAGGGCTGAGCTTTTAACCCCCTCTCCATTCTCACCTCACTTCTGTTTTTGTGTTTAACCACAATAGCTGAGTCTGTTTTGTGAGAGAATGGTGAAACCGGAATTCAGAATTCGTATCCAGGTCCTTTGTATCCAAGGTTTGTGCTCAAGATAAAGCCTGGCTTCTAGGAAAATCTGAGGACAATTGTGTGTGATTATGAGAGATAGGAACAGAAGGGAAAGGAAAGACAGGCAGGGAGGTCAGGTAAGGTAACTGTACTGGTTCAAGTGGGAGGTAGTTAGCGACTGGAGTGGCACTACGGGGGCAAACAAGGCAATTAATGTGACAGAGACATTTTGAGATGGAAGATCAATATAATTTAGTGACCGATTATATGATGAGTCGTGGGGAAGAGGGAGGTGAATGGCTGACACTTTGAGATCACTGAAAGCGTCATCAGATGTCAGGAAGACCTGGGAATTTCAACCAAATGCGTTAAACCTCCTTGACTTTGTTTCTTCATTGTAAACTGATGGAGTTGAACAAAGTAATCTTCTAGAGCTAGGGCTCCTTGGTTTTCATAGATGTCTATACCTGTCCTCGTCAAGCAGACAACACCAAGCAAGGTTCATCACTGAAGCTTTGTTCTCAGGACTTTGGCCAGGCTTTGGAGTGATAAACGCATTGTCCAAGAGATATGATCCATGGACGGCCATGAGAGCACTCATGCCCAAAGTCTCTCTTGCCTCTTTCACAGTAGATGCTAAGAGTGATGCTCTACAGCAGACTGCCTGGGTTTGAATTCAAGCTCCACCACTTGTTAGCTGCATGGCCTTGGATAAGTTCATTAACTTCTCTGTGCCTCAGTTTTCTCATCTGTAAAATAGGGATAATAATAGTAACTACCCCATTGAGTTGTAAGGATCATATGAGATAATATATCTACCTGGCACATGTAAGCATTTAACATATTTAGTGATTATCATTTCCTATTTCTTGATCCTTGATATCCCACTACTTAACATTTGATCCCAGTGGGACATTTAATTGTTTCTTTCAGGGGGAAAAAAATAGAAGAAATAAAGTAAGCCATTTGACCAATAGCACATGAATTTCCCCTAATCTGATAAATTAGCTATCAGAGTTCTCCTGATGTGAGCTAGAGCAAATTTTATTCATAAGGAAGCTGGAAAAATAGGTGAGGTTCACTGGTGCCAATGACGAAAAGCAGGCCAGGAGGCAGGGGCTTGGGTTGGGGCAGTCAGGCAACAAAAGGAGGGCACCAGTCTTCCAAGGCAGGGGAGCGCTGCTTGAGGGGGAGGTAGATGTGGACCGAGGAAAGGGGGGTGGCAAGGTTACCTCTGCTGTCTAACCCAGCACTGTGCCTGCTAGCCAAGATGTAAGGTGTGGGGAGAGTTGGTCACAGTCCCTGAGAGTAGGAATTTCTGCTGCCTCATCTCCCCTCCTGCTTTTACTCTCCCAGTAGACTGGGCAGTGAGGAGTGAAGCCAGACCTGTTCTTTCACTGGTGTTCTTGTTTGCTAATGCTGCAGAATGCAAACACCAGAGATGGATTGGCTTTTATAAAAAGGGGGTTTATTTGGCTACACAGTGACAGTCTTAAGGCCATAAAGTGTCCAAGGTAACACATCAGTAATCAGGTACCTTCACTGGAGTATGGCCAATGGCATCCAGAAAACTTCTGTTAGCTGGGAAGGCACGTGGCTGGCATCTGCTCCAAAGTTCTCCGGTTTCAAAATGGATTTCTCCCAGGACATTCCTCTCTAGCAAGCTTGCTCCTCTTCAAAACATCACTCACAGCTGCACTGAGTTCCTCCTCTTTGAGTCAGCTCATTTATATGGCTCCACCGATCAAGGCCCACCCCAAATGGGTGGGGCCATGCCTCCATGGGAACATCCCATCAGAGTCACCACCCACAGCTGGGTGGGGCAAATTCCAAGCAACTCTAATCAGCACCAAAACGTCTGCCCCACAAGGCTACATCAAAGATAATGGCGTTTGGGGGACACAATACATTCAAACCGGCACAACTGGCTATAAAAGGAGTGAGAACGATCAGTAATGGCCTCTAAGAGAAAAACTAAGTAAAGGGCCAGTGAGGACAGCATGTCCCATAGATCTGGCACCCTGCCTTCCACTATCGCCCATCCACCAAGGAGAGGATAAGTAGCAACACAGTAAGTTTTAGCCCAGGTCTGGGCTTTCCACTGACATGGTAAGTCTTTTGAGGGCAGAAACTTTATGTCACAGACTGTTCTGGTTTGCTAATGCTGCCATTATGCAAAAATACCAGAAACGGATTGGCTTTTATAAAGGGGGTTTATTTGGTTACAAAGTTACAGTCCAGAGGCCATAAAGTGTCCAAGGTAAGGCATCAACAATCGGGTACAGTGACCACTGGTGTCCGGAAAACCTCTGTTAGCTTGGAAGGCATATGGTCAGCGTCTGCTCTGGAGTTCTGGTTTCAAAATGGCTTTCTACCACGACATTCCTCTCTAGGCATCTGCTTGCTCCTGGGTTGTATTCTCCAAAATGTCTCTGTAAGCTGCCGCTCCTCCAAAATGTCACTCTCAGTTGCTCTCCAAAATGTCACCCTTAGCTGCTCTGTTCCTTCTGTCTGTGAACTCTTTCATAGTCCAGTGATCCAATTACCACCCACCCTGAATGGGCGGGGTAACACCTCCATGGAAATTATCCAATCAAATGTTTCACTCACAGTTGATTGAGTCACATCTCCATGGAAACAATAAAAGGAATCCAATCTAATCAGCACTAATATGTCTGCCCCCACAAGATTGCATCAAAGAACATGGCGTTTTGGGGGACATATTACATCCAAACCAGCACACAGACTTTGTCCACCGCAGAATCCAGCAGTGTCATTGATGGAACAGGTTCTTACTCAAGACCTCTTTGAGTAATGAAAGAATGAGTAACTCTCAAGACAGGTATTTACAGTTTGTCATAATAATTACAGAATAGAATACACTCTTAGCTCTCTGCCCCTAGAAACTTGGAAGCAGTCCCTCTAGGTTTGTTTTTAAATAGTATCCACTAAGAAGCACTGTATCTCTTAGAGTCCAGATTTGGTGCCTGAATTCTAACAAATTATTCCAGGGAGCCATGGGCCTCTGTTCTTACAATTAATCTTTAATATCAATATTAATCACACAGAACCCAATATTTCATCTTCTCTTGGGTGATATTTACCTTTTAAAATTTGTATTTTTGTTAGAAAACTACTACGACTTAGAGTACAACTTTTAATAAATTTTTATTTTAAAAAATTCTTTCTCTACCTGGAATTAAAAAAAAAACAAAACTTGCCATACAATAATATATGAGGTAATAATGAGAAACAAATACCAGCTTTATAATCATATAGTCCCAGCTTCGTTTTCCTTGCTGTGTGATCTTCAGGAAGTTACTTAACCTTTCTGCTTTAGTCTCATCCATAAAGTGGGATGGTAATAGTTCTCACCATTTGGGATTCTTTGTAAGAAGTATATTGGTTAATGAATATGCTGTGATGGAGGAACACTATTTCATTACTATTGCATTTAAAATAAGCATGCTAAGAAGTAAAATGGTAGTGATGAAATGGATGTGTGAATTTAATAAAATTGTTATTAATTGCAAAAAAATTGGTCAGATAAGTAGGTTGTCAGTAAATGTGACTTCTTTTTTTTACTACCATAAAGATGGTGGTCTGGTATCAGCTGCAATAATGTTGCATAACAATTACCAAATTTCCGTGGCTTACAACACAAGGCATTTATTTTCCTGTTCACAGGCCTGAGGTAACTGGGATGGCTCTGTTTTAGGCCACTGGTGAGCTTCAGGTCTAGTTAGAAAGGAATTCTAAGTTTATTATCTTAGAAGTAATTTAGTTATTAGCATCTCCAGTAGCTTTAAATTGTGGATAACAACCAGAGTCTATTGAAGAGAGTGCTATTGCCACAATTGTCTTCAGCCCATTACAACTCTATCTAGGCTAGTATATTTTTTCCCCCTCTCTACTTGTGTAAGTAAAAAAATCAGTCAAAAAGAATATTGGTCAGTCTCATTTGGTTTATGTCATTGGTTTATGGCCTTCTCTCCCTTGACCTCTGATTATTTCTTCATTCACCTTCCTCTTTCATTGACTACAGTATTAAAAAAAAATATTTTTCATTGGTTTCACTTCCTAGTTTTAAAAGCTTAGAAACTGATCACCCAAATACTTACCTGACCAATTTTCTGCAATTAATAACAATTATATTAAATTCACACATCCATTTTCATCATTACCATTTTACTTTTTAGCATGCTTATTTTAAATGCAGTAGTAAGTGTTCCTCCATCACAGCATAAAATATTACAGTAAGTGGCTAATTTCTTGCTCTTTTAACCAAATAAAACAATGTCTTTGCATTTATTTAAGAGGATTCTGTTTTTTCTCAAGAAAGAGAAGTATACTAAGCACAAAATCAAGCCTTGATCCTCATGAAATCATGGCAAACTCCCTCATTTTTCTCCTTAGTTATAGTCAAACAATGTCTGCCCTTCTCGTATACACCCATACCCACCACCAGCTCACAGGGAATCACGAGTGCTGTGTGCTGTTCAGCATGCTAGGATGATGCACCATGAATACTAAACGGCGAGGGTACACAGCACTGTAACCAAGGAGCTTGAGAGGCCACAAGGAGGCTCATGACTGCGGCATTGCTTCTAACCATGGCCTCGCTCCCAAGGATGCCAAGCACTGTGCGAGTTAACTGATCCAAGTATTGATCTCACCAGATCTCACAGACACCCTCAAAACCTGCAGATACCATGTTGCACAACTCAAGGGGGCACTATACACACAATTATGCTGCTCGGCAGGGCTATGAACTGGCTCTCATTTGTCCATCTCTCTTCAACTCTAACCTTTCCTCTTCTGCAGCTTCTTGGTCAGCTTTGGTATGACTAAATAAAGGAATGCAGTTGACCAGAACCCTCCAGTTCCTATCATTTTCTCAAGAAAATACTGATAATGAAAGCTCAAGCAAGTCTCAGAGACTTTTTCTCTGTTTTCAAAAGCTGTTGATCTGATGATTTCTGATCATAAAGGAGCATGACTCTTTATAAAAGACTTTGCATATGTTGGGATCCTAAGGTTTAGAATTTCGTAGACTGTTACCATCACAGTCTTTGGACATAAGTCCTGTGCAGCAATGATATGGTCAGGATTTGGGGCAATTAATAAATAAATAACTGATATGACTGATTTTAAACTTGTGTAGGATTGAGCATATGATGCATTTACATATCAGAAAAAAATCTTCTGTAAGATTACATGTCCATATTTTGGTATTGCAGAGTGGTTATCACAGGCATATATCTAACTTAGTCTGTTGTATTTCTTTTAAAACATAACTGTTGACATGAGTCTTACAAAGGTCACCTAGGCACCCAGCTACTGAATAAAACTGGAAGAAGTAACACTTTTGCAAAACAGAATGGAAATTCATAATTTAATTAGTTCTTTGAGAATACTGTGCATCCAAAATTGAAACCATACTCAAAAGTTAATCAAGAAAAGTTACAGAAGCTTCAGTTACACATAAATTGAAATCCTGAGAATTCCATTTTACAGATTTTTAAAGGAAGCATACAGCGCAATGCCATCTCCAGTTTACACTGAATGCAAGGAGATGGTAGAAAAAGTCAGTCTTTTCTTATCTTGTAGCACTATGGATACCTCAGTTGCTGGATTGATGTGCCCCAGGACACCTTTAAAATCTATAAAATATCCTTCAATCATTTACAATGATCTTTTTATTTTTAAAAAAGTTCTAAAATGCACTCTCACCCAATGTGTCTCTCTAACAACATTAAGCTAAATTATTTTATTTAATTTGCTACAGGTCTGAATGAATTATAATTTTGTATGTACTATTTACTATCTATTAAATATGTAAACTATTTAATTTCTTAATACAATACTGTATTTTTCCATAAAGTAAAATTTAAAGGTATTTATAAAACACAGGTACCCAAATTTCCCACCCCTCCCAAATCCTAGAGAATTTAAAGGGAATTGAGCTTACCATTTATCTGTAAATGAATAAATATGAAATCTGTATAATTTTTTTAATTTAATTTAATTTTGAAATAAATTCAAAGTTATAGGAACAGTTGCAAAAACAATACAAACCCCATACACAGAACTCCAGCATACCCTGACCCCCCTCCCCTGATACCCCAATCCACCAACTTTAACATGCTGTCACACTGGTATTTCTTTCCCTCCCTCCCTCCCTATCTATCATCCATCATCTATTGCTGTGTCTTCTTAATGTATGAGAGCAAGCTGCACCCATCCTTGAACAAACACTATAATTCACATATACAATTTCCATGAACAAGAACATTCTTTTATGTAATCCCTTTAAATGCAGCTAAGAAGTACTAGAGATTCAACATTGACACAAAGCATACATTCTATATTTCCTTTTTCTTTTCCCCCCCTATGTCTCAACTGTGTCCCTTTGAGCCTCCTGTCCTCCATCCTCAGATCCCATCCAGGGTCATCCTTGGCATTCAATTGTCATCTATTTAGACTGTTGGTTTTTTGTTTTTTTTTTTCTCAATTGTGGAAACATATATACAGCCTAAATCTTCCCATTCTATCCCCTCCGTAGCCTCCCATTAGCGGGATTAATCTCATTTAGAATGTTGTAATGTTATCTCTTTCCCACCATCCATTACTAGAAAGTTCCCTTAACCTCAAACAGCAACCCTACACTCATTTCTTAACTCCCCATTGCCCCTACCCCCATTTCTCTTAACCCATACTCTACTTTTCATCTCTATGGTCATATTCTCTGATAATGTCTTTGTGTTTACTGTGAGACTTAAAATTAAATTCTTAAATCCATAACAATCTTGTTTTTCTTTGATACCAACTTAACTTCAATAGGACACATAAACTATGCTCCTATACTCCTCCATTCCCTGACCTTTATTTAGTTCTTGTCAAAACTTACATATTTTACATTGAGTTCAAAACCACTGATTTGTCATTAGAGTTTGTGTATTTTATATCATGTAGGAAGTAAATAGTGGAGTTACAATTCACAAATTACTGACTTCCATTTGTATTCCATTGTGGTCAGAGAATGTGCTTTGAGTATATCCAATTTTTTTTTTTTAATTTATTGAGGCTTGTTTTATGTCCCAGCATATTAGTCCATTCTGGAAAAAGATCCATGATCACTAGAGAAAAATGAGTGTCTTGGTAATTTGGTATGTAAAGTTCTATATATGTCTGTTAAAATTATCTATATCTCTTTCTCCTTTCTTTGTTTCTCTGTTGGTAGGGCTCCTTTAGTATCTGAAGTAGGGCAGATCTTTTATTAGCAAAATCTCTCAGCATTTGTTTGTCTGTGAAAAATTTAAGCTCTCCCTCAAATTTGAAGGAGAGTTTTGCTGGATAAAGTATTCTTGGTTGGAAATTTTTCTCTCAGTATTTTAAATATGTCATGCCACTGCCTTCTCGCCTCCATGGTGACTGCTGAGTAGTCACTACTTAGTCTTATGTTGTTTCCTTTGTTTGTGGTGAATTGCTTTTCTCTCGCTGCTTTCAGAACTTGCTCCTTCTCTTCAGTATTTGACAGTCTGATCAGAATATGTCTTGGAGTGGGTTTATTTGGATTTATTCTATTTGGAGTTGGCTGGGCATTTATGCTTTGTGTATTTATATTGTGTAGAAGGTTGGGGAAGTTTTCCACAACAATTTCTTTGAATACTCTTTCTAGACCTTTACCCTTCTCTTCCCCTTCTGGGACACCAATGAGTCTTAAGTTTGGACATTTTATTTTATCTATCATATCGCTGAGATCCATTTCGATTTTTTAGATTTTTTTCTCCATTCTTTCTTTTGTTCTTTCATTTTCTGTTCTGTGGACTTCTAGGACACTGAGTCATTGTTCAGCTTCCTCTGATCTTGTATTATGAGTATCCAGAGTCTTTTTAATTTGGCCTACAGTTTCTTTTATTTCCATAAGATCTTCTATTTTTTAATTTACTCTTGTAATGTCTTCTTTATGCTCTTCTAGGGTCTTCTTTATGTCCCTTACATCCTGTTCCATGGTCTTCTTCATGTCCTTTATATCCTTTGCCATGTTTTCATTCCTCAATTGTAGTTCTTTGATTAATTGTGCCAAGTACTGTGTCTCTTCTGATATTTTGATTTGGGTCTTTGGGATTGCGTTCTCCATATCATCTGGTTTTATCATATGCATTAAGATTTTCTGTTGTTTTTGGCCTCTTGGCATTTGCTTTGCTTGATAAGGTTCTTTCAAGTTGTAAAAAAAAATACCAATCTAATTTTTCAGAAATACAAATTAGTGGCATACACATTCTCTAACTAACCAGCAGATGGCATCTGTGAGTCACCTATACCGCTCAAATCAGTTCTCAATTTTGTTCTTGTGGTGTGTGGGGAAATGATTCTTGTGGGGTTCAGTTGGTGAACTCAATTTGGGTGTGTTGCTGGAGCTGTCCGCCCTGAATGTGGGGCGTGTGTCCCGGTGGCTAGGGAGGCAGGGCAGCTTTAATAGTCAAACCTCCTAGGTGTTCCCGGAGATTCAAGGCTGCTGCAGGAGTCTAAGCCTTCATTTCAGTTCAGCCCCCAATCCTCTCTGATGCTGACCCACAAACCACTGGCACTGGCGTAGCGTCCCTGGGTTTTCCGAGTGGGCCCCCCTTCTCAGCTGTGATCTTCCAGGACCTCTGCTGAGGGAAGGCTATGCTACGTCACAAGTGCATGCCGTCCCTCAAAGGAAGCCCCGGACTGCCGGGCCATGAAGGGGCGCTCTCAGCCTGATGCAAAGATGGCTGAACGGGGGTCTCCACCCCTCCCCTCTCCTCGCACAGTTCCTCCTTCCCAGCTCAGGGACAACTGGTGCTGCTCTGGGCTGTGGGCAAGGCCCCAGGCAGGAGTGTCTCCAGCCTGCCAGGGAGCAGTTGCAAGCAGCAGAGTTTCTTTCTCCTTCTGGCTCTCCCCTCCGCTCCCCTGGCCTTGAGGGAATCTGCAGAGGGCTATCCTCCACACCAGACACCGAGAGGCGGGCTCAGACTGCTTCAGCCATGCTTCCACTGCGCAGTTTTCACCATCACAAATGCAGCCGCTCCTGGGTTTTTCCCTTTTTTTTAAAAAAAGAACCAGTCCATCTCCAAATGCCAATCCCCGGCTTCCCCACACTGCAGCATGGCTGCGGGTCTTTCAGCTGGCTTACTCACTCGTTTCAGAATGCAGACTCCCATTTTCACCAAGTGCGTGGCCCCTGTGGTTCTAGCAGACCTTGTCCAGCTGGTGCATTGCTGAAACTGGTATTCTGGGTCACCTTCTGGTTTTTATCTAGCATTTTTCACGGAGGTGTTATTTTGCCCTGTCTCACCTAGCCGCCATCTTAGGTTCTCCCCCGTATAATATTTTAAAAAAACATATAGTGAAAGTAGGTCTCCCAAACTCCTCCACCCCACAGGCTACCATGTTTTCCAGTTTCTTATGTATCCTTCTAAAGATATTCTCTGCATTTTGTACGTGTGTGTTTATGTAAAATACTTTCAATTAGGACTTTTTCATCTTTTGTATTTTTGCATTCATAAAAGTCATAAACTGCTCTCATTGTGTAAAAGTGTCTTACAAACCATAGCAACTGTTTATCAATTTCCTAATTTCCTTTCCCTAAATACTATATTTAATTAAATGGATCCAGTTGCCCAATTAACATATCATAGCAGCTTTGTTAGTTCTAAAATGCTGCCCTAGTTTCAGGAGTCTCTTTGCTATTATCAGCTGACTTCCTGCACTTAGATCCTCCTGTAATTCCAGTGAAATGCCACTAGGATTCAAAATAGGAAAAAAAAAATGCTTAAAACATTTCCTCCCTAATTAAAATTGTTCCTCTATCAGCAGTTTCTTTGTTTTCCTATCTTTGTGTTGAATAGCTGAGAGCTCATCAGCGACACATCAATTGCTGATTGCAGGCAGTTAATTATTTGCATTGTGGGTATGTTCATGGACATTCTGGTGAACTGTTGAATGCTTCAGCTATAGTGTTCTGAAATGTTCTAGGATACAGAAAAAGCCAAGGCAGATAGTTCACTTTGGGGAGCAGTGGAAAGAAGTCTGTAAAGTGGTTTCATCTGAAGGAGGAACTTGGTCACAGGTCAGAAGAACTAAGATTTTATGATGCTGTCAAGGATTCTGAGAAAGGAAATTTCAGAGGAGTGAAATTATATTGTAAAAATATTCTCCCTGCTCTGGTTGGGAGAGATATCGAGGGGGTAGTGACAGGAGAACCTAGGGTGAGAATGGCCAATTTACAGATGGCTACTATAATTTAGCTTTGAGATGACGGAGTCCTGGGCTTCATGGCAGCAAGAAAATGAGAACATTTTTTAAGGAAAAATAGGATAGGACTTGGTGAGTAAGCAGATACAGAGATTACGGAGAGAAATGAGTCAGTGATGACACAATGGTTTTTGAGCATCACAGTGGGAGTGGAAGTCCCACAGGCAATAAGGGAAGTCAGCAAGGGGGAATTAGACATTTTGTAAGGAAGATGATAAATCTGGCTTTAGACAAGCTGAATTTATGGTGATATTGTAAGTATTCTAAGTCCAAAAGTTCAGTGGAAAGTTAAAGAAATATGACTAGGGCCTAAGTGAGAGGACAGGGATTGGAGATTATATATATAAGTTTTTATTATGGAATATTTCTAACACATCAAATACAGAACAAATCATAACAAACTTCCATTTACCCATTATTTCAATAATGATCAACTCTTGGCCAATCTTGTTTCACCTGTACTCCATTCTCACCTCTACTTCTCTCCCCCTTGTATTATTCTAAAGCAAATTACAGAACATGGAGACAAATGTTTAAAAGCATGAAGCATAGGAAAGACCTCAGAGAACCTTAAGGCAAACTTTCTCATTTTACAGATGAGCAAAGTTGAAGACTAAAGATGAGCAACTAATTTGCCCTCATTCAAAAAACCAGAACTCAGTTATCTGCAAACACCTTAGCCAAGTTTTCATCTTTCTGGGATGAAATGAAAAAAAATAAGGATGATAGGCAAATTTTTCATAAAGCTAAAAATTTAGACAATTTTAAAAATTACTATACATTTGTCTTATGTTTATTTGTAATTCTGCCAAAGTACCAAATGAGCCATACATGGTAAAATATAACTATAACAGGTCCTTACACTAACAGCTGAACAAAAGTGCGTTAACTTACCACTGTTGGGTTTTCACACTGCGGCCTCAGAACCTCTGGGATCATTCTTAAAAGTGACTTGGAGAAAACAAAAGAGTCCTGTCTGTCCAGAGCCAGTTTACTTGGGGCTGCCAGGAAAGTCACCTTGGATGACATGCATCTCTTGTACCATAACCACTCAAGTTTATGGAGCAAATTTTGTGTTGGTTGTGGTTAGCAAAATACACAAGGCAATAAAAGTGTGTTGATAATAAGTCCATAGATGGGCCCAACCTGAATAACATTCAGCCTGCCAGAGGAAATAGCATACTTTTATCAGACAACATGACAGTTCATGGATCCAGTTTCAGGTAAATGAAATTGATCAGTGTGAGTCATAGTTTAAATAAGTGGCAATGTTTTTTGCTGAAATGTTTATGAAACCAGGAAAAAATTTTAAACTTTTTGAGAAAAAATTCTTAAGTTTAAAAACGTGCTTGAAATGGCATTGAAAGTATCTTATAAAGTGGCACGGAATATTACAGAGTCTAAGAGCCCCTTATAATTTCAGGCAGTAACAGTTTTTGATGTATAAAAGATGTTTACTTCAATCTGACAATAAAGCAATTTTAAAAATTAAGTCAGTACCTCTGTCATAGAATATAATTATTGGAAGAATAAAACAAATATGTTAGGGTATAATATGATTAGTTTTTCAGCCAATTTCAAACTGTATAATAAATTTTTACAAAAATCAATCATTTAAAATTTTATAATATTGGTGCAAGGTTGCCATCTGTCCTTTCTTGGGAAGAACTGGCTCTTATTCAAAAAGTAGGTTCTTCCTTCTTGTTTCGTACTACATGTTCTTTCTTTCATGAAATAATAATTGATGGTAGCTTTTCAAACAATAAACACTTTAATTGGAAAAAATGTCAGCAATACTGGGACCAATTCCAAAAAGAATTTATTATTTTATTTAAAAATTTTTTACAAACACCCCCCTTCCTCTCGCCCCCCCCCCACCCAGTAACCTCTAATCTGCTTTCTAGCTCTACAAATAGCTATTTCAAGTCATCTCTTATAAATGGTATCACACAATATTTGTCCTTATGAGTCTTGTTTATTCCTCTGAACACATTTTCAAGGCTCTCCCATGTTGCAGCATGCTTCATAACTTCATTTATTCTTATGACTAATATTCCATTGTATGTATATTCCACAATTTGTTTATCTATTTATCTGTTGATGGACACTTGGGTTGTTTCCAGCTTTTGACTATTATGAATAATGCTGCTATAAAAATCAGTGTACAAGTATCTGTTTGTAACCGTTTTCACACTCTTTGGGTACATATCTAGAAGTGGGATTGCCTGGTCAAATGCTATTTCTACATTTAACTTTTTGAGGATCCGCTCTATTGCTTTCGATGGTGGCTGCACCATTTTACATTCCAAAAGAATTTTATTTTAATGCTCTGGTCTGCAAAATACTTAGGTGAGGAAACCACTGCATTCCAGTTCCTTGGATAACAGAGAAGCAGAGATGTGAGAGAAGGACATGGTAGCCAATAGAAAGATCTTAAAGAATAAGCAGCAGCAGGCCAATAGTTGAGATGTAGAGAAGCAGGAAGAACCAACAGGAGGAATGTGAAGATGGTGCACTGAGAAGGAAGAAGGGGAAAGAGCACTAATACCTGGTTTCAGTCCTATTGGGTACTTTACATACATGACTACTTTTTATTCTCATAATGAGCCTGTGAGTTAGGGGCTCTTTCCCCCACCACTATCTCATCCACCTGCAATCTCAAGGAAGTGGGAGTCTCCAAGAGGGTGGTCAATAATTTCCAGAGCAAGAAAGTTTAAAATGAGAGCAGGCAGAAGGTGTGCTCAAAAGGATGTCAGTAGAAATGGCTGAAAGCTCGGTGTGAGCAGTGGTGGGAACACAGGCCAGACGCCAGCAAATTAAGCTGATCACTGAGGATACGTTATAGACCAATATTATTAATTTTTGTTTAAGTATAGTCTCTGATAAATGCTGATTTGCAAAGCTGTCTTATTTTACTAACCATACTTTTATTTATAAACAAGTTCAAGTCTATTTAAACACTGTCCTTTTCTCTAATAATGACTATAAATACCTTTAAGCATTGTGCTAAATGCTTTAACTAACTTACTCCTCATAACAACATGAGGTAAGGAGTATTATTATCCCATCTTACAGATAAGGAAACTGAAGCACTGAGAGGATAATAAATTTGTCCAAAGTCATACAGCTAGTTACTGGAGCTTGGTGGAGCCAGGACAATCTGTCCACTGGATATCTTACTATTCAAGTCTTCTCCCCTTTAAAATTTAAGAGTAAATACAGACTAACAATTCCAGTTTTAACAATCTTTCCTTGAAAGTTAAGACCTTTGATAGTTTAAAATCTGATACAGGTTTTAAAATACTAAAATTGCAAAAAAAAATTTCTAAAGCCAATTATTTACATGCATGGTGTAAAAATTAAAACATTGCAGATATGTATACCTCCTCCTATCTCCAACCCCCAGATAATCCCCTCTTGACACAAAAGAATAAATTTATTCCCAGAGGCAATATGACTGTAAGCAATGAATCCTCTTCAAGCTTCTTTTAAGACCATAGTTTTAGTTTGCTAATGCTGCCGGAATGCAAAACACCAGAGATGGATTGGCTTTTATAAAAGGGGGTTTATTTGGTAACACAGTTACAGTCTTAGGGCCATAAAGTGTCCAAGGTAAGGCATCAACAATCGGGAACCTTCACTGAAGGATGGCCAATGGCATCCAGAAAACCTCTGTCAGCTGGGAAGGCACGTGGCTGGGGTCTGCTCCAAGTTCTGGTTTCAAAATGGCTTTCTTCCAGGATGTTCCTCTCTAGGCCACAGCTCCTCTTCAAAACGTCACTCTCAGTTGCTCTTGAGGCTTTTGTCCTCTCTTAGCTTCTCCAGAGCAAGAGTCTGCTTTCAATAGCCATCTTCAAACTGTCTCATCTGCAGCTCCTGTTCTTTCTTAGAAGTGTCCCTCTTGGCTGTAGCTCCTCTTCAAAATGTCACTCTCAGCTGCACTGAGTCTCTTCTGTTTGCCAGCTCATTTATATGGCTCCAGTGATTTAATTTAGACCCACCCTGAATGGGTAGGGTAACACCTCCATGGAAATTATCCAGAGTCATCACCCACAGTTGGGTGGGGCACATCTCCATGGAAACACTCAAAGAATTACAATCTAATTAACACTGATAGGTCTGTCCACACAAGATTACATAAAAGATAATGACATAATACATTCAAACTGGCACAAGCATCATTTTTTTTTAATTGCTCAAATTTACTTTTTAATTCCAAAAGTATTAAAGTATTATTTATATTTTCATGATAAAATATGGTTAAGTGAATCTGTTCAGTATCTTTTGTCCCTTCTCATTAATTATTTCACACCTTCATCTGGGTGCTGGGAGAGGAGAGCTAGTTAAAATCACTCCTACTCATACCCTTACACATGTTCCTCAGCTCCAGCCTCCCTCATGCCCTAGGCTGCCCATCAAAGCCTTGAGCCTCCCAATGCAACTTGGTTACAGAGCCCTGGGATCTTCATAGTTGCTTGGTTCTTGTCCTTTTGAAAGCAAACATACTCACCATTCAACAGTTAGCATACAAACAAGAGAAAAAGAACAAAAGGGGAGAGAAAAAAGAGAAGAAAAAGCGGAAGAGCCAGAGTCCCGAGGATCTGTTACAGTTTGCTAATGCTGCCATTATGCAAAAACCAGAAATGGATTGGCTTTTGTAAAGAGGAATTATTAAGTCACAAATTTACAGTTCTAAGGCCATAAAAGTGTCCAAACTAAGGTATTAAGAAGAAGATACCTTCACTAAAGAATGGCTGATGGCATCTGGAACACCTCTGTCAGCTGGGAAGGCTATTGGCTTGCATCTGCTGGACCCAGGTTGTGCTTCAGCTCCTCTCTCAACTCCTGTGTCCTTAGCTTAGCATCCCCAAATGTCCTTTTGTCCACAACTCCAAGCATCTCTGAGCACCTCTGTTAGCTCCCACATGTCTCTCCAAAAGTCTCTCTCAGCTGCTCTTGGGGTGTTTTGTCCTCTCTTGGCTTCTCCGGAGCCAACTCTGGGCTAGCATCTCCAAGAGTCAGCAAGTGTCTGGGTCTCTCTCAGCTCTCTCAAACACTCCAGTGAACTAATCAAGCCCTACCCTGAATGGGCGGG
Organism: Choloepus didactylus; assembly: GCF_015220235.1. Lineage (NCBI taxonomy): Eukaryota > Metazoa > Chordata > Mammalia > Pilosa > Megalonychidae > Choloepus > Choloepus didactylus. Next base: position 60,033,908 of record NC_051308.1, on the reverse strand, counting down.
GTGAAATCTCCATGGAAACATTCAATCAAAAGGTCACACCTTAATCAAAAAGATTAATAAGTCTGCCCACACACGAGAGCATTAAAGAAAATGGCTTTTGGGAGGATATAATATATCCAAACAGGCACAATCCACCCCCTAGACCCCCAAAAGACATGTTCTTTCCATGTACAAAATACATTCATCCCATCACAATATCATGAAAACTTAAATCATTTCAGTAACAACAGGTAAGGATAAGATCTTATCAAAATCAGTTACAGGCGTTGTCTATCCTAAGGCAAAATTCCCCTCTGGCTGTGGACCTGTGAAATTAGAACAAGTTACTGCTGCCAATATACAAGGGAGGGACAGTCATAAGACAAACGTTCCCATTGCCACAGGGAGAAATTGGAAGACAGGGTTCATGGGACCAAAACAGTTCCTAAAACCTGCAGGGCAAACTACATTAGATTTCAAAGTCCAAGAGTCATTTATCAAATAACATTTTATCCTTACGGCTTGAGAGAGGAGTCCAACCCTTTCCGAGGGCCTTCTCTGCAGCCCTTTTCTCTCCACATGCTGGGGTGAGTGCTCCAACATATCCATGCATTGGGGAGACCACCTTCTTCTCAGCCCCACCCTCCTCAAACATTGGGGTGATGCCCGGACTCTCTTCCATCTCCAAGGCATATGCACAACCCCTTCAGAACAGTGAGGTGATGGCCAGGCTCTCCCCACTCTCCAGGGAAGGTGCTCCACCCTCTCTGAGGCCTGGAGCAGCAGCACTCTTCCAGCATCAAGGCAGAAGCCCGCCCTCTGCCTCCAGGGCAAACTCATCCATTCCACATGCATGGATTGTTCTGCTCTCTTTAACTGAGAATTCTTGGCTTCAGACCTTGATTTCCATGGTTCTGCCTTCTCTGAAGAAATTTTTCCTTCATTCAATGTCCCTCTGCTGTCCCCTTTAGTCCAGATTGTCAGTGGTTCTGTCTGTACAGATCTCGCAAAAAAATTTGTTTGCTTGGTTTGCAGCATACAGGAGTCAAAACTATCAGACAATAGAACTTCCCACAAACCCTTTCTTGATAACTCCATCTCCATACCTGGCTTGTACTGAAATGGCTGGCTGGTTCCAGGTTTCGTTCAATCCTCACGTGGGGCTGTAGCCTCTGGGGTTTTACTTTCTGGAAGCCCAGAGTTTTCTAGACTGTCAATTTCTGGTTTCTTTGTACCCAAGAGTTCAGTTCTCAGCTTGTCTCTTTCCTCTCATATTTTACTATAAAGTGCAAGGACAAGTCAGGCTACGTCTTTTACTTTTAGTTTGGAGATCTCTTCAGCCAAGTATCCCAGATTGTCACTTTCAAATTCTGCCTCCCATCTGACACCAGGATTCAATTTTGCCAAATTCTCCACCACTTTAAAACAAGGATCACCTTTCTTCCAGTTGGCAATGATGCATTCATCATTTCTGTTTAAGGTTTCAACAGAATTATCTTTAGAGTCCATATTTCTATTGACAGTCTCTTGAAAGCAGTCTAGGCCTCTTCTATCAAGCTCCTCACAATTCTTCCAGAATCTTCCCCTTATCCATTTAAAAAGCTGTTCCAACATGTTTGGTATTTGCAAACTCAGCAGCATCCCACTTCTCTGGTACCAAAATCTGTTCCAGTTTGCTACGTTGTCATTATGCAAAACACCAGAAATGGACTGGCCTTTATAAAGGGGATTTATTAGGTCACAAATTTACAGTTCTGAGGCCATAAAAGTATCCAAACTAAGGCATCAACAAGAGGATATCGTCACTGAAGAATGGCCGATAGCATCCAGAACACCTCCAGCAGCTGGGAAGGTACATGACTGGCCATCTGCTGGCCCTTTGCTCCCGGGTCACGTTGTAAAATGGCTTTCTCCAAAATGTGTCTGGGCTTGTCTCTGCTTCTTCAGCTCCTGTGCTTCTAAGCAATGGGGTCCTCTCTTAGCTTCTCTGGAGCAAACTCTGGGCTAGCATCTCCAAACGTCTCCAAGCATCTCAAAGCATCAGCAAGTCTCTCTCTAAAAGTCTCTCTCAGCTGCTCTGTACTCCTGGTCTGTGAGCACTCTGATAGGACTCCAGTGATTTAATCATGACACATCACAACTCCATGGAAATAATTTAATCAAATGTTTCTACCCTAATCAACAGACTAATCAGTCTGCCCCCACAAGACTGTATTAAAGAATATGGCTTTGGGGGGTGCATAATATATCCAAGCTGGCAAAGGGTTCATACACTCTTTGGAAAACCTCTGATCCCATTCTTTCCTTTGGGTAGAGACAACACCAAGAAACTACCCATAAGGAGGCTCTAGTTAGTCTCCCCAATACCCTCCTGGGGAGCATGCTGAAGATACAAAGCTTAAATGTTCACATCTGCATGCCATTCCCAGTTTATATAAATTTCTAAACTAATTTGATGCTAACAGTTTTTAGAGACATGAAAGTATAGATGTATCAAAGCAAGACACTTACCCTTCCTTCCAGTACTTAAAACCATGAATTGAATTAGCAAAGCAACATTAAAATAAAACTATAATAGCAAAGCAACACTAACATAATTTGACATTTTGACAAACAGCCCATATTAAATATTTTTAAAATTATGTCTGTCAAGCTGAAGGGAAAACAACCAAGAATAAAAAATACATATTTCATATTTCTCTTTTAAAAGTAGTTCTGACTAAAGGGATACTAAATAAAAGAATCACCTTTCTGGGTCAGACTCTGTCCTGGAGGTTTCTGGTTCTGACAGTAGCTCCAAGGAATATTTATTACAAAGAAAACGGCTCTGTCCAGAGAAAACATTTTATTTTATTTAGCAATTCATTTTCCCGAGTTGTTTTTAGCATATTAGAATTAAGAAGGGAAATAAATACAATTCTGCTGTACAAATTTGACATTCTATTAAATGTTAAAAAAATCACATTTAACTTTCATGTTTTATGTACATGCCCCATTTACTCAAACACCACACAGTATTAACACACAGAAATTTTGCTGACCAATACACAATGAAAAAATGAGTCAAAGTGGCATTTCAAATCATTTCTGAGAATTACTTTTATCGTGTTTTCTAATAATGTCCATAAGATTAGCTCCTGTAACAAGATCACTCTGTGACTGTTTAATTTTCTGTTGCTCCTTTCTCTTCTGGTCAAGAAGGTAAGGGGAGTTTAATAACTGTGGGGGAAGAATGGATCCTGTGGGTTTTACTCTTTTTACAATATCCCAGAAATGTCTTTTTGAATTGTTATTGATGAAAGTAATCGCTGTTCCTTTTTGACCTAATCTCCCCACTCTTCCAACCTGAAATGAAATGCAAACAATTTTCAAAATGTTCATATGCCATTCTTACTGCCCCTTGAAAGAAAAGAAAGACTATTATTTAAAGAAGCTTTATTAGGATTAACATTCATTCAGATAGCATTTTTCAAACCATGGATCTCAATATATTTGTGAAATCAATTTTGTGAGGTGCCACTTTGAAGTTGAGCAAAACAGAAAATGTGAGAGCAATCATACATAGTAAAAGTAATGTTTGTGAAACCTGAGTTTCAATTATGCACACGTACGTGTGTGTGTAGGGGAGTCATGACATCAAGATGTTTCTTACCGTCCAGTGGGTAAAAGTCAAAAAACTGTGAAAGTCTCTGTATTAAGAGGAATATCTGCTTTAGCAGACTGAAGTGACTTAAAATGTGAGATTAAGTTATTTCATTTTTGCATAATGCTATTTCTCATTTTGACAGAATCAAATTGAACCATCTGTGATGGAGATACATAGTTAAGAAATAAAATTTACTTTTCTCTAAATATATAATAAAAATATACTTAGAAACTCTTCAGAAGAGGGGGAAACACAGACAATCATGGTCAATTTCAGCTCCTTAACTGAAATGTAGAATTTAAGTCTATAATTCAGAAATATGTAAATGATCCCCACCAATGTATAGGGCACTTTAAAAACTGTAAAAGCAACCTGTTTTAAAAAAAAATGAAAAGGGGTAGCCTGTAGGGAATGAGACTGGGGAGTGTGGAGAAGTGAAGCAAGGGAATACTGTTTTCCATTATTAGCCTTTATTATTATCTTATTTAATTATTTGATTGAATTGTTCTAATAAAAATAAAAATATAAAAAAAACTGGAGCCCTCAAAACGGGAAAAAATTTTGCAAATCATCTCTCTGATAAGAGACCTGTGTCCAGAATGTATAAAGAATGTTACAAGTGAACAATAAAAATACAAATAACCCACCTAAAAAATGGGCAAATTATTTGAATAGACTTTTCTTGAAGCAGATATACAAATGGCAAATAAGGTGAAAATCATTAGCCAACAGGGAAAAGTGTATCAAAACCACAATGAGATACCACTTTATACCCAGTAGCATGTCTATAATTGAAAAGTTAGTCAATAATACAGCTGATGAGGCTGTGAAGACACAGAACCCTCATACATAGTTGGTGGGGATATAAATAGTGAAGCTACTTGAGAAAACAGTCTGATAGTTCCTTAAAATGTTAAACATAGAAGTGTCACATAACCCAGCAATTCTACTCCTCGGTATATACCGAAGAGAAATGAAAACACACCCAAAAACTTGTACATGAATGTTCACAGCAGTATTATAAACAACTCAAAAAGTGGAAACAACACAAACGTCCATCAACTGATGGATGGATAGCATTCCATACAGTAGAACATTCCACACAGTGGAATATTATTTGGCAATAAAAAGGAATGACATATTGCTATATGCTTCAACATGGGTGAACCTTGATAATGCTATGCTAAATAAAAGAACAAGTCACAAAAGATCACATATTGAATGGATAAACAAACTGTGGTCCATCTATACCAAGGAATATCACTTGGCAACAAAAAGAAAAGATCTCCTACACATAGCAATTGGATGAATCTCCAGAGAATTAACCTGCTTGAAAAACACCCCCCTGAAAGGGGACATAGTGTAAGATTACATTTATATAGCATTCTAAAAATGACAAAATTATAGAAGTAGAGAACAGATTAATGATTGCCAGGGATTTGGGAGGGGATGGGGGTAGGAGGGAAGTGGTTATGCCCTATGAAAAGGTAATATGAGGGAATCTTTTGGTGATGGGAATGTTCCATATCTTGACTATTAATGTTAATATCCCAGTTGTGATACTGTGATATTGAAAAATTTTACTATTGGGGAAACCTGGGTAAAGCAAAATGGAATCTCTCCGTACTGCTTTTACAACTGCATGTGACTCTACAATTATTTCAAAATAAAAGATTTAATTAAAAAAAAAAAAAAAGACCATATATTACATGATTCCATTCATACGAAATTTCCAGAATAGGCAAATCTATAGAGACAGAAAGTAGATTAGAGGTTGTCTAGGGTTGGAAGCCTTAGGGAGAATGGGAAGTGACTGTGAATGGATACAGGGTTTCTTATTGGGTGATGAACATATTCTAAAATTGTGACGGTGGTTGCACAACTCTGTGAATATACTAAGAAATGTTTAATTGTACACTTTGGATGAAATGTATGGTATGTAATTATAACTTCTAAAATATAATTTATACTGAGATATTTTACATAGAAATATAAAGCTGATTCAAAAAACAACTGCAATAGCCTACAAACTCTAAAAGACAGCTGATGTTAATACAAATACCAAATTAGTTCCTCAGAAGTTACCCACCTCCAAAATTAAAAAGCAGACACATGAGAACACCTATTACAATTTTAATATACATATCCTTTGGCCATTAGTTCTCCTTCCAGGAATTTATTTTACAAAGATACTAGTACAAGAGACACAAAGAGGTAAGTATGTGGACATTCACTGCAGCATTATTTAATAACAAAAACCTGGAAATATTCGATTGTCCATCCGTAAACGATGTGTTAAATAAATCAGAGAACATCTATATGGCATGTTACCATGCAATCATTAAAACAGAACAAACCTGAATAAATAAGTAAAAACATTTAAAGAGCTTAAACAGTGCCTGGATATATAGTGAAAATTCAATACATGTTAACATTTACTAAAAGGAGCCATTATTGTGCTGATAAGCAAATATGTCTAAGACATTTAATAAAGAAAGCAAAGCACAGAGCAGTTGGTGTGACATGGTCCCATTTATGCAAAAAGTGTAAAAGGATACATACATACGTGTGTATACATGCACACACATACACACACACATGATTACAGTTTCTGCATAATTAACTGCCACAGCCCCTCAACGGTAGGAATGAATGAACAGATAAGAAAAGACTCACTTTTCATTTTATATCTTTTGTTATTGACTTTACTTGTTTTTATAGGTATGTGTACTTCAATTATTCAAGCAAAAAAACACCCAGAATACAGAACTATAAAAGCATAGGTATGTGGGGCCATTCTGAGTATCAACCATCCCTGAAGCCACTGCTGTATTATAGCATGATACTCTGTGAAGAATTGAGAGCCACAGGATTGACTTTAGGATATCAAGAAAAGGTCAAATAATTAAAATCATATACTCTGTTTAAAAAGCAGAGAAACTTCTTAAATATTTTAATACTTTAGAAAGATTTTCATCCAAAACTATTAAAATAAATGTTTGAAAGAAAATAAACTTCAGCTGTGTGAGCAATCAACTCTTGTGGAATACTCAATTCCCATATGTGCAGATAAATGAAATGGTATCAAAGAGGGACTACAATATTATTAAATCTAAGTAAAAATAAAAGCAACAGTGCATTAAAGGTACTGAAAGTGCTTTTCAGTGAGTGATTCAAGTAAATGCAGCATTCAGAGGTGATTCTAAGAACTTTAGAGAAAGGCTTTATTTGAAGAGTGTGTAAGTGATGCCCGAGAAGGAAGACCGGTAGCAGTCAGCAAGATAACACAGAGGCACTAAGAGAAGGCTCCATTTCTGCTAGAAAGAAGAGCTTTTGTTATCTTTGACAGCAAAGGAAAGTAACAAAACTTTAATAGGTGAAAGTCTAGAACAAATAAGGATACGAAGAAGAGATGAAGAAAAGATTCCTATAAAAGCAAATACTTTAAAGGATCAATTTTATTTTGGCCAGATACATTCATCTGAAACAATCTTTTTAAACAAAGTTTATTTTTTTTTCTGTTTAAAGAAGCAATTAATATGCATGCTGAAAATAAAAAACAGAAAAAGGAAATAAAAATAAGCCAAAAATCTACAATCTAAAATTTTAAAAAATTAACATTTTAGATTACTTACGTTCAGTCATCTTTCCATACATTTCAGCTATGCACGTAGTCTTCAAAAACAAAGTTTAGTTTAAATATTTTAAAAGGAAAGCTATATAAAGCTTTATGTCCTGCTTTTTCTACTTAACATTATATTGACAATGCTTTACCTAAAAAAAAATCTCAAGAACAGAACAGTGGCAACATAAAATCCTCTTTACCTGATGCACGTACTCATCCATACTGGAAGGCATATCAAAATTGACAACCAGCTTCACACTGATCAAGTCTAGGCCTCGTCCCAGCACTCCTGTGCTCACTACGACTTCATAGTCTCCGTCAAGTAATCCCTTTCCAAGAACGCAACAAAATCTATTATTACAGAATTTATTGTATGTGGTTTTACGTAGTTCAACTATCTTTTATTTTCTGTGATTACTTCAACATAGATCTTAAAATATCTGAAAAAATGTATGTACTTTAAGTTCCCCAACTGCCACCAAATTTATTCTATTAACGTACTCAGGCAAGCCTTTTCCAAAGGCGAGCAACTGCTCTGCCCCAGTCTAAAGTGACCCTGATTTCAGAAACAGTGGATTCTGAATTAGTAATCTATTTAGCATATACTCCCTAGAGAACAAGGCTCATCGCTCCAAAAACACAGAAGACTGAGCAAGTCACTTACGGTCACAGCTTAACTAACGTTTTCAGAGTCATTAAAAAAAGGGTCTGCTTTAAAGACCAGCTGGTTATATGGTGTTTCCTGAAATTGGGGCAAAACAGGTTTTACAGGGAAAGGAAGAATAGAGAATGCTGAATGTCAAACCTCCAATATGCTTCTCCTTTCTATTTGTGACTTCTCCGAATGTATGGATGTGCTTTTTAAACCTGTGATTTTCTGAACTGCATCACTCAACAGATCTGCTCCTAGTTTGCAGTCTACAAATACTAATACTGGAGGCTTAAAGAGTTTCTTATCCTGAAAGATAAAAAATACATATTTAAAATTATTCAAGTAATATGACTTACAGTGGAAGGTTTTTCTGAAAACATTAGTAACAAGCTGGTTATTCAATAGTTTTATAAATATTATTAAGGTATATTTTGTTAAAAAGAGCATTTTCTTTAAAATAAGAGCAAACAGAAGTCAGACATTCTATTGCCTTTTGTATCCCTCCATTATTTCATTAGTATTACAGAAGTAATTCATAAATTTTAAGTGCAATTAATATAATTCTGAAGTATTCATAAGACCATAAAATCATATTTAACTCAATATTCTTGAGTAACTATACTGTGCACACATATGACTTACTTAAAAAATATCTGTTTAAGCAAATTACAGTTAAAAAAAAATTCTATTTCCAAAGGGCAGAATAGCCTCCACTTTACATAGAAAACTAGTAGAAATTTTTGAAAGAAAAAATATTATTTAGGAATAATCTTTATATTTAAATGTTTTTTTCAGATTTCACAAATAAAAATTTATTTTATCCTCACAGAATTCTGAGGTAAATAAAGTAATTTTTATTAAAAAATACTTACATCAAATTCCCCAAAAGCTGCATCAAAAATTCTTCTCTTAAGAGCTGTAAAACATGTAAACACAATCTACAAGATAGGGTTGACTTCTTTACTACTCACATTTAAGATTTCAAATAATTTTTTCTTTTTGGCTGGTTCTTCTACCCACAGAATAATCTGGCGTACATTAGAACAAGGCAAGTTCTTTTCTCCAGCGATAATTCTCACTGGGTTATGCAGAAGCTGACTTGCTAGTTGTTCTATGCTAGTTGGAATTGTGGCTGAAACCAAAATGGTCTGACAGTCATTAGGAATGTTTTCCAAAATGTCAAGCACTTGTTGTTGAAAGCCCATCTTTAACATGGTGTCAGCCTAAAATAAAAGCATTTTAAAGTTAGTATTGCTTGACATTAAAACCCAGAATTGTCCAACTAAAGACAATTAAAGATTTAAAAGAATGAGAAACTTTTACACAGAAAAATAAAATACAACAATGTTAAATAAAAAGGACCAATTGGAGAAAATACACATTTATACAAAATTAAATATTGTGTAACTATGTATGTTTGCAACAATATACAAAGATTTTCATTATGGCGTTAAGATTAGCAAAAAAGCATACACATCCTAAACATCCATCAACAGGGGACTTGGTAAGTAAACTATGGTATATCCATACAATGTAACACTGTGTTGCCCTGTATTAAATGATACAGAATGACTGCTACACCTATTCCTAGGAGAAAAAAAACAAGGATAGAACAAACACTATGTATGGTATAATACCATTTGTGTTACAAAGTGTTATATGTGTATACACTGAAGAAAATCAATTGCTACTACTAGGGAGAAGGCATGAGGCTCATTTTATAGCTTTTTGCAATTTGATTTTTTTTTTTTTACCATGAACATATGCTATAGTGATAATAAAATATTAAATAGCAAATATTTAATGTTGGGAGGGCTGTCACTTTGATACATACAGTACTTCCATACTGTTTGGTTTTATAACAATGCACATGTATTATTACCAAGCAAATAAGTTTATTTTTAAATTAGTACTGCTTTAAAAAAATAAGATTAAGGCTACCTTGATTTTCAAATAAAATCCAGTGCCTATAATTTGGGAACAAGATATTTATGTACTTTATTAAGACAGTGTATTTTAAATGTCCACTAGGTACTATCATTTAGATTAAAGTTTGAACACTCATTTTAATGTTATTCACTGTATATCATTTAAGAACATAAAATAATCACAACTGTCTGGGTTTGAATTCTGGCTCCATCTATGACCTTGAGCAAGTTAATTAAAGGCACTGTGACTGCAGTTATTTCCTTCTGTAAATGGGAATAATAGTACTTTGTGGGCTGCTATGAGGATTAATGAGATTAAGAATGAAGTATATAAAACATTTAAGAGATTGCCTAGAAGCCACGTCTCAGACGATGTTTCAATTAATTATGAGACACAGAATACACACACACACACACACACACACACACACACACACACACACACACACACAGTGAGTCTTCCAAATATTCCCTACTTTCCTCAATAACCCCACCATGCCCCACTCATCTCAGTAAATGGGCTTGCTTCTCCTGGCCATTACAAATAAGTGCCTGCAGCTCCTCTTCTCATACAAGCTTCCTTACAGAGTAGCCTAGATTTGCTGTCTCCGTTTCTCCATTCTTTCAACTCCTGCTCACAGTGCAATCCACGTCTTCACCTTCTCACCTTACAGGAACTACTCTCCTTTAGGCTGTCAGTCACCCCAACTACCAAATTCAACAGCCATCTTACTTTTTTTTTTAAAGGTATTTATTTTTTTCCCTAATAATCAAAGTAATATGCTCAATGTAGAAAACTTGGTAAACATAGGAAAATAAAGAACTAAACTCACCTATTAGCTTGCAACCCAGACATCTCTATTGCCTCTCTCCCTTACTTTTAGTCTTCTAAATATGTCTGGGAATCTCTCTTCCCTGTCCTTACAGTCACTGTCCTGGCTCAAACCCTCCCTTCCTGGGAACCAGCCTGCTTGCTTACAGGCTATTCTCCACTTTAGAACATAAGTCTGATAATCACATATTCCTGCTTAAAACTCTTCGAGTGTCCTCAGTCTATAGGATAAGGTACAGACATTCAAGACCATTAACAAGCTGTATCAGGGAAAAATATCTGAAAAGAAACATACAAACCATGCTTATTTTAAGGCAGTAAGAACATTGGTTTTGGTTTTGGTTTTCCTATTTTCTAAATTGTCTTTAATGTGCATGTATTACTCATATAATATAGTAATAAAGTATTTAGACAGCTGAATGGGCCATGAATAGCATTAAAATTAGGAGAAGATGGGATAGAATAAAAATGCATCACACGAAGTGAGTGTAAATATTGTTCCATGGAACTTGAAGGTGCCAGGCAGATCCTATCTTGCCAGGCAGATCCTATCTGAGTGCTATATATGTCCTGCTACCAACCCATAACAGGTAGGCTCTCTTACAACCCCACATTTACAGATGAGCACACTGGACATACTACAAAGTTATTAAGTGGTGGAGCTGAGATGTGGACCTTGACAATCTGGCCCTAGAACCTGCAGTGTTGAGCACCAAGCTTCTGCTGTGTGCTGGGTGGTCAAGACACATGAAGAGACCCTACATTCAAAGAATTTATGGACTAATAGGAAAACAGATGGGTAAGCCCTAATTTACAGTATTCATATGCTTAAAATATAACATAAAATTACACCATATGACATAATTGATCACCTCCTTCAAAAACTTACTGTTCTTCCATGATATTCTTCTGTCGTGATTTTTCTCCTCCCTCACTGGTCACTCCTTCTCAGTTTCCTTTCTCTGTGGCTCAGTCTCTATATGTCGGATAATCCCAACAGCTGTGTCTGAGGCCCCCTTTTCTTCTCTGTCTACACTCTCCTCAGGTAAATGCAACAGATTCCATGGTTCTGAATATCATGTATATGTCAAAAACTCCCAACATCTTTTCTCTGGTCAACTGCTTCTCTGAACTTAAGTGACAGAATCCAACTGCCAATTTAACATCTGTACTTGGATTAACAGACACTTCTAATTTAACATGTTCAAAATGGAATTTTTTATTTCATCCCTGTCAAACCCACTCCTATTTCAGAACATATCTCAGGAAATGGTATCATCAGAAACTCATATGTCACTCTTGTTTCCCCTCCTCATTACCCACATCTAATCCATTAACAATTGTTGACACTAACACTTCCCAAATCCTGTTGCTTCTCTCCAGCTCACCACCATCACCAGCTCACACCCATGAGATGCTCCACTCCTATCTCCCCCAACCCAACTCTATTCTCTAGCAGCCAGACAGATCTTTCTTGAATGTAAATCAGATCTTGTTTCTTTTCTCCTTAAACCAGCAGTGGCTTCCCACCACATTTAGAGTAAAATCCAACTCCTAACCATGACCAACATGGTCTCATCCTTACCCACTTCCTACTACTCTCCCCCTCACTCTCCATGATCCTACTACACCAGCCTTCTTTCTGTCCCCATATACTCCACATGTGTTCCCACATTAGCACCTGTTCACTGGCAGTTTTTCTATCTGAAGCAGTCTTCCTTCCAAAAGGATTTTCACATGGCTAGCTCCTTCTCATTCAGTTCTCAGCATGAAAGTCATCCAGAAAGCCCTCCCTTGACTACCCCAGTTGGTCTCTGTCATATTACCTTGTGTACACAAGTCACAGCTCCACGAGACAGAGAGTTTGTCTGTCACTTTTCATTGTATCCTCAGAACCAAGAATAGCATCAAGCACATAAAAAGCCCTAAAAATGTATTTGATAAATAAATGTACACTCATTAATTTGAAGTACTCAACAAGCAGCTTGCTAATCAGTGTATTCTAAGCTTTCTGAAGGTAAGAATTACCTGGAATGAGTTTTTAAAGATGCCTGGCTCTAACTTGACACTATGGTCTCAGAATATCCAAGTGTCAAATCTGGGCATCTATTACATTCACTGGGCACTCAGGTGATTCTTATCATTAGGGAAACTTGGAAAAAACACTGGGCTTGATTCTAGAGATACAGCAGGGAATACAGTACAAAAGAAATAAAATTTGTACAGACTTCAATAGAGCAAAGAGGAAAGCAAGCCTAAAATCTGTCTCAGGAGTGAGGAAGGCTTCACAGAATCACCAACACTTAAAGAGGGAAAAGCAGGTAGATGGAGTGGGAAAGCATCTAGGCTAAAGAACAAGTATAATCGAGGACACAAAGGTGATTGAGCAGATTCTTCTAATTCCAAAGGAATTACCTGAGTTTTCATTCCTGACCATCCTTGTGGCCTCACCTCCCTGAAATAGTGCCTTCTCTCTTCTTTGGGGATATGTGTCGTTCCCAGCTCCTCTCTGAGCTCTTAAACTACCTTTTTGTTTATTAACTCTTCTACAAACTCCACAAGCCCAGCCGTGGGCCCCAGTCCTCCTGTCTCTCTTTGCTTATTTCTCTCTAAGCTTCCTCCCTTAAAGGAATCATCACGTCTCACGGATTCTGATGCGCATTTTCTATTCTGATGCATATTTCCTCAGAGATTCCGTTATTCATATGAAATTCAACATGCCTAAAACCAAACTCAAATATTTTTACCAAGACCCAGTCCCTCACCCAAGTGCCCTTTTTAAAAATGAAAGGCCCAACCATACTTTACAGTCATCTCTACCACATTCTTCCTTTCTCATAGCCAAGTATCACAAGACCATAAATTATTCCTTTATGTGACTCTCAGATTTAACCCTTCTCCTTGACTCCTACTGCCTCCACCCTGTCCCTGACCCTTCTCACCTCTCATCTGGATTGCTGGCTGCTCTGCTTCCACAGATTCTGTCTTCTTCAATTTCTCTTGCACAGAACAGCAGAATAACCTTCCTAAACTACCACTTTCAACATGTTAAACCCCACTCAATAATTTAGAAAGCCTCATGTCTACCACATCAAATCCAAGTTCCTCTGTCTCTCTTTCAAGGCTCTCTATAATTTGACTCCACCCTAACCACCCAGCTTTACTTCCTATTGTTTCTTAGGAAGAATTCTTCAGGCTGACTTGTCTCTTTTCTGCCCCCTCTGCACACACACTCTGACTTTCTGACTCTGCATATGTTCATCTCTTCACTTGCAGTATTTGATACTTCCTCAGAAGTTTCCTAAATCCTTTCCTACCTTTTAGGCCCAGGTCAAAACCCATTACCTCTGAGAAACCATTTTTTTCTAGTGCCAGGAAATTCACTGCCTTATTTCTCTTTCTGACCTTACTGTCCTGAACAATTAGCATATCATATACAGTCTGATTATTTTACTTATAGCCTACATGAGGGTTGGCAAACTATGTCTCTTGGGAAAAATTCGAACCGCTACACAATTTTGGAAATAAAGTCTCATGGGAACAAAGGCACACCCACTCATTTACATCTTGACTACGGTTGTAATAAGTAGTTGCCACAGAGACCATATGGCCAAAGCTAAAAATATTTACCACCTTGCCCTTTACAGAAAGAGTTTGCCAACCCCTGGGTTTATCAAACATTTTAGTACTTTCTTACCTCGATACATATGGTGATGTTCTTGCCTTTACTTCTAATGTATGTTTCTTTTTCCTCCAACAAGATTTCAGTACCTTGTAGACTTGAATACTATTTAAAACATCTCTGTGACTCCATCCAAACTTATCCAGAATTAGTCAGTTTGTATCTAAAGAGTTTCTTTCAACCCCAGTATATAACTGATTGTGTTGTCTACCAGCTCAGTTCCCCTGAAGACCATATTCTTTAAATGCCGGGGAGCTGGGGCAGAGGATGCACATAACCTGCACTGAATACATGTTTGCTGAATGAATACATTGTTTATATCATAACACTGAGTACAGTGCTGAGGTGCCCTATGAAATCTCATTAATTGAAGAAAATGAAGATGCTGTGAAGAGAAGTAAGGATGAACAGAACCTAACTTTAAATTCCATACCAGAATCATGTGTCAGGCTCCTAAAATGGGGAGAACTTAGAACATGGGTTTATCAGCAAAGGAAAGCTCACTCATACTTGGAGGGAGATTGTAAGCCTGATAATAATCAGACACAATTAATCAATTCCACCAAAGGCCATGCTAGAAAAAAGCTGACATAGCAGAACTTTTTAAAGGACTAAATAATATTACTTTACATTTATACAAGACTTTTCAGTTTATAAGACATTTTCACTACCACTACTTTATCCTCACCACAGTTATGGGAGATTAGACTTGCCCAAGGGTCTCATAGTAGGTAGAGAAAAGGCTCAACCCTGATCTTGCAGATCCTGGGTCTTTCCACACCCTCTGGTATCCTACTGCTGGTATCCTATAGCCCAGGTTGCTATCACTGGTTAGCACCAGGCAACCCACATTTCTGATCACGTCTGGGTAACACCAGGTCCCTGCTCTGTCACCGCCTGTGGGACGTGTTTGTGAAGGTGGACGGCCACTGCAGGCAGGAAGAGCACATGCCCAGTCTGGGTTGGCACAGGCTTTCTGTTCCTAAGCTTGTTCACATGGTGGAATATCCTGAAATAATAACACATTTACTTCATCTTGTTAAGCAAACCAAAAGCATAAAAATGGCTATACGGTATGTGTAACATAGAAAATCACAACCACAGATGTAGATATCACTCACACACACACACACACACACAAGTCATCCAATTAAGCATTAACTACTTACCAACTTTCTCTTTATAAACCCATTTACCACTAGTTCTTTTATTTTTGCAGACAAATGGTAGCAAGCATTAAATATTTTTAAAAACTTGAGAATGCAATATTTGTTGAGAATATGTTTTTTGTAAATTTGGAAAAGAGAGCTATGGCTTAAGTGTAGTAGCACTAGACCTCACCTGCGGTGTTCCACAGGAAGCAGCTTAAGAACCTCTACTGCAATTTTTTAAAAATTCCTGGATTTTTTTTTCCTTCAGGGGAGAAAATGCCTGAATATACAATGCAATTATATAACTATTCTATAACTTTCATAAATGATGTAACTAATGCTTTAAAATGTTACTACTTACTTCATCTACTACTACAATTTTTATACCACAGAGTTCTACAGAGCTCTGTTTTATTATATCCAGAAGTCGTCCAGGGGTTGCGATGATAACCTGAGAGAAAGAGAAAAAGCAAGTTTGTTTTTTTTTTTTAAAGGTAACAATCATTCATTTTATATTTATTGAGTGGTTAATATGTGTTAGATACTGCGGTAAGTACTTGAAATTCAATGATGAATAAGTCAGACATAGTCCATCCTTGTTCTCGGGAAACTCATAGTATAAAGGAAGAGACAGACAAACCCAATAAATGCTATCAGTGTGCCTTCCACCTATGTCAGTATGTTTCTAGCATTCACCATGGTCTTGCTAGTTCAGTATGCAGTTAAAACCCATTATGGAGGGACCTATCAAGTCCTATCTAACACTTAGGCTAAAAACCTAAAGGATTAGTGGGAATAAGCAAGGTGAGGCATGGTCTAGGCAGAGGGAAAAGCATCTCTGAGTGTTCTGAGGCTGGATGGCCAGTGAGGTTTGCAGGGGGCGGGGGTTAGGGGGGTGGCACAGGATGAGCCTTGAGAACTAGGCAGGGACCAGACCAGGAGGGGCCTGGCAGGCAGTCTGACCACTACCTTGCTCGGTGAACAAGTGCAGATTCCCTAACTGCCTTGGGACTGTTATTTCATTTTTAAATCCAGAGCTAGGGCACAATGATTTCTAAGGTTGACTTAAGCACTTAACAGTTTTATAGTATATTGGTTATAATGGTTAAAAGTAGGGTCTTTTAGTTTACAAAAATCTAGGTAAGAATATTGGCTCTAGCATTTAATAATGGTGAGAGCCTCTGTTCTCTCATCTGGAAAACGGAGATGATAATAATTATTGTAAGGGTTTAATTACTGTGAGGATTAAATGAGACAGTGCCTGGCATAAAATATAGTGGAGTTACAAATGATCTAATAAATTCAATTGTGTTCCACTTTTCAAATACATACCAAGAGGATGGTAGAATCATCAAAAATGATAAAATCTCAGGTTAAGGATCTGTGTCTACAGAACTGTACGGTACTTCAGAAGTATCATAAACATTTAAATCAATTTTAATTATTTTGAATTGAGTTCATTCCTTCTATTCTGTTTTTGTTCCCCTCCCCCCCCCCCACCGCTGGTTTGGAAGTTAAAAACTCTTTTTTCATTCTATTAATGTTTCCACTTAAATTTATATATATATATATATATATATATATATATATGCACATACATACACACACATACACAACAATAAAGTCTAAAGTAAATCAACAATTTTACCTTTTTTTTTTGAACAATCAAGGATAAATGCTTTAATGCCAATCAAATCTCTCCTACCTGGCCAGTATTTTAACTTTCTTTTTTTTAACCTAAAAATTATTCATTATTACTGTTTTATTCAGTCAATGTTTGTTTATTTTTACCATATGTTTAACATTTTCTTTGTTCACTATTCTTTCTTCCACCCCATACCTTCCTTTCTGGAATAATTTTCCTTTTTTGGAAAATATCTTACCTTAGACATTTCTTTAGATGATCTATTGGTAATAAACTTTCTTTGTTTTGTTTATCTGAAAAGGCCTTCGTTTTGGCCTTGTTCTTGAAAGAGTTTTGCTGCACAGACAGATGTTCAATTGTTTTTTCTTGGAGGGCATCTGTGAGGGAGCAGAGACTGACGCAGAGTGGGAGTGGCAGCAGGGTGAGGAGAGGGTCTCCACAGAGAGGAGGCCGTGGATGAAGTGTTGGAACCCCAGTGGTAGAAGGAGGGTGAAAGGGGGGAGGTGGCCTGTCGCAGGGCATTAGAGCTCGGGACGGGTAAGGAGTATGCATGAGAAGAGTGTGGCCCAGCTCAGGTTGCTGGAACCCAGTGAGGGGAGCATCACTGCGGGGGAGGGAACAGTGGCCACAACGGGAGATTGTTCATATTCAGGAGGACTTATCAAATGAATAAATACAGAAAGGATATTGGATGGCAGGTTTCTCACTGTCAGAGTAGGAAGTTACAGAAAACCTAAAATGAATCCTGTAGAGTTGAATTAGCAATGGAATCATCAACATGAACTCATAGTCTCCAATAAATATAGATATACAAAATATACACACATACATATGTTCCCTAGCTCTATCCACTGCTAGGTCCTGGAAGCAGTGATAGCCTAACCACAATGAGCACACATAGCACCCAGATCTTGGTTTCTAAATACTATTCTCTACTAAAAGGAAGCAAAACTCCTTGAAGAAAGGCATGATCCCAGGGCCAGGGCAGGGAAAGAACGAATCAAGCCTGAAGCATCATATGATGGAGCTATGAGAAAAGGACACAGAAACCAACTTGAAGGAATTCCCACTGGACAAACTGATGGCAAGTGGAGTATCAAAATAGGAAATATTTTAAATAAAAGAGGAAAACATGAGTCCATTCTGATACAAACAAATAAGTGAATAAGTTGACAGTCTGATGAAGACATCTGCATAGTCTCAAAGCACCGACTCCCAAATAACTTACTAACAAAAAGGAAAAAACTGTACGAGTTACTTTACAGAAAATATCATCAGTAAAGGGACAAATCAAAATTGTGTGCCACCTGAAAGAATGCAATAAAAAAGAAGAAAGCATCTCCTCTTCTGTGATAGTCTTAGCAAAAATACATAACTTCAACCTAATTAACTGAGGGACATTCTTCAAAGTAAGTGGTGGTAGTCCTCAAAACCAAATGCAATACAAGATTCTGCACTGGATCCTTTTTCTAATCAAAAAAAAAAAAAAAAAAAAAAGATGGGACAATTAGCAGAACTTGAATGAGGGCTGAGAAATAGATGGTAGAAATATATCAATATTAATTTCTCAGCTCTATAATTGTATTATGTTTTTGTAGAAGAATGTCCTTGTTTATAGGACCCACTGTCTAAAGTATTTGGAGGAAAT
Organism: Choloepus didactylus; assembly: GCF_015220235.1. Classification (NCBI taxonomy): domain Eukaryota; kingdom Metazoa; phylum Chordata; class Mammalia; order Pilosa; family Megalonychidae; genus Choloepus; species Choloepus didactylus. Next base: position 60,015,120 of record NC_051308.1, on the reverse strand, counting down.
GGGACATCATGTTAGCAACCTACTTCCAAAAGGCACAGGAGAAAAAATAAGGTCTTCATATTGTGCTTGCAATAGTTTATTTTTTTTTTTAATCTTCATTTTATTGAGATATATTCACATACCATGCAGTCATACGAAACAAATCATACTTTCGATTGTTTACAGTACCATTACATAGTTGTACATTCATCACCTAAATCAATCCCTGACACCTTCATTAGCACACACACAAAAACAACAAGAATAATAATTAGAGTGAAAAAGAGCAATTGAAGTAAAAAAGAACACTGGGTACCTTTGTCTGTTTGTTTCCTTCCCCTATTTTTCTACTCATCCATCCATAAACTAGACAAAGTGGAGTGTGGTCCTTATGGCTTTCCCAATCCCATTGTCACCCCTCATAAGCTACATTTTTATACAACTGTCTTCGAGATTCATGGGTTCTGGGTTGTAGTTTGATAGTTTCAGGTATCCACCACCAGCTACCCCAATTCTTTAGAACCTAAAAAGGGTTGTCTAAAGTGTGCATAAGAGTGCCCACCAGAGTGACCTCTCGGCTCCTTTTGGAATCTCTCTGCCACTGAAGCTTATTTCATTTCCTTTCACATCCCCCTTTTGGTCAAGAAGATGTTCTCCGTCCCACGATGCCGGGTCTACATTCCTCCCCGGGAGTCATATTCCATGTTGCCAGGGAGATTCACTCCCCTGGGTGTCTGATCCCACGTAGTAGGGAGGGCAGTGATTTCATTGCAATAGTTTTTAAAATCTGAGATTGTTTTAAAAAATATCAGAAAACACTGTATGTGCCCATTCATGTGTGTAATCTACTAACTGTTACACCCTGGAGAGTATCATCGGTCCATTAACTTATTTTTAAGACCCTAGAATAAGGCTTTTCATAGCATCTTTGTTTAACCAAAGAGGACCCTGGGATGCAAGATTAATTGTTTAAAAGCCATTAGAATTTGCAGCTACTTATCCATGTAAACCAGGATGTTCATCAAAAAATATTTTTGTTTACTTTATAAGAATACCATGCTGAACTTGTATTTTTATTAATAAAATATCTTTATTATCTTTTTTATATCTTTTTTATATATTGGAGGTCCACCTTCAAAATCACTGATCTAAAATCCTATTAACTATCAATTTGCAAGATCTTAAAATTAGATTTTACATGTTTTAAATTGTCAAGTACATCTCAATTGTTCTTTACAACATGCCTATAAGAAAGACCGATAGTCACCCACACAAGCTGTTGAATACTGCAGTAGCTTCATCCCAGGTGGTAAATAACTGTGATCACGAGCTGTCTGAGTACCTCCTCACCCTCCCAATACTCGCCACTTGGGACTTGGGGATCTCCTACCCTCCAGTAAGTGGTAAATGTCTGGAACAGCAGGGGCCCTCAAGACCAACTCTGCAGTGCACTGAGGGGTCAGCATCTGTGTCAAACCCTTAGTCAAACATTCTGAAGAGTATCCCTACACTCATGTGGCAGGTATCTTCAACCACCCATCCAAACTCAAAAATACTGAGGCTCACAAAAGCTAAGTAACTTATCTATGATCACAATGCTATCAAATTCCAAAGCTAGAACCAGAACACATTGCCTTTATATACTTTTAAATATCAGAAAATTCAGACTACATATAATAGCACAGTTAAGACAGAGCAGAGTCAGATAAATGAAGGTTTCAATTTTGGCAACCATCATTTATTAGCTATGGATCCTTATATTAATCTCATCTTTCTGAGTTTTGACTTCTCAACTGTAAAATATGAGATATACCAACTCATCTCCAAGAGCAAATATGATGGTTAAATGAGATAATGCATGTGAGAACATCCAGCAGTGCATACAACAGGCACTGTTCTTTTCCTTTTCTACATAAAACAAACGTTTAAAAAAAATTAATGCTTACTTGGCAAGCAGCTAAAGGCAAAAAAAAAAAAAAAAAACAAATTATTTCCTATACTGCTTATAGAAATATACAAAGACATCCTACCAAATCAGTGCTTACCTTAACGCGTTGTCGCAACCGATAAAGCTGTGGGGGTAAGGGTAAGCCCCCAACCAGAAGCACTGTTTTCATGCACGGCAGGCCGCTCATCAATTCTTTAGCTTGTCTCTCTATCTGGATGGCTAACTCTCTTGTGGGTGTAAGGATAAGTGCAGATGGAGTTTTGTTCTGCAAAGACATGAAAAAGAAGTCTAAAAACATCAGCAATTAGGTCCTGCTAATCTGTAGCTAAATATCCACACTGATATTCCATTTTAATGTGTTCGCATCAGCACAAATGGATCTGAGACTAGTTCTTAGGCCTTCTACTCACTGCCTTTTTCTCCAAAACCATTATAAAACGAACCCATTTCTTACACTACATAATGGGAGAACAAAACTGGGTGAAGGGAGAACTTTTACTAGAAGGGATCCTCATTAACCAAGGTGTTTGGGAAACTGAAGGTTTGCACCTAGTTAGCTGGACATTGCATTTCTAGCCATCTTCCTCTGAAAAGAAAACCTGGTGCCATGAGGATCTTGGTAAAGTGTGGCATTCTACCCTTGACTTGCCCTTCTCAGCTGTCTTGTAGATTCATTCTTTTCTTGTTGAAATAATTCACACTTATATATACCCTAATCCCAGCCTGACAGCTCTATTTTGGTCCTTCAGTGAGTTTTACCTATTTATTTCTAACATCTAGTGCTTTATTTTACTTTTTCCTCGCATTATCTACCACTACTGTTTAGTTTTCCAAATTTCCCTCCTTTATTTTCCTCTCTTTGTCCACATTTTTCATTCATTTCCTTCACTGTTATACTTCATGCTTCACAAGCTCACCAGAGCTTGGCAAACAGTACAGGTAAGCTAAGGTAGTATTATTTTAAGATGAAGCAAGATCACATTTAAGGTGTATTTTCAAACTCTATAATGGTGTTTTGACTTTTGGATAAATCAGTCAGTTTCTTCAAAACACAAAATCCAGCTGGCTAAATTGGAGACAAAAATTGCACCTCATTTGCTCAGCAGGATTTTTTCCCCCAAAATCAAATGATGATTTCCTTAAATAGAAAATTTGCTTAAAAGAAAATGTCTTAGAAGTAAAGCATTCTTTTTGGACTTTCAATGAAGAGATCTTTGGTTCAATATGATAAAAAGAAAAATTCCCTAAAATTATGTCTCATACAAACTATCAGAAGCAAAAATCACCAAGAGCATTAGTGATCAAAGTTCTACATATTTAATTTCAGTTTGCAATTTTAATATAGTTAAGGATGAAACTTAGTAAATGCCTCACTTGTTTCTGAAAATAAAACATGAACTTTAACTTACCTCAAATAAAGCTCGGATGATAACAGGAAGAAGAAAAGCTGCCGTTTTTCCTGAGCCAGTATCAGCACTGGCCAGAATGTCCCTTCCCAGAAGTCCAACAGGAATCATCTGCATTTGGATGGGGGTTGGAACTTCATAGCCTGATTTCTTCAAGTTGTGATTTAAGGCCTCAGGAAAGCCACAATGTTCAAAGTCGATAATGGGGCTGGTGACTTCCTGCCCTTGAACTAAAATTCCTAGCTGCTGTTTAAGATTTTCAATCTGGTCCTTCTGGAGGTTCAAAATAAAGGGGTGCTCCCTATAAACATAAAATGTATTAAGTGGAGGCTCTGGCTTACAATCAGTTTCTTGTGGACTGCAGAGCTTTAATTTCTCTTCCTTTTCTTTAACTTGCAGCAGATGTTTTGCTTTACACTCCAAGCTACACACATCTTCATCCGTCTTATCACAGATATACTCTCCATAACGACCACAGACAACACAGACAGGTTCTCCAGGTTCTGCCCAGCGCTGTGTTTTGGAAAATGACTTAACAGGCTCTTCAGAAAGATCACTGTCCTTCACACCCTGCTCTGGTCCTACCAAACAAGTCTCAGCCAGACCAGCAGGATTGGGGAAGGGACATGATTCCGTCCTGTGCTTGCCTGGTGTTGTGGCTTCTGTTTTCACTAAAGCATCAACTGGAACATCTCTGCTTTCATCCAGCTGAAGGTCTTCTGCTTGTGGTTTAATTTTCTTAGATGTACAGTTTTTGCTGTCATCATTAGCATTCCTCTTGATTTTTAGAGATCTTGGAACAAACATGTTTCAATTTCCTGTTGAGGAAATTATACATGAGATTTATTTAACTCTCAACAAAGTTCACATCTTACATAAAGTACAGCATGGTTATCCTGGAGTCAGCCTAGTGTCCTTAGGCTTTGCCTCAAAGGAACTGACAAGGTATGACACAACGGTACCAAGCTTTTCTTCCATTCACCAATTTCATCTAGTGAAAAGGTAAGTCGATTTCTCAGACAACCAGTGGTGAAACATTGCACACTGCTTAAACATTGCTCAGGGCTTAACACAGTCCTTTATGTACTCTACTTTCACTCTGAAAAATCAGATATTACAGAAATTTGGGAGTAAATCCTTCGTTGTACATTTTCACACAACACGTGAGACACTTCACAATTAGAATTTAAAAATCAAAACCACAAGTCATAGAGAGAAATGCTATTTTTATGTAACTAACACTTCTTATACAGTGTTTATTATGTGCCAAGCACAGTGCTTTACATATATTAATCTAATCCTCATAACCATATAAAGTTAGTAGCTACCTACCCAGCTTAAATATATATATACCTACACACATATATTATGCTACATTAAGCATATTATATTATAGACCTCTTAACACATGAGGAAACAGAGCTACAGTTATATGAACTTGTCCAAGCTCATATAATTCTTCAGAGTTAGAGCTCAGTTCAAGCTCTCATAGCTATCCACACCAACAATATATCTTTCCAAAATGACAATGATAAAGTCTTTTAACCTAATTTGGACATTATCAAATATACTAACAAATTTCTTTTTCCAAAAAAAAATCTTAGGTTAAATAGCCAGATTCCATTTTCCAGAAAAACAAAAATGCAGCTGAAGGTTTAGAATTACTATCCTAGAAGTCTTCAAAAAATGACGGGGGTGGGGTGGGGACGGCGGAGTGCAAGGAAGAAGACCTGAAGTCCTCAAATGGTGAAACGAAACCCGCTCCAGCAGGGCAGACAGCCAGCACGGTCTCGGGTTCTCGCCCCCACCCCATCGCGCGCGCTCCCCGCCTCGGGCATCGCCCCCCACCCCTTCCGGACACCGAGGCTCGTGCACGTCACGGCGCTGCTAAGAGACCGGCGGGCGGGGCGCCAGGTTCCCGACACAGGGTCGAGACCCGGTACAACGTCGGGGAGGGAGAAGAGTCATCCTGCCGCCGCGGCCTAGCGTGGCCGGGAGGAAGAAGAGGAACAGGACGGGAAGGAGGCCCGAGCCGCCGGGGCTAGCGGCACGCTCACCCGCGCAGACCAGGGGCGGCGTCCGTTCCCACTCGAGGTCCGCTCCCCCTTCTAGGCGGCGAGCCGGCTTCCTGCCGACAAGACCTAATGGGCTCGTCTAGACTGTGGGCCGGGAGGGGCTTACGGAGCGCGAGATCCACTTCTCCGTGTTTTGGAAGCTGGCCGCAGCACGTCTTTACGCGGCGGGGGAGGCGGAGCCACCGCCGGGAGGCGGAGTTCGGCCGGGCGCAGGCTGTGGGTGGGAAGGAAGGAAGGAGGGCGGGTCCCGGGAAGCTCCGCGCTTTTTCTACGCCCGCTGCCCGTTAAACCTTGGAACTGGACGCGCCAGTTCGCAGAACACGTCTCTGGCTGTGGTCTGGCGAATCCTGTATTGAGAGCAAGTTTGGGGCGCCTCTTGGAAGATTTTACGTAACCGAGGGGGCAGGGACCTTGAGAAAGCGCCAGACCGACCGGAAAGATTGAACTGCCTGGCGCGGGGACCTGGCACACTTAGAAAGTAGGGGCAGAGGCCGGCTAGGATCTGAAAACACTGTGCTGTTTTTAGTCGTGAGAACAACTCAAAAGCAGAAATTGAACGGAGTAAGCTTAATGTAACATATCTGATACACATCACCATTACCACACCGCAATTAACACCAAGAAGAAAATAACACAAGTCACGGTTCTTGATGCCTGTAGGTTGCCATTTCTCTGCTTTGCCGTCCTCTGGAACCACGCACCCCTAACAGCTAGTAGTTGAAAAGTGATAGGGGTAGTGAGGAAGCAAGGTCGATAATCTAAGAAATATTTTCAGGAGTTTTTGCTGTCGCATATAAAATATTTTTGAGTCTTTTTCAGTCTAGTATTTAATGCATACAAAAGATCATTTGACAAATACATAAATTTTAAGACGTAGGACTGAATCCAAAACCTGTGACTCCACCCCATTATAAATGTTTAGCGTATTTTGCTAGTCTACTGAGAATAAATCGGTATCACATTATGGTCTTAATTTGCACTCTAGTTACTGAAAAGGGTGAATGTTTTTTCATATGTTTGTCGATCATTCAGCTTTCCTCTTCTTCTAAAGGTTTTTCTTTTTTAAAGTATTTTATCAATACTAATCCTTTTCAAAAGTGGTATCTTCTCCCTATTTAAAGCTGGATTTTACTTTTTTTAATGCAATTTTATTGAAATATATTCACATACCAGACTCTCATACAAAGTGTACAGTTGTTCACAGTATCATCATACAGTTGTGCATTCATCACCACACTTTTTGAACATCTTCATTACTCCAAAAAATAAAAATAAAAGTAAAAAAGAGCATCCAAAACATCCCATATCCCATCCCTCCCCCCATTATTCATTTACTTTTTGTCCCCATATTTTACTCATGTTTCCATACACTAGGTAAAGGGAGTGTGAGCCATAAGGTTTTCACAATCACACAGTCACACCATATAAGCTATATAGTTATACAATCATCTTCAAGAATTGAGGATACTGGATTGCAGTTCAATAGTTTCAGATATTTCCTCTAGCTGTTCTAATAAACTAAAAACTACGAAGGAATATCTATATAATGCATAATAACAACCTCCAGAATGCCCTCTTGACTCCATTTGAAATCTCTCAGCTACTGAAACTTTGTTTCATTTCTCTTCTCCCTTTTGGTCCAGAAGGCTTTCTCAATCATATGATGCCAGGTCCAGGTTCATCCCCAGGAGTCTATCCCACAGTGCCAGGGAGATTGACACTCCTGGGAGTTGTGTCCCACATGGGGGGTAGGAGGGCAGTGAGTTTACTTCTCTAGTTGTCTTAGAAAGAGAGGCCACATCTGCGTAACAAAAGAGGTTCTCTGGGGGCACAATTATAAGTAGGCTTAGCCTCTCATTTGCAGTAACAAGCTTCATAAGGGCAAGCCCCAAGATCAAGGGCTTGGCCTACTAAACTGGTAGTCCCCAGTGCTTGCAAGAATATCAGGAATTCCCCAGCTGGGGAAGTCTAATATTTCCACATTTTCCCACAGTGCTTCAAGGGGGCTTTGCAAATACTTTTTATTCGCTGCTTAAATTACTCTGAGATGTATTGGGGCTTCATGCTAACCTGTAAAAACCAACCAGATCTCAATCCCTATTCAAGGTTCCATCTAATTATGGTGTTTGAGTAAACTGCCCATACAATTTAAATTATATAATGTGCTACAGGAAACAAAGATTTTGCACCAAATACACATCTCTTCCTTTGGTTCTACACAGAAACCTAAGTTTTAAAACACAGTTGATATCATCCTCTATCCTTTAGTCTGATTGATCCCAATCTCAAGTCAATTTTGTTCATATATCCAATCCAAGTGTCTGACCACCTTTTCAGCCTCTTTAACAAGTTGCCATATGGGGCAATGCTGACACTCATAGCTGCTGAACTCTGGATCTGAGTCCCGGGCGCTACACAGACCCCCAGAGCTCCAGGGACCAACCAGGTCACACACAAACAGCTCAGCATGTCAGAATTTAGAAATAACTGTTACAACTCATGAATAGATGTGACTTTTCTGTGAGAACGTACAATCTAGGAACCTTTACATAAGCCTTCCGCTGATAACCTATGCCCCCAGATTCAATTCTCAAGAGTTGACACATTGTTGTTACTCCAGAATAGTGAGGTGTTATGTTTATCTTTTCATTTCTGGCTTATTTCACTCAACAACTGTAAAGGTCCATTCGCCTTTTGCATACCTCACAACTTCATTTATTCTTGCCACCACTCAATATTCCATTGTATGTATACATCAGAGTTCACCATTCGGTTTATCAGTTGATGTACCCTTAGGGCACCTCCATCCATTGCAAGTTGTGAATGCTGCTGCCACAAACACCTGTGTGCAAATGTTCACTCGTGTCCCTACTCTCAGTTCCTCCAAGTTTACAACAATAACAGGATTGCAGGACCATATGGCAACCCCAGTTAGCTTCCTTTGGAACCACCACACTGCCCTTCAGATGGGCTGCACCATTCTACTTCCCCACTGTGCCACTTTGAATGTATTATGTCCCCCAAAATGCCATTATCTTTGATGCAATTGTGTGGCAGACATATTAGTGTTGATTAGATTTTGGAATCCTTTGGGTGTTTCCATGGAGATGTGATCTGATCAACTGTGGACAAGACCTTTGGTTGGATAATTTCCATGGAGGTGTTGCCCCACCCATTCGGGTTGGGTCTGAATTAAATTACTGGGGCACTATATAAGCTCAGACAGAAGGAGCAAGCTTGCTATAGCCAAGAGGGACACTTTGAAGAATACACAGAAGCTGAGAGAGTAGCTGCAGATGAGAGACGGTTTGAAGATGGCCTTTGAAAGCAGACTTTTGCTCCAGAGAAGCTAAGAGAGGACAAATGCCCCAAGAGCAACTGAGAGTGACATTTTAAAGAGGAGCTATGGCCTAGAGAGGAACATCCTGGAAGAAAGCCATTATGAAACCAGAACCTGGAGCAGATGCCAGCTACGTGCCTTCCTAGCTAACAGAGGTTTTCCGGATGCCATTGGCCATCCTCCAGTGAAGGTACCCGATTGTTGATGCCTTACCTTGGGCACTTTATGGCCCTAAGACTGAAACTGTGTAACCAAATAAATCCCCTTTATGAAAGCCAATCCATTTCTGGTGTTTTGCAATCTGGCAGCATTAGCAAACTAAAATACCCACCAACAGTGAATAGGTACATCCTTCCCTCCACATTTTCTCCAACACTTCTATCCCTCTGTTTATTTTTTAAGCAGTTTTATTCACACACCATACAATCCATCCTAAGTAAACAAACAATGGTTCCTGGTATAATCACATAGTTATACATTTACCACCACAATCTGTATGAGGACATTTCCATTTCTTCCACAGTGAAAGAGGAAAAGGAGAAAAAAAAAATGAAGAATTAAAAAAGATAGAAGAAAAAAATAAATAAAATACAATGAAAATGTCATACAACAACAACACCAGGAATCCCATACCACTCCCTTATATCTCCCTCTTGTAGACATTTAGCTTTGGTACATTGCCTTTGTTACAATTAATAGAAACACATTACAATATTACTGTTAACTATAAACTCTAGTTTGCCTTGATTGTATTTTTCCCCTATACCATCCAGTTTTCAATACCTTGCAATGTTGACATTCATTTGTTCTCCCTCATGTAAAAACATTCTTGTATTAGTACACTTAATCACCACCACTGACCACTCTAGATTTCACTAAGTTATACAGTACAAGTCTTTATTGTCTATGTTTCTTTCTGGTATCATACATGTCCCTAGCCTTCCTCTTTCACCTGTACTCACACTCATCTTTGTTCAAAGTACTTACAATATTGTGCTACCATAACACAGTTTTGTGCTGTTTATTTGTGGATCTATACAATCAATCCTGTTGAACATTCTGTACTCTTTCAGCATCAGATGCCTGACCTCTACCCTCTTTCTGCCATTTGTTTTTTCAAGTTTACAAATTCTTCTTTATGGTCACCCAGTGTCTTCTTTGTATCCTTCATCTCTTTTGCCACATTTTCTTTCAGTTCATTGACTTGATTTAGAAGATTTGTTTGAACATCTTTAATTAGTTGTTTCAACTCCTGTATCTCATTTGAAGTGCAGTTTTTTTCCTTTGACTGGGCCATATCTTCATTTATCCTTGTGTGAATCATAACTTATTCTTGTCTAGGTTTCTTTGATTACCCCATCAGATTTTCCCAGACCAAACAGGCCCAGGTCTCAGGAGGAGGATGTACTCAGTATCAAGTTTCCCTAAGGATGAGAACTAGTTGGTTGTCAGACCTTCCTGTGAGGCCTCTAGACTCTGCCCTTCCTATCTGCCCAGCAGGTGGCACTTGTCAGCCTGCAGCTCCCCACTGGTGTAAAAAGTGTGGTGCCTTTAATTCTCAGCAGACCCTGTCCCTGCCAGTGGCCAAGGGTGAATCAGAAGGCGAGCTTAAATTGTTTCTAATTTTTATTTTTTCCCCCAGGCCCTGGGGTCTGAATTCTCTGAGGGAGGGCTGTCACTTGAGCTGAACCACACCCCCCCTTTCTTATGGAAGATAGGCCCTTTAGGGAATTATCTCCTACACTTGACTTCTTCCTTTGTCTCTGTAACTATCTTAACTCTACCCTTGCCTGGGTCAGTGCTGACAACTGAAAATGCCTGAGGTTTTCTCCAATGAGCTACTTAGTGTGGGAGAAAAAAAAGGAAAAAGAAAGAAATCTCCTTTTCAGAGCCAGTCCCCAGGCCTCCAGTTTTGCCAGTTGACCAGAGTTGGTGCCAGGTTCTATGTGCCTCTTTTCCTGGGACACAGCTGTTTTCTACTATACTGAGCTAAGCCATCTCTAAAAACCTCTTTTATTTATTTATTTATTTATTTATTTATTTATTTATTTATTTATTTATCCCATCAGTCCTGCCTCCTCTCTGCCGGGAGACATTTCAGGGTTCCTTTCCTGCTTGCTCCGGTTTATCTGTGCTCATAGCTTGTATTCAGTAGTCCAGATTTGTTAATTAAAACCTCAAGTGGAGCTTAGTTGAGTTATCTTCCTTTGCTCCTAGCAGACTGCTTCTTTTTTCCTCAGGAAAGTGTTCCAACTCAGCCTGCCAGGTGGGGAGGGACACCAGTTCCACATTTTCTGGAGCTTTACTTACAGTTCTATGCTGCGATCTCAGCCATTCCACCATTCCAGACTGCTGTGCAATGTGTGTCTAGTCATGGATATCCCCCAACAGTTGTTTCAGACTATTTACTAGTTGTTCCTGGCTATTTACTGGTTGATCTAGAGAATGAACTACATTCTACACCTCCCTATGCCACCATCTTGCCTGCCTCTGCTTATTTCCACTTTTGAAAAGTTTTTTTCACTTTTTATTTTGGAAAAAATCAAACTTACAGAAAGGTTTCAGGATTGGTTCAGTGAACTCCTGTATATCCTTCACATAAAATCACAATTGCTACATTGCTATGTAAGAGAGAAAATAGATTCACAATTTGCTACATTGTTATATGTGCCAGTTTGGGATATATTATGTCCCCCAAGAAAAAGCCATGATCTTTTAATTCAATCTCATGGGATATTGGGATTAGGTTGTTTCCATGGAAATGTGGCCCTGCCCATTCAGCATGGGTCTTTGATTTAATCACTGGAGTACTTTAAAAGAGAGCCACACAGGCCCAGATGCTTGCTGATGTTGATGCTTAGACATGCTTGGAGTTGTGGACCCCTGATGTTAGCTACAGCTTAGAGAGACATTTTGAAGATGGCCATTGAAAGTAGACTTGCTACTCCAGAGTTTGGGAGAAATTAAGAGAATACACTCAGATGCCTAGAGAGAAGCATCCTTGGAAAAGGCCATTTTGAAATGCAACTTAGGAGCAAGCAGATGCCAGCCATGTGCCTTCCCAGCTAATAGAGGTTTTCCAGACACCAGCAGTGTTCTTCAGTGAAGGTACCCTAATGTTGATGTCTTTGTTTGGACATGCTCGTGGCCTTCAGACTGTAAACTTTGTAACCAAATAAATCCCCTTTATAAAAGCCATTCGGGAGAGCCCAAGATGGTGGCTAGGTAAGACAGGGCAAAAAAACACCTCCATGAAAAATACTAGAAAAAAAACAGAAAGTGACCCAGAACACCAGTTCCAGTGATGCACCAGCCAGACAAGGTCTGCTAAATCCACAGGGACTGTGCTTTTGGTGAAACTGGGAGTCTGCATTCTGAAATGAGTGAGTGAGCCAGCTGAAAGTCCGGTGGCCGTGCTGCAGTGTGGGGGAGCTGTGGGTTGGCGTTTGGAGATGGACTAGTTCTTTTTAAAAAAAAACAAAACAAAACCTAGGACTGACTGCAGATACAACGGTGAGAACCGCACAGTGAAGCACAGCAGGAGCGGGTTGTCCCAATGCCTCGGTGTCTGGCATGGAGGATAGCCCTTCCCACACCCACTGCTGATTGTCTCGGGGCCAGGGGGGCAGAGGGGAGCCAAAAGGAGAAAGAAACTGCACCCTTTGCAACCATCTCCCTGTCGGGCTGGGGATGCTCCTGCCCGGGGCTGGACCCATAGCCCAGAGCCGCACCAAGGGTCCCCGTGTGATGGGGAGTGTTTCCCACAGCACCGCGCACATGCCACAATATCAGCCATGGACAGTGGCCTTCAGGGCACCCACAGCTAATTGTCCTGGAGCTGGGGAGGAGGAGCTGTGCGAAGAGGAGGAAATTAACATGCCCCATTCAACCATCTTTACAGCAGGCTGGGAATACCCCTGCATGGCCCAGTGGCCCAGAGCTTCCCTGGAGGGCCAGTGCGCACTTGTGATGTGGCGCAGCCTTCCCTCAGCAGGGGTCCTGGAAGAGCACAGCTGAGAAGGGGGACCCACTCAGAAATCCCAGGGTCCCTATGCCAGTGCCAGGGACTTGTGGGTCAGTGGCAGAGATGACTGTGGCAGGACTAAGGTGAAGGCTTGGACTCTTGCAACAGCCTCTCCGGGAACACCTAGGAGGTTTGATTATTAAAGCTGCCCTGCCTCCCTAACCGCTCCCACGCCCCATATTCAGGGTGGATAGCACCAACAACACACCCAAACTTGGTGCACCAGTTGAACCCCACAAGAATCAGACCCCCATACACCACATAGACAAAGTTGGGGAGAACTGACTTGAGGGGAATAGGTGACTCACAGATGCCATCTGCTGGTTAGTTAGAGAAAGTGTACACCACCAAGCTGTAGATCTGACAAATTAGAGACTGGTATTTTTTAGACCCTGAAAGAACCTTATCAAGTAAAGCAAATGCCAAGGGGCCAAAAACAGATAATCTTAAAGCATATGATAAAACCAGACAATACGGAGAACCAAAACCCAAACACCCAAATCAAAAGATCAGAAGAGACACAGTACTTGGCGCAATTAATCAAAGATCTAAAGTCAAAAAATGAGAGCATGGCACAGGATGTAAAGGACATAAAAGCCAGTCCATTTCTGGTATTTTGCAAATGGCAGCATTAGCAAACTGGAACACTATGTATGAGAAAATGTATTATTTTGCAGAAACATTTGAGAGTAAGTTGCAGTGTGTCTGTGAGGACAAAGATATTCACTTACACACTCATGGAACAGTTTTCAAATTTAGGTAGTTTAACATTGATATAATGCTAATATCTAACATATAGTCCATTTTGAAACTTCACCAATAGTTCCAGTAATGTTCCTAAGAGCAATTTTCTCCCCAATCAAGATCCAGTCCAAGATCTGCTCACATTCTTTATGGAGTCTTTTGATGAATAAAATTTCTTGATTTTAACATAATTAAATTTGTTGATCTTTTCTTTTGTGGTTAGCAATTTTGGTGTCTAAAAAATCCTTGCCTAACTTGCAGTCAGAAAGGCAATTTCCCAGATGTGTTTTTTGAGAAGTGTTAAAGTTTTCCCTTCACATTTACATCACTAATCCCTATGGAATTGGTTTTTGCATGATAGGAAGTAGGGATCCAGTTTCTTTGTTTTCCAAATGGCCAGTCAGTTGTCCAAATACCATTTTGAATAGTATCTTCTCCAGTAATCTGCAGTGTCATCTCTGATCATATATTAAGGCTCCATATATTCAGAAGTCTGTTTCTGGAGTAACTATTGTCTTCCAAGTTGTCTGTTCCTGTGCCAGTACCATTCTCTGTTAATTACTATAGCTTTGTAATAAGTTTTGCTGCCTGTTCAAGCAAGTTTCCCCACTTTAGTTTTCCTCAGGAATGTCCTGACTCTTCTAAGCCCTTTGATCTTCCACATGCATTTTAGATTCAGCTTGTCAGTTTCCACAAAGAAAGTCTTCATGTGACTATGACTGGAAGTGCATTAATTCTATAGATCAACCTGGGGGGGAGAACTGACATCTTTACAGTATTAAGTCTTCCAATATATCTCTAATTACTTAGGTTTTCTTTAAAGCTTTTGATATAGTTTTCTAATTTTCTTCAGAGATGCTTACACATCTTTGGTTAGATTTATTCCTGAATTCATTAAAGTTTATATTACTACTGTAAATGGCCTCCTTTTTAAAAAATTATGTTTTTGAATTGTTTGCTGGTTTATAAAGATACAACTGATTTTTACATATTGATCTTTGGCCACGTTGGTAAGAGCTCTTGATATTGCTAATGATTTATTGATTATTTTTAGTTTTTTATTTAGACTGCCACATCTTAAATCATTTTTTTTTCCTTCTCTTTTTCTTATCTTATGCAGGCTAGAATCTTCAGTACAGTATTGAACAAATGTCATGATAGCAGGCATTTTTGTCTAGATCCTGATTTTAAAAGTCATTAATCCACGTTTTCCCATTAAAAATGATACAGTTGCAGGTTTTTCACAGATAACCTTTATTAAGAAATGCAATGTTCTTTCCATTCCGAATTTGCTAAGTTTTATCATGAATGGATATTAGATTTTATCATGTAGTTTTTTCTTTTTCATCTGTTATTAGTCATATCATTTTTCTCCCTTAATCTTTATTATGAAGACTTTTATTTATAGGTTTTTCTAACGTTAAACACCTTTGCATTCCTGAGACAAACTCAACTTGGACAGGATATGTTATTTTTTATATACATGACATTTTATGTTAACATTTTGTTTAGGATTTTTAAGTTTATGTTTATAAATGAGAGTGGCTTATAGTTTTCCTTTCTCATCCTGTCCATCTAGTACTGGCATCAAAGAATGGGTTAGAAATTTTTTTTCCATTGTCTGGAATAATTTTTATAAATTTGAAATGATCTGTTTGCTGAAAGTTTGGCAGAACTCCCTATAAAATTATCTGGGCCTGGAGTTTCCTTTGTGGAAAGATTTTGCCTTTAGCTTTATTTTCTTCAATAGTCACAGGACAAGTCAGACTTTCTCAAGGAATTCTTGAGTCAGTTGTGCTGCTATGTTTTTCTAGTGTTCTTTTCCTCTAAGTATCCATATTAACATAAAGTTGTTCATTTTATCTCTTTTTATCTTTTATACTCTATGCTTTATCTGCATTTATGCCCCTTTTTAATCCCTGATATTTGTTTCACCTTTGTCTCATTTTTCTTAATATCAAATTAGTCTTAATCAATCACATAAAAAGTTTGTTTTACTATGTTAGTGTTTTCCAGGAACCAACTTTTGGCTTTGTTGATCCTCTCTATTGTATGTTTTTTCCCCATTTCATTGATTTCTGTGCTTTAAAAAAAAAAAAAAAAAAAAAAAAATCTCTTCTACTCCCTTCAAATTTATTTTGTTGTTTTTCTTATAAACTCTATCAATTAATAATCTTAGCTTATTAATTTTCAACCTTTCTATTTTTCCAATATAAGCATTTAAGATTATGTTTCCCTCAAATATATATTTTCTCTACATCCCGTAAGTTTTGATAGATAATATTTTTATTCAGTTCTTGTATTTAAAATTTTCCATTACTAAATTCTTTAAAACATGAGTTAAAGTATTTTTGAATTCAAAATATATTTATGTCTTTGTTTTTTGCTTACACATTTATTGCACTGTGGCTAAAGAATCAATATGATAGTGATTCTTCAAAGTTTCTGGAGTCTTTCTATATGACCTAGTCCATGGTCAATTCTTATAAATGTTCTGAGCTTGAGAAGAATGTTTATTTATCAATGCATAAGTGCAGGAAAAATATGTCAAACAAATAAAGTTTTTAGCTCAGATTTTCTACATCTTTACTAATGTTTGTGTGTCCCATCAATATATCTCTTACCCATTAATAGATCAGCCAATCTCCTGTTACAATGATGGATTTGTCAACTTTTCCTATGGTTGTAGCAAATTTAGTTTTATGAATTTGGGGACCATTTTATTTCAGAATCATTGTTTGTAGAATCATTGTTTGTATATCATAGACTCTGAGAATTGGATGCATTCACCAGAGGCAGTCATCACCCCTACCCTTCTTTGTACCCATGCATGAGGAATTGTTTTACACACACGGCTACATGACCAAATGACTTACTGAATACTTTCGAAGGCAGGGAATTTCTGATCTTATAGGCATCCCTTTTCTTCATTGAAAGTCTCTACTTGATTATAATTAGCATTGAATTAGACCCTCTCTAAGGTCAGGCACTATGCAAAGCATTTTACAAATATCATGTTTAATTCTCATTACATTCTTATAAAGTAGGTATTTTATCCCCTTGTACTGAAGAAAAAATAGGTCAGTGTAGTTAAGCAACTTGCCAAGGTCACACAGTTAGTGGCAGAATAGAAATTAAAGCCTAGGTCTGTCTCCTAAATCCACTAAAACTGCACTAATTCTTAAGTTCTTTATTTTAAGTATAAAACCGTGTCCTTTTAACTTTCAATCAATGGTCCTGGTCCCAACCACTGTTCTTAGTGTTCCTAGCATTTCCCAATCCTTCGGAAACCCCCAAAATAACTCAAGCTAATTATGTGTTCCTTAGCTCTGCCCCAGTTCTTCTCCATTTTCTTAAGAGATACTTTGGACCTTTGTCATATGCTTTAATATTCTGTTACTTTCAGAAAAGTAGTCAAACCTGACAGGTGGGATGGTTTGTTTTTATGCACAGCCTAGTGAGTTACATATGAGAGACCTGAGCAGGAAGCCTAATATTTAACATTGAACCCTTCATCTTTCAGGGTTAATCCAAGTCAAAGCTCAGAACTACTCAGTTCTTGCCTGTGCTTCTACCAAACTAGAAGCTCTTTAATAGAGAGCTCAGATTCATAATTCCTCTGGGGTCTCCTCAGAGCACAATTCAGTTAATCTAAACTCCTATTTTGGTTTACTTCACAAAAGGTCTTCACCAGCATGGTTTTACAGTGGTCTTTTAATTGTGGGGCCACAGGAAGCCTCACCTATAGTAGCTCACTTGTGAACCACAGGTGGTATTACTAATACATTCTTATTTTGCATTAAGCTTTATGACAGGGAGGGACAGGAAAATATCTAGGGGTGACTCAGGCAAGAATTGTGGAATGCATACATCCTACATAACCATTCTAAGAGCTTGCCTTAAGCTGTGTCTTAGAACAGGAAATGGTGCAATAATCTGAGCTGACCTGCATGTTAGTCTCAAGTGCTGTGCTGTTGAGACATGTATAGAAATAATAATGCCTATCATTCCTTCATCCCAGGATCCTTAAAGTCCCATAGCTATTAGTTTATAGCTATGCCTTACTTTTTTAATTTGTGAGGCTTGGAAGGCCTGTATAAATTTACATCAAGCTGAAGACAGGAAAGTACAGATTGATAGCATTTGATTGATACTGCTATTTTTTCACTTGTATCCTCACACTGAATCAGACCAGAACTCAGACCCTACTACTTTCTGCCTTCAGTGCCTTTTCCTGACAAGTAGTTTGACCAAGTCTTCAATTCTAGACATTAAATTATTTACTCATTCAATAGATTTATTGGGTGTCTAATAGGCCAGGCCTAGGAATAGAAGAACGAACAAGAAAGATTGTCTCTGCTCTCACTAAGCTTTCAATAGAGGAGGGAGACTGACAGTTAAACAGTAAGCGCTATAATAGGGGAAGTACAGGATGCCATAGGAATGTGTAAGATGGGCACCTAAGCAAGACATGAATCAGTGAAAGCTTTACAGAGGCAGTGATCTGAACGCTGAATAGGAATTGGAACAATTAAAACAGGAAAGGGAAGTGAAGGCAAAATCTTTTCCAAAAGCCCAAAGTATGAGAATGACACATCCAAGAAACAAAGAAGTTTGGTATCATTCTACTTGGGTCAAGTTATACTGCAGTTACAAATGATCCCTAAATCTCAGTGGCATATGACAGCAAAGGTTTATTTCTCATTCATTCTACCATATGGAGAAAAGATTATAGGGGAGTAATACTGAGGTAGGGAAATTAGGTAAGAGGATGAGGTGGTAATTCGGGCAAGAGAAGTTGGTGGCCTGAGCTAAGGTGGTGGCAGTGGGGATCCTGAGAAGTGGACAGAATCAAGAGACATGTAGAAAGTAAAGTCAGTAGTTCTTCCTGACTGATTGGATGTGGAGTGTGAAGGAGAACAAGTCATAAATTCAATATATACTGCATAATTTTATATTAACCACAAATCATGATAGGAGCTTTTACAGAGATAAATTTAATACTTACAGTAGCATGATAAATATTTTATTGTTGATAATTCTAAGAAAGGTCTAACTACTGATCTTGGATACTTCATAGAGTTTATAATCTCAGTGACCAGTATCTTTCTGCCCAAACTCTTGGCTTGGATATATTCACAGAGGTACAAAATTCTCAACAGTAAAGCTTCCAGGATGCCAAATTAGGAGATGCCTAGTTAAGACTAGCTCTATTTTACAACTCTACATTCACCCTAAACTTTGAACTTACAAAGATGTTGTTGGATTATTAGGAAAAATGGACTGATACTGAGTTATACAGTCTAGTTTTGTAAGCCTCAGCAAAGGAAGGCACCTGCGAATTCCACTAGATTCAACACTGAAAGGCCATCACACTCTGAAGACAGGAGAGCTATGACCATTGGCATGCTAAGAAACTTCCTGCCAAAGTACTTCAGTTTTATGGTAAGAAAAAACACAGTGCTTGATTCTTTCTTTCTAAAGTAGTCGTGCTGCTGGGGCATTCAACACTCAAGAGATGAAGAAAAGGGCTTGTGCCAATTTGGATATATTATGTCCCTCCAAAAGCCATATTCTTTAATTCAATCTTGTGAGGGAAGACATTAGTCTTTTGGTTGAATGTTTCCATGGAGATCTGACTCAATCAACTATGGGCAAGACCTTTGATTATATCATCTCCATGGAGATATGGAGCCCACCCATTCAGGATGGGTCTTAATTAAATCATTGGAGTCCTATAAGACAGACTTCTGAAGAGATGTTTGCTGAAGCTTTGAGGTGACAGCCCAGAGTTTGCTCTGGAGAAGCTAAGAGAGGACAAAATGCCCTGACAGTAGCTGAGAGAGAATTTTAGAGAGATGCTTGGGAGCTGACGCTTAGAGATGCTTAGAGATGCTTGGAGTTGTGGACAGAAGGACTTGTGAAGATGCTAAGCTAAGTATACACAGGAGCTGAGAGAGGAGCTGAAACACAACCCGGGATTAGCAGATACCAGCCATGTGTCTTCCCAGCTGACAGGAAACCATCAGATACCTTTAGTGAAAGTATCTTCTTGTTGATGCCTTACTTTGGACACTTTTATGGCCTCAGGACTGTAAATTTGTAACCAAATAACCCCCCTTTTTAAAAGCCAATCCATTTCTGGTATTTTACACAACAGCAGCATTAGCAAACCAGAACAGGGCCTCTTAGTTTTTCTGAGGTAGCCCTAAATTTCTAAGCAGTAGACTAATTGAGAGCACCAATTCAGACATTATTTTGTTTGACAACATCCTCCCTTCCTTCCAGCTTTGCTTGTCCAACTTCTCCTACCATGATCATTTTCAACCACACTGGGACCACTAATCTATCAATCTCTCCATTTTCTTCAAACATATCAGCCCTCTTGTTTCTTCATTTTCTGTCTTCTACAACTTAGATTCTGTACTAAGGGTTACTTTCAGCATGCCTGAAATTGGCCTGAGCTATTTTACAGAAATCAGAAAGGTATTTGCATGGCAATAGCCCCTGGTCAAGGCATGTAACTAACTGATTAATGGTGTTTCTTTGTAACCATGGGTCTGAAGGTTTCCTGATGGTTTGCATTTGCTGGGCATTTTTTATTGATAATAGTGAGATCGATGGTTTTCACCTGGCTTTAGTGAGAACCCCAGAGGGCTCTGCTCTTGAGGCTAGTTACATAGCAAGAATATGCCTATGTGACCAGCAGGGTAGAAGAATCCACATTGGGATCCATTTTGGGATCCTTAGCTTTGAGTTGTTCCATGCACACATAGGTAGTTCCTGATCCAAGAGAGAAAGTGCATTATGGTTGGCTCTGCAGAGAGAGGACAATTGGTGCTTGAGCCCCTCTTGCTATGAAGAAGTCAGGCTGTGATGATGTCCTGACTTTAATTTTGTTGCTATATTGTATCTTTTTCCTGCAGTAAATGGTAGCTTTTTAAGCATTGTCATTTAGCATCCTATAAGTCTTCTTTAGTAATTGAACCCCAATCCCTTAGTGTAGATTACACTGTCCATCATTTCAATTACACTTTTGCTAATACCATAAATTTCCTTGCTCCTTGATTTTTCATCACCCCTATCTAGCAAAACTCCACACTTAGATGAACCATTTGATCCATTTTTGATTTGCCTGTCCCAAGTAACCAAGTGCTGCTAAACAAAGTCCCATAGCAAGGCAGATCAGTTTAATAATGGCTGACATTAATTTAGTTCTTACTATGTACCTGGGATTTTAGCTTTTATTATGGAAAAAGTTAAACATATACAACAGTAGAGAGAATAATACAATGAACCCCATGAACTCTTCAACAAGCCTTAAAAGTTACCAATTCATGGTCAATTTTGTTTCATCTATAACCTACTTCCTCAATCCCCAACAGATTATTTTGAAAAAAAATCCCAAACACCATATTATTACATTAACAAATATTTTAGTACATATCTCAAAACATTAAAAACACTTAAAAAAACATTATTACCTCTGAAAGAGTTAATAATACTTCTTTAATATCATCAAGTATATAGTCAGTTTTCATATTTCCATACATATATAATGATCAGTTTATTTGAATCAGGAGCCAAATAAAGTACAAACATTGCATTTAGTTGATAGGTCTTTTGAGTCTCTTTTAACTTGATTTCCTTCCCTCTCTCTTTTTTATTTGTCATTTTTGCTGTATAGTTTCCCACAGTCTGAATTTTGTTGACTGCATTGTACTGATGTTTAAAAGGTTCCCCTTTCTCCTGTGTTTTCTATATATTTCTATCAGGAGGCACAAAGTATCTGGTTGTCTCTTTCTGCGATGCTAAGATTGGTCAGTGGATTCACACATTGCCAACCTAATCTGTGCATTAACGTTCTCCATCAGCTATTCACCGAACGATTTCAGCAGCCATTGATAATCTTTGCTTACATCCGTTATTTATTAGAGGTTGCAGCTCTGTGATATTCTAGTTCTGTAATGCCTTCTTTACTTATTGGCTAGACTATCTCTATAAAGGGAAACTTTCTCTCATCAATTAATCGGTTACCCTAAGGTACAATTTGTACAGGAAAGACAGAGCAATTGTTTGCTTCTTTCATTTTATTTACCATTTTTTGGAATTATAAGTGGATTCCCTAGCATTCTCCAAAGGTGACCTATGAATGTTTTTGTTGTTGTTGTCTTGTCTTTTTTAAAAATCATTATGAACTCATGGATTTTAACACATTTGATATCTTTTGACTCATTGAACTTATTATTCTTTCTGAAGCGGAAATTATCCCATCCTTGTCTGTAAGAACCTCTTCAAGCTGGCTTTTGAGTCCTTTGACAAAATCCCAGTACTCTTTTATAGTTTCCTTGCTTTCTGGTATGATAGCTTTTTCCAAACTCATATTATTTTTGCCTCAGACAGAGAATCAACCTTTTCTATCAGGAGTCTGGGTTCCCTTTAATGGGAAATGGTATCTAAAGACTAAGTCTAGATATTAAGGATGCTAATTGCTACTAAATTAGTTATTGTTTCTAAGCCTTTTTAGTGGACAGAGCTAAGACATCCTTTTATTTTTTTAGGAGAAAATATATTATGAATTCATATTGATACATTCAATTCAAATTTAGAATTTCAAGATTTTTGTTTAGCTTCTTTGATTGCATATTGTATTGCTTTTCTCTTACACTGAAAATCTTGGTTTCTAGGGATATTAACATATTTATTTATTTAATGTATTTAGAATGGTTTCAGAATAACAATACCAAAATTATTACTAACCATATGATTACCAAAAACAGTTTTAAGTGCCTTTTAATTTTTATTTTTAATTCTAGATATATCCAACTAGGGATGTACAGTCAATTTACTGTGTTTTAAAAACACTTGAAACAATTCCCTTCTGTGTGGTTAAGCCACTAAGTAAAGGAAAAAGTGCTTTTGATATTTAGGGATTGCTTTTCTTTCCCATTTTGATATAATTTTGTTTAAAAAGTAAATAAAATATTTACATGGTTCAAAATTAAATCTACAAAATAATGTATATTCTGAAAAGTCTAACTTTTATCCCTGGTCCTTCTATACTATTCCCTTACTTCCTTATAGGTAACTAACTTTTAAAATTTTGATTTAGCTTTCCATTTTTGAAAATATAAGAATATATTTTAAGTAGAGAGCAAAAAAAAAAAGAATATATTTTATATGGGCACAAATACATACACCCCCTTTAGATAAGCAGAAGTATATTATATTTTTCTCCATCTTTTTCACTTAGCAATATAACCTTAGTGGACAGAGCTGACATCCTTTTATTTTTTTAGGAGAAAATACATTATGAATTCATATTGATACATTCAATTCAAATTTAGAATTACAAGATTTTTATTTAGCTTCTTTGAGATCACTTCTGTATTAGTTTCCTAGCTGCTAAAACAAATACCATATAATGGGTTGTCTTAAACAATGGGGATTTATTGGCTCACAGTTTTGAGGCTAGGAGAAGTCCAAAATCAAGGCACCATCAAGGAGATACTTTCTCCCTGAAGACTGTGACACTCTAGGGTGGGCGCTGGTGATCCTTAGTCCTTGGATTTTCTGTCACATGGCAACACACATAGCAGTGTCTTCTCTGTTCTTTTCCAGGTGCTGTTGACTTCTAGCTCTGGCTGTTCCCTGTGGCTTCTCTTCTGAGGCCAATTTCCTTTGCTTAAAGGACTTCAGTCATATTCGGTTAAGGCTCACTCTCATCAGTTTGGGCTTCACCTTAACTAATAACTTCTTGAAAGGTCCCATTTACAAGTGGGTTCACACCCACAGAGGAAGGGTTGGGACCTGAGCATGCCTTTTGTGGAGGGCATGATTCAGTCCCCAACAACTTCATAGCAGTATATAGAAATATTTTTCATTCCTTTTCCAGTACTCCATTGTGTATATATACTATAGTTCCAGCATCCTATTGATAAATATTTGTTTTTTTTCCAGTCTTTGCTATTACAATTAGTGCTGCAATATATAGCCTTCCAGACACTTCATTATTCAATGTAATACTAAGAAAAAAATCCTGCCAATTAATTGTAAGATGCCATTGATTGTAAGAGGAAACCCAATTTAAGAGATTTAAAATATGAAAAAATGTGTCCATCTTAAAATTGATGACATTAGAATCTCATGTAACCTTCATAACAACCCTAATAGGGACTGTCATCATGACCTCCACGAAGGAAGAGACTTTTTCTTGTTTTTGGCTCTGTCCTCAGCCTCAAGATCTCTGCTTGGCACATAGTTGGCACTTCTTAAATATTTGTTGAATAACTATATGAGCCCTCATTTTATAACAAGGAAACTCTGAGGTACAAGTTTAACTAACTTGCCCAAGAGCAGATGACTATTTACTGGCAGAACCTGGATTTGAACCAAGAAAGTTATTACTCATAACTGCTGCACCTTATGAATTCATGATCACCTACTACAAATGGGCACCCCATTGCTTTTCTCTGGTCACTTGCACTTCCACTGAGAGCAACTGTTATTTGAAACTATCACTCCTTTGGGGTCCCTGCCGCCCCCAACTTCTCCTGTCCTATTCCCTCACTCTCAGTAGAAAACCTTGCCTCCTGTTTCACAGGCAACCTGAAGCCATGGCATAACAACTGCCTTCTCGCCAGACACACAACCCTCCTATATCAGCACTGATTCTCTCCTCCTTCTCTCTGTACCAACAGAGGGTGGGCCCGTCCTCCTATGAAAGATGGATTCCTCCACTGGGACTCTGAGCCCCATCCTCCCTGCCTTTCCAGAACCTTCATACTAGTAGTTACTCTTTTTCAGTGCAATAAATTCAACCTCTCCCTCTGTATCAGTTAGGGTTAAACTTGGCCACCTACTAGGAAGACCCTAAATGAGTTGTGGCTTAAAAAAGAGAGAAAAATGTATCTCTCTCCCCCATGTATGTTTATATTTAAAATTTAATTTGTTTGACTATGTAATGCTTATTCATTGTATAAAAATTAAAAGGTACAAATTGACATACAGTAAAAAAGAAAATTTTCCTCCTACCCTTTCCTCAGCCACCTACTTCCCCACCACTCTTGCATGTTTATAAATGGTATTTCAAGCTACAGGACTGGAAATGATTCCTGGGGAGTATATGTAAAGTTAGAAAACATGGAGGGAGCCTAGCACAGAGACCTCCAGCACTCTAGCATTTAAAGGCTGTTCAGAAGAATCTGCAAAGGATCTGAGAATGAACTTCATCAAAGAAGGAAAACCCAGAGATTGTTTGCCCTAGAAGCCAAAAGAAGAAAGTATTTCAAGAAGGAGAGAATGGGTCAATTACTGCTCAGAGATTCAATTAAGAACAGAGATGGGACCACTGTGTATGGCAACGTGGAAACCATTAGTGACCTGGACAACAGCTGTCTCAGGGGAAGTGGACCCAGGGAAAAATGTGAGATAAAAGGTGAGTGAGCAATTATGGTCACTTCTCTCAAGAAATATTGTTATGAAGGGGAGCAGAGGCACTGGACTGGGGCTGAAGGGAGATATCTGGCCAATATATTTTTTTTCTCTGTTAAGAAATGCCTCACTTTGGAAGTAAAACATTAAGGAAGGAGAAATTGATGATAAAGGTGAGAGAGGGAACAACTGCCAGAGCAAAGTCCTTGAAGATGCAAGCATGCATAGGGTCTAGAACACAAATAGAAGAGTTGCCTTTGAAATGAGTGAGGACACTTGGTCCATAGAGCGATAAAGTAGCTCACAATGGGTATATGTGAAGGTATGTTGTAGTTTGGGTGGTGTTTTTCTACTTCTGTTTTTTCACTGGAGCATGAGACAAGGTCATCAGTCAAAAGGTGGGGCTACAGTTGGGGTTGGGGAGAGGTAGTACAATTTAGGAGGTTTGAGAAGACAGATGGTGTGAAATTGTCTTTTTGGAGAGTTTAAAGAGAACATTACGAAGATACGTAATAGGATTGTCAAGCAATGCTAAGCACCCAGTTGAGATTTGGGGCCATGAATTTAAAGTAAGATTAGTGGACATGGTGAATAAGATCAGCTGAGTAATATTCAGATGCTCTACTGTAGGCCCAAGTGGGCAAAAAGTAGGTATAACTAGAGCTGCGGACTTTCTTAATGAATACAAGAGAGGAACCTCAGGGAGAGTAATGAGGGATTTAAGGGTATTTGCAAGGGAGCAATTATAAACATGAACTGTGGACTTTAGGTGGGTAAAGAGAGGGTGTGAGAAATTGAGAAAATGACAACGTCAATGGATGGGAGTTCTCAGTGAAGTCACAGAATTGCTGCAGCAGTTCTAGAAAAGGATCCAAAAAGATGGGCAAGGTAGTCAGCGACTGGGATTCTTGAAGTCAGCATTTCAGAGATGGTACAGTTATTGTTATGACAAAGTCAAGAATATATGACCATGGGGGTGGGTGTCTGAGGTTGCATGGAGGATCAGATTATTGGAGGCCAAGAAGGCTGAGGACCTGGGAAGCCAAGGTGTCACATGGATCACCCGCATGAACGTTGAGACCACTTCAAAAAAAAAAGAGAGAGAGAGAGAGAGAGAGAGCTGTTGGTTAGGTCGGGTTGACTTGAGGCAGGCCCAGGCTTGGCATTCCTTGACTTTCTGAGGAGACGAGCTCCTCCTCCCCAGTCATATTTCCAACAAAAAAGCTGAAGAGAACAGGGGTACAAAGCAATATAAAAGGAAAAAGCTAAGAGATTTTGCCATAGTCCAGTTCTTCTTGTAATCTATCCCCTAGCATGGTAGCCTGATTTTGAACTTAGAGTACATTTGACTCTCAACCTAAATCTGAGCATTCTTCCTCTAGGAGGGAGAGAAGAGAGGAGGACCATAGTAAGGGAAGGAGTACAGTTCTTACCCTATAAATTTCCCCTTATCTACATATGTACTTTTCTTTTTAGCAGGAAGGGTTCTAGATTCCATTAAATTCCCAAAGTGAGTATGACCCTAATAGATCAAGAAACACCTAAGAGGTTAGAGCGTGTTCCCACTAAAGGGAAGACAGAGCAAAACTATTGCATAATAATAATAATAATAATAATAATGATAGCAGACATCTGTTGAGCACTTGCTATGTGCCAAGCCTCGTGCAAGGGAAAACATGTCCTGAGCAAACATCTTGAACAATCTGGTCTTGTCAGTGAAAGACCTCACAAGAAATTAATAAATGGGCACTCATTTTAAACATCAATCTTCTGAGTTGATTATCATAAGTCCTTTTACCGGGACCAGTCAAACCTGGGAACAATGATAAAATTGCCTTTTAGGACTTACTTACATAGCTAATCACAACCTTGGTGACCACATCAATATAAAGTAACCAAGTGAGGCCCTGCTGGAGGAGTCTGTCTGTCTCTGGAAGTTTACATCTTATTGGTTATTTCTATAGGTTACTTCATTTAAAATGTTTGCTTTCAATGACAGTTTACTCTGTGAAGCAAAATAAAGCAGTACTTTATATAGGAAATAAAAATAACATTAAAATTTGGAATTTTTAAGACATGGGGCAAAGTTGGTTATTTGATCTTTCATCAATCTATCAAAATCTTCTAGGTTTGAGATATCCCTCCTATAAGTCCATTGTAAAATATGAAATAAAAATTGGCCAAGATTTTAAAATGATAATATCCATTTTTAGTAAAGGTGTGGGGAAGCTCTTGCATATTGCTGGCCAATTGGTATGATGGAGATGTGGCAGTATGTACCAAGCACTTAAAAATAGTCTTACCTATAGGAGGCAAGGAAGTTAAGACAGGAACTGAGGGCTTCTCTTCCCAAACATTTGGTTGAGAAGAGAGATGTGGTGGTAGAAAAAAAAAATCATACCTAGCAATTCACATTCTAGGTTTTTTTCTTATGAACGAATCACTGATGCAAATAAAGGTGCATTTTTGCAGTGTTCATTAGAGTATTCAAAAATAATGTTATTCTGAAACAACCAAAATAATCAACAATAGAGGATTAGTTAAACTTATTACTGGACTTCTGTAAAATGGAATATAATGCAACCATTAAAATGATGAATATTTAACTTCATGAGAGATTATTAATGATCTATTAAGGGAAAAATCAGATTTAAAAATGTATGATTGGTATGAACCAATGGTTTTGAAAAAATAAATATGAATAAATATATTTAAAAAAAAGGATGATGAAAGAGCCATGGCAAATGTTAATAGTAATTGCATAAGGATAGACATAGAGATCAGTGGAATAAAATTGAAAGTCCATAAAGATACTCTTATATTTAAGGACAGTTGATTTCCAACAAGGATTCTAAGGCAATTTCAATAGAGAAAATAATAGTCTTTTCAATAAATGGTTCTGGGACAACTGGATGGCCACATTCCAAAGAGTGAAGTTAGATACTTACTCATAGCATACAAAAATTAACTCAAAATGGATCATAGACGTAAAAGTAAAATTAGAAAACTCTTGCAAGAAAATGTAGGAGTAAATCTTCATGACCTTGGGTTAGGTAAAGCCATCTTAGATATGACACCAAATAGAAAAGAGACCAAAAAAACACCCCCCCAACAACAATAAAAAAATTGGACTTAATCAAAGTTAAGTTTTTTTTTCAAATGATACCATCAAGAAAGCTAAAACACAACCCACAGAATGGGAAAAGAGAATTGGGAATCCAATATCTGATAAGAGACTCATATCCAGAATATAAAAAAGAACACTTTCACCTCAACAACAACAACAAAAAAAACACAATTTAAAAATGGGCAAAGGATTTGAATAGACATTTCTCCAAAGAAGACATACAAATGGCCAATAAGCTCATGAAAAGGTACTTGACATCATTAGTCATTAGGGAAATGCAAATCAAAATGACAATGAGATACCACTTTATACCCACTAGCAAGACTGTAATGAAAAAGATAGACAATAACTAGTGTTGAAGAGGGTTTGGTGAAATTGGAGTCTCATACATTGCTGACGGTAATATAAAATGATGCAGCCACTTTGGAAAACAGTCTGGCCCTTCCTCAAAATGTTAAACATAAAATTACCATATGACTCAGCAATTCCAATCCTAGGTAAATGCCCAAGAGAAATGAAAACATGTCCATACAAAAATTTGTACACAAATGTTCATAGCAGCATTATTCATAGTAGTCAGAAAGTGGAAACAATCCAAATGTCTATCAACTGATGAATAGACAGATAAATTGTAGTATATCCATACAGTGGAATAGTATCAGGCAATAAAATGAAATGAATTACTGATACCACAGCATGGATGACTCTTGAAAACATATGTGGAAAACAGTATGCTTAAGTGAAAGAAGTTTGGTCACAAAAGACTGCATATTGTATGATTCCATTAACATAATATGTTCAGAATAGGTGAGTCCATATAAACAGGGAAGTAGATTAGTGGTTGCCCAGAGCTGAGGAACAGTCTGCATGAGGAGGAATGGGGACTGACTGCTAATAGGCTTCTTTTTGAGAAAAGAAAATGTTCTAAAATTAGATTGTGGTGATGGTTGCACAATCCTGTGAATTTGCTAAAAACCATTACGTTTACACAATAAATGGATGAACTATAACTCAATGAAACTGCTAAAATGTTAATCAAAATTATGTTTGGATGGTGAAGTTACAGTAATTTTTATTTTTTCCCTTTGTTCATCTATATCTTCATCTATATCTTCTAGTTAAGTCTTGTGTTAGAAGACTTAACTAGTGTTATAGAAAGAGAAACAAAGTTACTGGTTTAGATGGTGTGTCTTAACAAGGTAACTTCTTAAAATTAAGTATAAGAGCATTCTTAATTCAAATAATTTAAGTAACTGCTCCTTTCTCTCATCCCATTTCTCACATCTTCTTATTGTTCTGTACTGTAAAATAGAGGAAGTTTTTTCTTCAAATAATGAAATCAGTGGGTGTTTCTTTTTTTCATTCTGCATGGTGATTCATTTCAGGCTGAATGCCTTTCCATTTTTGACTTTTCATTGTTTGCTGCATCACAAGAACCTTCTGCATTTTAAAATCTTAATTTGGAATGTAATACATTCAGTGTGCTTACACAGATTGAATTTAATCTTTAATTCAGTTTAGCAGATTGTATTATTATTCTTTCCCTTACCCCATGACCAGTTGTCATTTAACTGTAATCCTTTAACAGTGATAAATATAAGCAACAATTAATGCAGATTGCAAAAAAAATCTTAAATTTCAATTTGACAGTATAATAATCTGTGAGAATTAAAGTGTTTGTGTTAAAATGAATCAAACAGTCTGAAAGATTATATAAGTATTATTTTAAAGGCTAAGGGATTTTCTGTTTCTTATAGCATATTTTGATACATTGATAGATTATTTTGGATAGGTGGATCAATCAGAATCAGACGTGAACTGGGTTTAAGGGAAATGACTATCAATTCAGTTCATATTTGCTTTAGAGAAATCTACTTAGTCACAAGGCATTACTACTTAAACATTTAGAAAAATCCACAAACATATTATATCAAATTTTCCCCTTAGTTGTAGACCATGAAATTAAAAATGATTGCATTAAAATTGGAGAGGACACAGATCACAAAACTGAGATAATTGATGGAAAAGCACTTCTAAAAGGTAAAATAACATTATAAAACAAAAAGATTTTCTTATAACCATTTTAAGCAAGAAGACTATATGTTCTTAAAGAGTGTGAACATAAGACTTTGCAAGAAATTTTCAAGTTAAAGATTTTTTGGTTTGTTTTAATTTTCATACTTGAAGTCAATGTTCCAAAAAATAACAGGGTTCTGCAGAGGTGCCTGGAAATAGGGAATGGGGGTAGCAACCTTCAATTTTATGTCCAGGGGCGATTTCATCTAAACACAGGGTTCTAGAGCTAAAAAAAGAAAAGAGAGCTTGAAAACTTTTTTCCAATGCTGGTTTTCAATGATCACTTACATATATATATACTTATATCCTTTCAGTATTAATTGATCAATTGTGACCTGCATCTGAAGCTAAAGCCAAGAAGTAGAGCTTTTATGTGGTGAGGTGGGCAAATCCACAGTGTCCTGGAATCCGCTGTCAGTAGTGTGTTAGGTACAAAAAGGCCTGTGCCGGTTTGGATATATTATGTCCCCTGAGAAAAAGCCATGATCTTTTAATCCAATCTTGTGGGATATTTAGATTAGGTTGTTTCCAAGGAGATGTGACTCACCCAACTGTAGGTTGGGTTTCCATGGAGAGGTGCCCCTCCCCATTCAGTGTGGGTCTTAATTAGTTCACTGAAGTCCTTTAAAAAGAGCCAGCAGGCCCAGACCCTTGCTGACGCTGATGCTCAGACATGCTTGGAGAAGCAGATAGAAGAATGTTTAGCTAAGAGATGAAGCCCAGAGTTTGCCCCAGGACATGGTAAGACAGGATCCCCAGCACTTACAGAGAAATGTCTTGAGAGAAAGAACCAAGAACACACAGGAGTTGAGAGAGGAGCTGGAACACAACCTGGAATTAGCAGACACCAGCTACATGCCTTCCCAGCTAGCAGAGGTTTTCCTGATGACATTGGCCATCCTTCAGTGAAGGTATACTGATGTTGATGCCTTAGTTTGGATACTTTTATGGCCTTAGAACTGTAAATTTGTAACTTAATAAACAACTTTATAAAAGCCAATCCATTTCTGGTATTTTTTTATAACTGCAGCATTAGCAAACCAGAACATGGCCCAAGTTTGTGTTAAGAGTCAAGGATACAGTTGTGTTTACATCCTTGAAGATTATGCTTAAGCAAAAAGTCAGGGGAAAAAAGCCCTCATAGTTAAATACAATATATAGGTTTTCCCTGTATTCTAATGTAATAGTTATTTAGGGGAAAAAATAATCACTTTATCAGATCCCTTTGCCAAGGCCACCTGCTCATTTCCTTGTCTGCCCCACCACTCCACTGTAAATTCTGAGTACAGAGACCATGAATTTTTATTTACTTATTTTTTTTTAAATCTTTGTGTCACCAACACCTTGACAGTAGTACCTGGCACATCAAAAACACTTGAATGACTTTGAAGGATTTAATAATCTAACAGGCCACCAATGAAACAATCAAAATTTATTTTCTAGCTTAAACTATTTGATGGCTCTCAGAGTAGAGAAAGCTGTTAGTGTCATTTGCAGATTCTCTTTGGGCAATAATACAACCAAAGGGAATTCCTGGCTCCCTCTTAAACATATTGTCCCTACTACCCAGAGTTTCTGTACTTTCGATAAGGCTGTACTTTTTAGAAAGCTTGTACTGGAAACCTGGAAAGCCTATTTCTCTGGAAGGTGATAGATTTAGATAGGTGCACCATTTAGATTATTCTTAATAATGCCTCAAAAATACCTTACAAATAGTTCTGGACTGGGATTAGACTGTGAGAAATGTGAAGGTGTTATATTTCATAAGTCAAATAGAATTTTACTGCAAATACGGATGATGTATACTTATTTGCTTTCTATAAACAGGCAAGTATCAATCTGCATGTCTATATTTTCTTAATTTTACTTTTTTCACCTTGTTACTAAAAAATCCATCTTTACCTTACCTTTCAATTACTTTTTAAAATAACCATAGTAGTTTAAATGTATGTTTTGCAGTACGATATATACTTGATTTCCTTTTACAATGTAGAAATTGAAAAATGAGTCTAATAAATAATTTTACCTAGTCTTACGTATGTTCACCTTATGTGTAGGTAACTTTCATAATGACAAAAAAATCCTCATGGAA
Organism: Choloepus didactylus; assembly: GCF_015220235.1. Lineage (NCBI taxonomy): Eukaryota > Metazoa > Chordata > Mammalia > Pilosa > Megalonychidae > Choloepus > Choloepus didactylus. The sequence continues at coordinate 59,982,876 of NC_051308.1, read as the reverse complement.
CATCTTTGAAGGGTGCTAGGGTATCAACTTATAAGTCTAAAAATTGATAAATAAAAGGAAAGAATTAAACAATTGGCCTGTCTTTCCTTTACAAATTGTACTTTCAGATCACCAATTATTGATGACAGAAACTTTTCCTTTATGGAGATATTCTAGCTAGTAACTGAAGAAGGCATAATAGAAATAGAATATCACAGTGCTGCATCCTCTAATGAAATAATGGATGCAAGCAAAGATCACCAATGGTTGCTTGTTGGGGATTGAATCATGTTCTCCACAAAAGGCGTTTTTCAGGTCTCAACCCCTGGTCCTGTGGGTGTGAACATATTTGTAAAGTGGGCCTTTGGAAATGTTATTAGTTAAGGTGAGGTCTAATTTAATGTCGGGCCCAATTGAATATATATCCAATATAGCTGAAGTCCTTTATAAGCAGAGTGAAAGTCAGGTGGAGAGAGAAGCCTTGGGAAGTAGCCAGAAGCTGAAGTCAATGGGACCTGGAGGAGAAAGGAAGAGACATCGCCATGTGCATTGCCATGTGACAGAAATGGCAAGGAACCCCAAAGATTGCCTGCCAGCCAGAGGATACTAACTCAGGGAGGAAGCAAGTTTTCCAGCCTCTGAAACAGTGAGCCAATAAATTCCTGTTGGTAAGCCAACCATCGTATGGTGTTTGTTTTAACATATAGGAAACTAAAACACTTCTAAAAGCATTAGGTAAAAAGCTGATGAAGAACATTATAGCATATGAATCAGGCTGTTAATGCCTGCATCCACTGATCAATCTTAGCATCACAGAAAGAGACAACCATATATTTTATGCCTCCTTATGGAAGTACTCCAAACCATTTAGATACTATTCCTGCTGTCTTAGTTTGCCAGGGCTGCTATAATAAATACTAAATTCAGGTTGGCTTAAACAACAGGAATTTATTGGCTCACAGTTTCAGAGGCTAGAAGTCCAGAGTCAAGGTCTCAGCAAGGTCATGTTTTCTATAAAGCATGTAGCATCCTAGTGGTGGCTTGTGGGCAATCCATAACTCAATCTCTACCTGTCACATGTCTATCTGTATCTCTGTCTCCACCTGACTCTTACTTCTGAGTACAAATTTCCTCTGCTTGTAAGGACTCCAGTCATTTTGAGTTGAGGCCCACCCTGATTCAATTTGGTCTCATCATTTTTTTTTTAAGATAATCATTACAGATACATTTATTTTTTATTAGAGAAGTTGTGGGTTTACAGAAAAATTACGCAAAAAAAAAAAAAAAATACAGGATTCCCATACACTACTCTACCACCAACACTTGCATTGATGTGGAAAATTCATTACAATTGATGATAACACTTTTTTTTTGTAATTCTAATTTTTTTAACGGTAGTTACATTTGTTACAATTGATGAAAGATTTTTTGAGCAGTACTATTAATATTGCCCATAGTTTACTTCAGGGTATTTTTCTCCATACTCCTGACCTTTTTTTTCATGCATGTCTTTGTTTTATTACTCATCTCCATACACTGGATAAAAGGGATGTCAGTCACAAGGTTTTTGCAATCACATGGTCACATGATAAAAGCTATATAGTTATACAATCATTATCAAAGATCAAGTCTACTAGATTACAGTTCAACTATTTCAGGTATTTCCTTTTGACTATTTTGATACAATAGAAACTAAAAAGAAATATCTGTATAAGGAGTCAGTAGTCATAATCATGTGTAAAATCTTAATTTCTCAGTTACACCTCTTCCCTCTCATTTGATCATTCTCTCAATCCAGGGATATCTGAGCAATGATCATTTTAGGTTCTTCATGCTGGAAAGGGGTGTTGATCTTATGGGGTAGAGAAATGGAACTGGTTGATGTTCTTAGAGAGACTGGTACATATGGGTTTCAGGGTCTATCTGACATAGGAACAATCTGAAAGCCTTAGGTATCTGGAAAAAAAAAAAAAAACTTACATAGTCTTACAGTCCAAGGTATTCTTTGGGATTTTTAGGAATACTGTTGGTTGGGGGGCTTGGCATACTGTGGCAATTTGCAGTATTTGGTTGAAGCTTGCATAAGAGCAACCTCCAGAATGATCTCTCGACACTATTTGAAATCTCTTAGCCACTGAAACTTTATTTTGTTTCATTTCTTTTCCCCCTTTTGGTCAGTAAGACATTCTCAATCCCATGATGCCAGGGCCAGGCTCATCCCTGGAAGTCATGTCCCACATTGACAGAGAGACTCACATCCCTGGGAGTCATGTCCCATGTAGTGCGGAGGGTAGTGAGTCTATTTGCAGAGTTGGCTTAAAGGGATAGGCCACATCTGAGCAACAGAAGAGGTTCTCGGGGGTGCCCCTTAGGCATAATTGTAAGTAGGCTTAGCTTTGCCATTGCGGAAATAAGTTTCATAAGGTCAAGCCTCAAGATCAAGAGCTAGGCTTATTAAATTGTGGCCTCATCTTAATAGGATCTTTCAAAATTCTATTTACAAATAAGTTCACCTCCACAGGACCTGTCTTTTCGGGGGACATAATTCAATCCACAACACTTGCCCAAACAACTGAACTTAAATCTGATTGAGCCTCTCTAAATATCAATTTACAGAAAATAAAGGAGGCAAGGGAGTCTTTTAAACTACATTAATGGGATGCAGTCAACAAAATTCAGCCTGTAGGAAACTGTACAGGAAAATGACATAAATTTCAAGGGAAAAAGAGAGAGACAGAACCAGAGGAGGAACTCATAGTTTAAAAGAGACATGTAAACTAAATATAATATGTGAACCTTATTTGGTTCTTGATTTAAACAACCTGATTGTTAAAAAACAAAAACAAAAACAAAAACAAAACAAACCCACAAGGGCTGCCAAGAAGGTTTTTTTCCCACCAAAAGTGAAAACAAGATCACAAACCCATCTCCCACTGGCTTTTGTTGGCACAAATGCCACAATTAGAGAGGCATATGTTTTACTTAAACCTTCTTTGTCCTGAACTGAATGTTGTAATACCCCAATAAAGAAATATATATATTTTGAACATTTGTTATTGGCTGCTTACTATTTAGTCATCCTACTTCTAGTAACAATTCCTGATTTTTTTTTTTTTTTTTTTTTTTTTTGTAACCCATCCTTCCTCATTTCAGTTCATGTGGCTCTTGGAGAGTGCCTCCATTCTCGAGCCTAGGGTTGACTTGTGACCTAGGTTAGCCAATCAGAACACATTCTGTAGACAACCATGACTGGTTCAAGGATGGGCACATGATCCAAACCAGGCCAATCAGAGCTAAAGCACTCATGCTCCATACTTCATTTCAGTTACTGGAAAGCAGACTCTCATAGCCAATATACCAGAACTTGATTTGAGACTTGAATGCCAGCAATCATCTTGCCAAATGGAGTCTGACAATAGAAACCAGTGTATTTTTGAGCCCAGGATTCAGCCATGCTTGAACACTGCCCTACACCAGGGCTTCTTAAGTACAAGATCCAGTAAATCTTCTTTCCCCCTCTTTTTTCTTCTTGCACTAGTATGTAGTAGTTTTTCCATATCTTTCTATATAAAGTCTTAACTAATATATTTGTGACTATTTCTAAATCTCCAAAATGTAAAAATATACAATAAAGAATTTAAAAAATTTTTAAAAACCAAGTAAAATATCAATTTGACTAGTTCGTATATTTAAAGGAATAGGATATTATAACATAGCAAAGAAATGCAAAACATCATTGTTCTACACTGTACTTCCAGAATTTGAAGTACTAGTCAGGCTACAGTCTTCAAAATGTAGTTCAAGAATTGTTTCTTAGTACATTACTAAGTAACTATTATTACTGTAGATCCAAGAACTTAAGATATTTAGTCATTAACAGGAATTCGGCCTTAAATTCTTTCTGAAAAGATGTGGGAATATAAATAAATTTAAAAGATATCAAGCAATTTCTTTCTTGCTAATAGTTTCTTTCCTAAGAAGTCAAACTCTTCTTTCATGCAGACTCCATATTCTCTTCCTGTGGTTCTTAAAAAGCATAAAATGCTCTTCTTACCACTTAGAGAGGATAAATTATTCAGAGTAAGAGAATATCAAATGTAGCAGAACTAATGAAGCTTCTTCTAAGTCCTTTAAAAAGTATCTTAAAAAAATATTGACAGTTTTATGGATTCCTGTATTGTTTCCAACAATTTTGAAACAATATAAAACATTTATACTTTATGCTGTCTGGTTTGGAAAAGTCCTATTTGATCAGTGGGATGATGCTGGTGTTCTGGAACGCTTAGGAAGCCTAGACAGTCTCAGCAGTGTGCCAGATAAAAAGAATACAGGCTGAAGGGAGCCAAGAGGCTTCTAGCACATCTTCTCCAAGGAATGGGGACAGCAGAATTACCTTAGAAACAGGAGGATTAATTTTGTTTTAATAACTGGCAGAGGAGGAAATTCCATTCCTTTCTTAGTAACCCATTTCAATGCATAACAAACTTCACAAGAATTTTTTCATCTCTGTTTTATCCAGATCCTTTGGGAAAAAATTCTGTCCTCAGTAGAAATAGAAAGCTGCTGATGATTGTCATCAGTGTGAGTGCCCTTCACATATTTGGAGCTTGTAACTGAAAGCCCCTCTTCTTGCTGATTATCTTAAATCCTTTACACAGTGGTTCTCAAGTAAGGGCAATTTCCCCCCAGGGGACATCTGTCAATGTCTAGAGACATTTTTGGTTGTCACAACTGGAGGAGGATCTACTGGCATCACGTGAGTAGAGGATAGTGCTAAACATCCTACAATTCACAAAACAGCCTTCCACCCACACCCCGTTTGCCAAGAATTATCCCAAAATGTTAATAGTTCCTAGGTTGATAAACTGTTTCCTTTCCTCAAGGTTTTATTTTCCAAACCTTTAACAATCACTTGCATTTTCTTTGAATCTCCTCTTATACTTACATTATTCCACTTCAATTCGGAGCTATGAATTGGCCTGACCATTACTGAAAACTAAGGACAGATTGCTTCACAATTCCTTCATTCTCTGATACATGTTAAGGAATAACCTAAAGTGACATTCCTATGTGAAACAGGGGAGACATTAAGGTTATAGACAAATGTCTAGAGGAGAGAGACTGGGGATGGGGAGATGGGAAAGGAGGATCTTCCTGAGCTCAGCCAGAGAACAAAAGAATGATAAAAAGTGGGAAAGGGAGGTTTCCCAAGGCTTACTCTTACAACCCACAATGTAGGCAACCAGAGAGAGGGACTAAGACTTCCCAGCCGCAGATATGTTTCAGTGTGGCCTAAGTATAGGTATTTAAGATCATTTTTGGTGATTTCTTAAACTTCAGGAACTTTCAACTTTTTTTTTCTTTTTTTAGTCCCATTTCTCAATGATGTGGGGCAGTTAGACCCTTAAATGGCAGAAGCAGCCCCCTTTGAAACTAACCTTCAAAAAGAGGATTCTGTAAGGAAAACTGGAATGGCCATAGCTAGTTAGAGAAGCAATCTGAGAAAGTCCCTGAGCTCTACAAGAAGAAATTTGGGATGCACAAAGGGCTAATGCTGGGGTTGGAAAAAGTGCTTCAAGTCTTCAAAGATGGATGCTGAATTCTGCTTTACATAGTGCCTCACTCATGAGAGGATTTAATACATGGTTTTCTGAATTTGATTAGCATTTTGCTCATAACTACTGCACTTAAATTCAAATTATAGCTTTCCAGAGGATAAAAAAGAAGAAGAAATTTGCTGAGGTTTGCATGGAGATCAAATAACCATTTCATTCTAAGAACATGGATTCAGTCATTTGCCATTTCATTTCATGCCAGGGTTGACATTTCTCATGCTTGATGTCTCATGTAAGTACTCACATTCGAGAGTTTGAACAAAAATTATTTGGCTGGTTTAGTTCTGTAAGTAATACATAAAATGTTCCTTGAAATTATAGTTCACAGTTTGCTTTTAGATTTAGATGATTCATAAAGATCTTTATTTGCATGCTGTCCATTTGGCATGAAAGATGAGCAAATAAATACAAATAAATACTTAATTTTAAATTTATGCAAGGATCAATGGCAGCTCAAAGTGTCACACATTCCCTCTACTCCCAATCTCAACTCTGACCCAACTCCATTAGCTGGGGCCTGTCAGTAGGTAGGAGGGACCTGGCAGGAGAGAATCACAGACCTGATGTGATGCTTTCTCCACTGTGGGCTAGGCAGGAGCTCAGGGTCAGGTGAGTAGGATAGTCCTGGTATGAAGACCTGAGAAAGGTGGTTCATGTTTGTTGGATCCTCTGAAGTTCCATGATAGTTGACCTGCTGGCAGAAGATTGATTTCTGCCCTATATTAGTGTACATATTCTCCCTGACTCCAAGGAGCTGGAAAGGGACTGCTCTGGTTGCTAATGCCACTTCACTGGAGAAAGGCCATTGGCTTCCAGAAAACCTCTATTAGCTTGGAAGGCACATGGCTGGTGTCGGCTTACTCCCAAGTTGTATTTCAAAATGGCGGTCTCCAAAATGTCAGCATCAGTTTTCAATAGCTGCCTTCAAAATGTGTCTCTAAGCTGCTGCTGCATTGAGCTCCTTCTATCTGAGCTTTTATAGGGCCCCGGTAAACTAATCAAGACTCACGCTGAATGGGCAGGGCCACACCTCCATGGAAATAATCTAATCAAAGGTATTACCCACAGTTGGGTGGGTCACATCTCCATGGAAACAACCTAATCCAAAGATTCCAACCTAATCAACACTAATACGTCTGCCCCCCCCCCCCTCAATATTGCATCAAAAAACATGGCATTTTGGAGAACATAATACATCCAAACCAGCACAGGGACCAAACTGAGGCCAGGAGAACTTGCGGACATAGGGCACAGAGGAGCTTCCTTCCTTCCTGAGTACCTGTCTGCAACTATCCCATCAGACAATCTGAGACCACTGTCCTTCCATCCTCTCTGGACCACCACCATTTAAGCTATTCCTAAGTAGCCCACAGCCAGGAAGAGAAAAGAGCAAACCAAATAATGAGAATATGTCTCTTGTGAAATAGAGTTGCTCAAAAAAGACAGAGGAGGCCAAAATATAGTGGAGCAATCTCTACAAACTACTGAGAGAAAAGAACTGAAATCCAAGAATTCTACACCAAGGCAAATTAGCATTTAGCTGTCAACGTGAATTAAAAATATTTGTGGATATATCAGCACTCGTAGAATATATCTTATAAACATCACTAGTTAAGAAAATATTTTAGAAAGGATGCCAAACAGTAAATTAATCTGAATAGAGCTTATATATATTGTATTGGTTATCCATCACTGCCTAACAAATTTTCCCAAATATGAGTGGCTTAAAACAACAGAAGTATTTATTCTCTCTCAGAGTTTTTGTGGGTCAGAAATTTGGGGGCAACTTGTCTAGGAGGCTCTGGCTAGGAGTCTCCTATCTGGAGTTTCTCACAAGATGCACTCAAGATGTGGGGACCTTGAAGGCTTAGCTGTAGCCAAAGGATCTGCTTCCACGGTGGGTCACGCATGTGGCTGGCAGATTGGTTGGCTGTTGGTGGAGGCTTCACTTCTTCTGCATGTGGGCCTCTCCTAGGCTTGCTTGAGTGTCCCCATGAAATGGTGACCAGTTTCTCCCCTACTCTCTCCCCTGACATAGGTATCCATGTGGAATGCAGGTGGAAACTCTTTTTTATGACATAGCCTCAGAAGTCGTGTAACATCACTCCATTTATTAGAAGCAAGTCATTAAATCCAGTCACATTTAAGGAGAGGAAAAGAAGATTCCATCTTTTGAAAGGAGAAGTATCAAAAAGCTGTGAACCTAATGCAAATTCAATTATATTGGGAAATTTCAATATACCTTTTCCATAACTGGGCAAATAAAGTGGACAAAAAGAAGTAGGAACTATAGAGGAAATGAATCAGTACACTAGATTTCATAAACATACATAGAGCTTTGCCTCTTTCACAGAACAAATATACATTCTTTAATCCATGAAATTGATAATAAAAAGTGACCAATAGTAAAAACACTTAATGTATTTGCTAGCATTTTTTTTTTTAGCTCATTCCATATATCAGATATTGTTCTAAGCACTTCACAGGTAATAATTTAATTCTCACAATAACCCCTAAATTAGGGTTATGTAGATACCTGGGAATTTAAAAACACACCAACACACCCCTGGATTATCTTTGGTTAAAAAAGGAAGAAAAACTGGAATTATAAGTGGAGTGTATATTCATCAATATGCACCAATACAGCTATACTAGTGTTAATGGCTAATATCCATTCTGATTGGTTGGTGCCTGAACTAAATACCAATGACTAAATATTTTGAATATCACCCCTGGAACTATCTAAAATTTTTGAAAAAAAAAAAAAACATTTCTTAACAAAAGCTAAGGAATACGGCAAAAGCTATCCTCAGAGAAAAATTAAATGTCTTCCTTATGAAAGAAGAAAAACAAAAATGGAAGAACATAGTGTTTAAGAAATGAGAATAGCAACTAAACAAACCAAAAGAAGGTTTTAAAAATGGAGTTAATATAAAGATAAAAACTAAATTAGTGAAATAGAAAACAAAAATAGTGGAAAGGAAAAATTAATTCAAAAGCTGGTTTTTGAAAAGAATAATAAAGCAAATAAATTCCTCATAGAGCTTATTAGGCAAAGCTAGGGAAAAGAAAATTTAACTACCGATAGGAGATTAAAATAAATTTCAGATTATATTATCCAGATTAATCCCAGAAGAAATTGAAACCTAGAACATCACAGTTACCATACAAGAGAGGAAAAGTAATTAAAAAGTTTTCATTTCAAAGAGCTGAGTTCTAGAAATGTTAAAGAACAGATGAATCCAATATTATTTAAACTATTTCAGGCAATAAACAGATGAAAATCTTCCCAATTGATTTTATGAAACTGGCATAACTTTAATACCAAACCTGATGAAGATATTGCAGTAGAGAAAACTACAGACCAGTTTTCATTATGAACCCAGCGATTTTTGACCACATAATCTAGGAAAACAAGAGCGGTTCCCTTTGAGAATGCCACAAGTGAATGGAGAAAAGCCATATAACTAGTTGCTAGAAAGGCATTTGATAAAATGCAGCAGCTATTTGTAGTAAAGCTTTGAATATGATAGAACCAGAAGGATATGACTACATAACAAAGACTATCCAAAACTACTACATATTATTCTCAAGTGTGAAATACTAAAACCGTGTTGATGACGATCACAATCCAGACAGGGGTGCCCACTGTTTCCAGTATTATTTGACACTCTTTGAAGTGCTAGTCAATAGAAGACTTATTGGAAAAAACAAGGAAAAGTTTTTTGCTGCTGATTTGATTGCGATGCTAGAAAACCAAGATACTCAAGTTAAAAAAAATCTATTAGAATTGGTAAGAGAACTTGGTGAGTTATTAAAAAAAAAAAAAACTGACTTTTTTTTCGATATTACTAGTGAGTACCAGAAAATGGAAATAGGGAAAAATTCCCTTCACAACAGTAGCTCCGAAAAATAACCAGTAATTAATTTTAAAAGAAAGTCACACCCTCTCTCAGCAACTGATAGAACTAGTAGACAGAAAATCAGGAGGATACAGATGATCTGAACAACACAATCAAGCAACAGGATCTAACTGACATTTATAGAATACACCACTCAATAACAGCAGAATACACATTTTTTTTCATGCACCCATGAAACATTCTCCAAAATAGAACTTATCTTGGGCCTTAAAACAAACTTTAATGAATTTAAAATAATTGAAATCATAAAGTGTGTGTTATCTTACCTTAATGGAATCAAGCTAAAAATCAGCAACAGAAAGATGACAGGAAAACTTCTGAACATGGAATTCAAGCAACTTCTAAAGAATCCATGGGATGAAGAGGGAGTCTCAAAGGGAGTTTTAAAATGTGTACAATTGAAAGAAAATAAAAATACAACATATTGAAATGCATGTGATGTAGCTAAATCAGTGCTGAGAGGAAAATATACAGTTTAGATGTTTACATTAGAAACAAAGTAAGGTCTTAAATCAATCATCTAAGTTCCTATTTCAAGAAACTGGAAAAAGCAGAGCAAAATAAACCCAACACAAGCAGAAGGAAGGATTTTTTTTTAAGATAAGAACAAAAGTCAATGAAACTGGAAATAGGAAAACCATTGAGAGAATCAATGAAACATAAAGTTGCTTCTTCAAAAAAAATCAATAAAATTAATAAGCTTCTAGAAAGACTGACAAAGATAAAGGGGAGAAGGCATGAATCAGAATATCAGGAATGAAACAGAGATGCTACTTCAGATCCTGCAGAGAATATTACAAACATCTTTATGCTGATAAATTTGATAACTTAGAAGAAATGGATCAATTCCTCAAAAACTACAAGGACCCAAAACTCAACCAAGGTGAAATAGGACAACTTAAATAGTCCTATCACTATTAAGGAAATTGAATCTGTAATTTTAAAGTGCTTGAAAAAGTAATCTCCAAGCTCAGGTGAATTCATTGGAGAATTTTACCAAATATTTGAAGAATTAACACCAATTTTATACAGTTTCTTTCAGAAAATGGCAGAGGGGGGAATACTTCCCAACTCATGTTATGAGACTAGGATTACCTCGATACTAAAGCCAGACAAAGAAAACAAAACAAATCTACAGACCAATATCTCTCATTAATTTAGATATAAAAATCCCAATAAAATATTTGCAAAATTAATCCAACATTGTATTAGAAAAATTATCCACTATGACCAAGTGGAATTTATCCCAAGTATGTAAGGTTGGTTCAGCATTTGAAAATCAATGCAATCCATTATATCAACAGCTAAAGAAGAAAAATCAAAGAACTTTATCAATTGATTAAAAAAAAGCACATATGACAAAATGTAACACCCACTCATGATAAAAATTCTTGGGAAGATAAGAATAGAAGAAAATTATCTCAACTTGATAAAGAGCATCTACCAAAAAATCTACAACTAACATGATAATTGATTGTTTAAATCTGAGTGCTTCCCTCTATGATTGGGAACAAAGCAAGAACGTTTAATCTCACCACTGTAATTCAGTATAAAACTGGAAAGTCTAGCCACTGCGATAGGGCAAGAAAAACAAATAAAAGGCATACAGATCAGAAAGGAAGAAATACAACTGTTCCTATTTGCAGATGGCATAATTGTCTACATAGAAAATTCCAAGGAATCTACATTTAAAAAACCCGAGAACTAATAAGTGAATTAAGCAAGGTTGAAGGGTATGAGAAATCAATCACATTTCTACACACTAACACTAAACATGTGGAAAACAAAATAAAAAACACAATATCATTCAAAATCACTCCAAAAAATCCTACTGAAGGACCTAAAACAAAGACACAAACAAATGGATAGATTAACCACGTTCTTAGGTAGAAAGGCATTATAAAAATGACAAATGACTCAATTAAAATACACATTTAATGTAATTCCAATTAGAATTCTAACAGGTTTTTTTTTTTTTTTGAGGGTGAGAGGATGTTGGATGACAATATCTTAAACCTAACATGAATAAAAAGAATAAAGCCCAAGAATATAAGAAGTACATTAAAAAGAAGAATAGTGACAGGGAACTCACCTTATGATATACCAGAACACAACCACAAGGCCATTACAATCAAAGCTCTGTAGCATTGGTCTGAGACCAGTTAATCAGGTCTGTGGAACACATCAGAGGGCCTAGAAATAGACCCAGAACATTTGTGAACTTAATATAAGGCAAAGATGATATTTCCATATGGAGGAAAAGAATAGTTTATTAGCGTATGGTGTTGGCACAACTGTTTATCCTTCTGGGAAAAATGCAGTCAGGCCCTATGTCATATTATAAATCATAAAACAACAAAAATTGCATAGGAATAGCTAGACAACAACATATGAACTTAGAGCAAAAGAGACGTTCTCAACTGAAATAGGAAACCCTGAGGCTGGTTTTTTTTTAAAAGACCTATTTGGTAATATAAAAATTAAAACTTTTGAATGGCAATCTAATACAAAATGAAATTCAACAAATAAATGATGGAGTAAGAAAACATATACACAATGCTTATGACAAGAAAAGGGATAGTATCCATATTATACAAAGAACTCTAACAAATTGATAAGAAAAACAAAATGGGAACTGGATGTGCCATTCACAGAAGTGCAAATCCAAATGGCCAAGAAACAAATGCAAAGATGCTTAGACTCACCAATTGCCAGGGAAATGCAAATGCATGAAATGCAATGAAACATCCCTTTGATTGACTGACTGTCAAAAGTTGAAAGGAGTGCTAATACCTAGTTCTGGCTGGGATTGGGAGGAAGAATTGCTTGCATATATTTCTGATGGAAATGTAAGGCCTTTTGGAAAGTTATCTGGTAATATCCATTAAAATTTTATAAATGTATATGCTACATCAATGTTCATAGGAGCATTATTCACAATAGCCAAAAGGTGGAAACAACCCGTATGTCCATCAACAAATGACTGGATAAACAAAATGTAGTAAGTATATACAATGGAATATTATTCAGCCTTAAAAATGAATGAAATTCTAGTATATGCCACTACATGTATGTACCCTGAAGACATCATTTTGAGTGAAATAAGTCAGACACAAAGGGACAGATATTTCATGATTCCACTTATATGCTAAATAGTTAGAATATGCAATTTAGTGGAATATAGGTTACCAAGGGCAAGGGGAAGGGAGAATGGGAAGTTAATACATTATGGGTGTAAGGTTTCTATTTGGGGTGATGAGAAAGTTCTGATAATAGATGGTGGTTAGAGTAGCACAACATTGTGAATGTGATTAATCCCCCTGAATGGTATGTTTGGGAGTGGTTGAGACTGGGAAGTTTATGTTACATGTGTGTTCCCACAATTTAAAAAAAGAAAAGAGCAACTAAAGAGACAATGGCAATTAAATACAATACATATCCTGGATGGGATCTAATAAAGGAAGAGAAAAAGTTTAAAAGGATATTATTGGCACATATAAAAAATTAGATTATAGACTATAAGTTTTATATCAATGTTAAAATTCTTGAACTTGATAACTATACTTAAGGTGTTTACGTAAGTGAATATTCTTGTTCTTAGGAAAAGTACAAGGAGCATGCTGTATACCACATACTCTCAAATGTGCAGTAAATGGATGGATGGATGGATGGATGGACGGGCGGATAGATAGATGGATAGATAGATAGATAGATAGATAGATAGATAGATAGAATGATATAGTAAATGTGGCAAAATGTTAAAAATGATGGACCTGAGTATCTGGAGGAGTTGTGTGTTGGAGTTCTCTGTATGGGTTTTGTATTATTTTTGCCACTGTCCTGTAAGTTTGAAATTATTTCAAAATAAAAATTTTAAAGAAAAAATACAGATATGCTGAATAATATTCCATCGTATGGATGTACCATAGTTTGTTTATCCATTCACCTTTGGAAGGACATCTTGGTTGTTTCTGATTTGGAGCAATTATGAACAAAGCTGCTATAAACATTCATGTGCAGGTCTTCACATATATAGAAATTTTCAGCTCCTTTGGGTAAAGACCTAGGAATGTGAATGATGGATCACATGGTAAGCCCGTGTTTAGCTTTGTAAGAAATGGTCAAACTGTCTTCCAAAGTCCTGTACCACTTTGCATTCTCACCAGAAATGATTGAGAGGTCCTGTTCTCCACATCCTCTCCAGCATTTGGTGTAGTCAGCGTTTTAGATTTTAGCCATTATAATAGGTGTATAGAGGTATTTCATTGTTGTTTTAATTTGCAATTCCCTAATGATATATCATGTTGTGCATCTTTTCATATACTCATTTGCCTTCTGTATATCTTCTTTGGTGAAAAGTATGTTCAGCTCTTTTGCCCGTTTCCTGATTGGGATTTTGTTTTCTTAATGTTGAGTTCTTGTGTATTTTGGATACAAGTCTTGTGTCCAATATGTGTTTTGCAAATATTTTCTTCCAGTCTGTGACTTATATTTTTCTTCTGTTAACAGTGTTCTATGCATAGCAGTTTTTAATTTAATGAAATTCAACTTATTTAATTATTCTTTCATAGATTGTTTTTGGGGTTGTATCTAAGAAGTTATTGCCAAATCCAAGGTCACCTAGATTTTTTTATGTTACCTTCTAGAAGTTTTATGGTTTTGCTTCTTACATTAAGGTCTATGAACCATTTTGAGTTGATTTTTGTGAAGAGTGGAAGGTCTAGATTCATAGTTTGTTGTTGCTGTTTTGTTTTTTTTTGTTTTTTTTGCCTGTGGATGCCCTGTTATTCCAGCCGAATTGTGGAAAGATTATCCTTTCTTCATTGAATTGCCTTTGCTCCTTTGTCAAAGATGAGTTGACTATGATTGTGTGGGTCTATTTCTAGGCTCTTTATTCTGCTGCATTGATCTATTTGTCTATTCTTTCACCAATACCATACTTCCTGATCACTGTAGCTTTATTCTAAGTCTTGGAGGCAAGTAGTGTTAATCCTCTGGCTTTATTCTTCAACAATGTGTTGGTTATACTGGATTTTTTGCCTTTCCACATAACTTGCTTGGATTTTTGTTGCAATTGCATTCTAAGTTGGGAAGAACTGACATCTTAATTTTGAGTCTCCCCAACCATGAGCATCAAATATCTTGTTTGGTATAGATTATGTTTGATTTATTTAAACACAGTTTCATAGTTTTTTTCATATAGATCTAATAATACCAATTTAATGGATGTATACCTAAATATTTCATTCTTTGAGCTAATGTAAATGGTGTTGTGTTTTTGTGATTAGAGAAGCTGTAGGTTTACAGAAAAATCACACACAAAATAAGAGTTCCCACATTCTACCCTATTATTAATACTTTGCATTATATATTTGTTATAATTCATGAAAGAAAAATTTTATAATTGTGTTAACTGAAGTCCATTGTTTGCAATAGGGTTCATTGTATTGTACAGTCCTACACTGTGGTTTTTTTAAATTTTTATTCTAGTAACATATTGGTGTTGTGTTTTAAATTTCAATTTCCAATTGTTCATTGCTGGTATATAGGAAAGCAACTGACTTTTTTATATTAATCTTGTATCCTGAGAACTTGCTGTAATTACTTATTACTTCCAGGGGTTTTTTGTTGATTTTTTGGGATTTTCTACATAGACAATCAGGTCATCTGCAGACAAAGATAGTTTAATTTATTCCATCCCAATCTGTATTCCTTTTATTTCCTGTTCATGTCTTATTTTGCTGGCTAAGACTTCTGGTATGATGTTGAATAGGAGTTTTGAGAGGGGACATCCTTGTCATGTTTCCAGTCTTAGGGGGAAAGCATCTCATCAAGTATGATGTTTGCTGTAGGTTTTGTATATATTCTTTATCAAGCTGATGAAATTCCTCTCTATTTCTAGTTTGCTTAGAGTTTTTATCATGAATGGGTGCTGGATTTTGTTAAATGTTTTGTCTGAATCTATTGATATGACCCTTTGATTTTTCTTCTTTAGCTGGTTGAAGTGAAAGATTAATGGATTTTCAAATGTTGAACCAGCCTTGCGTACCTGCAATAAATCCCACTTGGTTGTGCTGTACAGTTCGTTTTATACATTGAAACAATTACTCTCATACATTTCTGTTTGGAAAGCAATCTGACAATATATTATATTAAAATAAAAATATTCATATATCTTCAACCAGCAACCTTCTGGGAGTCTATTTCTTAGAAATAAAAGTCTATCAGACCATGAGGAGAAAAATGGGGGGAAAAAAAAAGCACCCAGTGTTCTGTTTTTACTTTAATTGTTATTTTTCACTTTAATTTTTATTCTTATTATTTTTGTGTGTGTGGTAATGTAAATGTCAAAAATTAATTTTGGTGATGAATGCACAACCATATAACGGTATTGTAAACAACTGAATGTACGCTTTGTTTTGTATGACTGCATGGTATGTGAATATATCTCAATAAAATGAATAATTAAAAATAAATAAATAATTAATTAAAAAGTCTATTAGACCAAAAAGGGGAAATGAAAGGTACCAAAATAAAATTACAGTGGCTAAGAGATTTCAAATAGAGTTGAGAGGTTATCCTGAAGGTTACTCTTATGCAAGCTCCAGCTAGATATTCCAAATGCCCACAGTACGCCAAGCCCTAGCCAACAGCAGTCCCGAAATACCTAGGTCCCTATCTGAGACTCTATAAAAGTTTCACTAAGTTTTTTTTTTTTTTTCATAAATTTGAATCCTCCAGAGTGCTCCTATGACAGATAAGTCCCCAAACCCAGAGGCAAGAGCCTCTTCAAGAACATTAACCAGAGACAGCCCCCTTCCCCATAATGTCCACACTCTTTCTCAGTATGAATAAGTTAGGGTGGTCACTGCCTAAACATCCCTGAAGATTGAGAAAGTGATGAAACAAGAGGAAGGGGTAGTAACAGATAAGACAGCGATTTACAAAAGTTTACGAATACTGAATCTTTATATAAATATATTTTTAGATGCTAGGATATTAGAATAGCTAGAAGGAAATGGCTGAAATGGTAGAACTGTAACCCATAACATTCTTGAAATTTGCTCTATGGCTACTCATTAAATTGTATTTTGAAAGTTATTACCTTTCTGTATCTGTTATATTTCACAATAAGGAAATAACTGAAACCGTGGAATTGTAACCCATGACATTCATTGAAATTATCTACATAACTACTTGTTAAATCGTACTTTGAAAATTATCACCTTTCTGTATATATGTTATATTTCACAATAAGGAAATAACTGAAAATGTGGAACTGTAACCCATAACGTTCTTTGAGATTTGCTCTCTATTACTTGTTAAATCATACTTTGAAAGGTTCTGTATGTGTTATATTTCACAATAAAAAATGTAAAAAAAAAAGTATATCAGAATATATGTATAATGATATTTACTGTGGTATTTTTCATGGTGAAAAAGACTGGAAACAAAGTGAATGTCCATTGAGAGGGGACATTGAATGTGGAGACTTTGTTGCCTCCACACTGTGAAATATTATGCAGCCACGAAGACGAATGTACCTCCAGTCAACATGGAGGTATTTCCATGAGGTATTATTGAACAAGGAAACTAAGATACATGAGCAGTGTGTATAACATAATCTCATTTTTGTAAAGCAAACAATAAATTTTAAATATATGTGTTTATATATGGTTATCTCCATCTGGAGAAAAATACAGAAAAAATACACTGTTAATGCAGGCTCCCTGTGGGAAAAGGGGGTAGGGCAGAGAAAGAGGGGAGTAAGGGAAGAGGGAAGGTGAGAATATAAATTAAAAAATAAATAAAACAGAAGAGTTAATAAAAATGAACATACCCTTGCATATATGGAAAGACCTCTTCTGTGTAAAATTGTGTGTGTGTGTGTGTGTGTGGTATGAAAGAGAGAGGAGGGAAGGGAGAATGTAGAGAGGGGATCAGGAGAGAGAGGGAGAGATTATGTATACAGAAATTAGAAAAATATTGTAATAGATTTGTATCTACTAAGTTGCAGGGATGTCTATGATGAGCTGTCAAATGCAATAAGTTAAGTCAAGATGCATGAACTTAAAGGAACAATGGGATGCAGTATTGAATCTTGGAAAAATCTGGAACTCTATGGAATATGATTGTATCTTGTTAATAACAGGTAAACAAATATCTGATAAATTAGAATATGTATTTGTATATGATTAACAAAATATTGACTTGGTTGCCTCAGAGAGCATCAGTGGAGGATGGGTATTGGAGCACAGTGTGAGAAAAGGAGATAATTACTTTTATCTTTTATACATGCTTGTATCATATTAATTCACTTGTTTTTAGAAGCATGGACTGCAGGTATAATGTTCAAAAAATCAAATTAAAGATTTTCGATGCACTGTAGAAGGCATTTAAAAAAACATAAACCCAGTTTTCTTATATGATACCTCAAATGAAGACCACAATTTGCATGGAGAGCCCATATCAAGAGAATATGCTAAATATTCATTTGGAGATTGTGTATAGACATTATTGGCTTAAAATGGAATTACTTTAAGGAACATAACTTAGAAGAGAAATTAAATACCCAAATTTAGGTGCATAAATATTTATTTAAGCTCATTTTGAAAGAATATTAGATAGCAACTGATAGAAAATAAAGTGTTATAATGATCGCAATGCAAAGCACAAAGAGGTAAACTGATTCACTATGGCTGGAAAAATGAAGCTACTAATGACACAAAGAGGCAAAACTACAATTCTCTGGGCCTGTGAGGACCAGCTATAATTGAGTTCAGGCAGCCACAGCCCAAGGCAATAAGTTGAAATCATCATTTAAAATGGTTTGTAGAGGCACATGGGAAGGCAACCAGGGCCCTAGGCAAATTATAAAGCAGAAAATTTTGTTTTTCCTCCTGTCTTCCCTTCCCCTTCCTCAGATTCCCATTGCCCATGTCACAGGATGTGGAATGGAAATTTGTTGTCTTAATATTTCAGCCAAGGCCTTACAGCTGTGAATAGTGGGTGACAAATACTCCTATATTCTAAGGAGAGATATAGACACGACCATGCAAGACTTGGCTGAAATGATACTTTGACTATCAGTACCAACACCCATTTCCAACATTTATAAGAGAAGATGAGATTCATCAATGAGATTCTTGAGTAGTAGTAGAATTCATGTGAGTAGAAAGCCTTGTAACTAAATCAAAAGAAAGGGTCCTGAGTGCCCTACTTATACAGATTGGTGCTATGTACAAGAGGAGACACTGGTATCTTATTTCTGGCCAGAAGATGAATATCTTTCTACTGTAATGGAACATAAGCAAAATTTGGGGGGGAAACTGTTTCCAGGAAATTGGGCCATTCAGGATAAAAGTAGAGACTGATACCTAACTCTGCCTTGGAGGATTCATAAGGTGGGGAACCTGGCTAGAGTTGCCCAGGGAGGCAGGGCAAGGAGAGAAGACAGCAGTGGGAGCAGCCTGCCCTTTCATTCATTTCTAGAGTGAGGATGTATGATGTTTCCATGGACCAAGTGGACACAATGCAAAGTAACTGGGAAAGAACTACCTTGAGAGCGGCCTACCCACGAGAGTTGTCTGTGAGGGTTAGAAGATCCCAGTGGCTGTGGGTGATACACCAGAGGATGGAGCTAATAAAAACCAGGGGATAGAACTGCCTTGGGATATCTAATCGGAGTTTCAAAGATCTTACGAACGTGCTCTGTGAAAGAGCCAGCATCTGGATACATGCCATGCATCAGGTAGCCAAAAGAGAACTACAAACATCAGTAGATATAAGAAACAGCCTCTGCCCCTTTCCTTCTAATCCCTTCTCTGCTACCACCCCCTCATCCTAAAGAAGCCAGAAGCAATGGAAGAGATGAGATGGGGCAAGGACTGACCAGGTCCTTCCCCACTGCTGGTTCCCAAATCACAGTTCTGTCCTGAGCTGAGGGCAAGAGAGAAACTTTAAAGTGGCCGAGAGATTGCAATATTCGTTTAGATTTAGTAAAGAAACCTAAAATTGCCCTGAAAACTATGGGCCCTGATCAAAAAGTAACACAATGCGTAGTAAAGAGAAATTCTATTTAGGGTATGTTTGTGTGTTTGAAGGAAGCAATAGTAAATAAAACTGTTTCCTAATTAAACACCGCAAAGTTCAGCGCAGTCAGTAGCCAGATTATAGCTATAAAGTCCTATCTCCTTAGCCAACATTCAAGGCCCTCTATGGCCTGTCTCTTACATACTCTTCAAGTTTATTTCTTAATTATTTATCTTCTCTCTTCCAACCAAACATAACCTTTGACTTCCCATATCCAAATCATTTCCTCTCTTTTGTTGGAATGCCTTCCTTGCCTCCTTTCTTTTTGTGCTCTAATGTTCTCCAAGGCTTTTTCTTCAAGCCCCATCTCCTGCACAAAGCCTATAAAACCAGCTCAGATTCTTAGGAATCACTCCTTCCTCTGAATTCCATATTGCTGATTGGCAACAGAAGAAAATATGCTATCCCTACCAGTGCTCTCAGACCACATAACCCCCAATTTTCATTTGAAAAATGTGGCCACCATATACCACCCTTGCCACTTTATGTTGTCATTTACTTTCATATCTATGCCTTACATCTCATAATAAGTTCCTTGTGGGCAGTGCTTGTACTACTTTGTTGTTGACTTGTTTTGTTTTGTTTTGTTTTGCTAAGTATTTCCAGACTTAGCACGTAATAGATTCTAGGTAAATCTTTGGTGGTGGTGTTTATGTTGCTAATGATCTGGTGCTTGCTCACCTCCTTTTCTGCAATCCTTTCCTGTTTCCTGGGCACTGCATCAAAGTACTTTTTGTCCCCTAAGTTATCTTCTGGTCTGCCTGATCCTTATGTATTCCAATGCTAACCAGGAAACAAGAATAGGTAATTTCACAACCACTCCCAGAAAGCTAGAATACTGTATTTCCAATGAAGAAATTTCCAAACTAAATGATCTGAATGATCAAACATTTCAACAAAGAGGAGAACTGGGAAATAAGAAAGAAGGCAGCAGGGCAATCTATGGGAAGTAGGGCAGAGCGCCGAATATCTCAGTGAACTGGGAATCAAACATTTTGGAAAGAAAATGAGCTCACTTCCTGTTTGCCAGTGATCTGGAGACCAGGTTTCTCAGAGGGCTTTGTGCCACTTTCTCTATTTTTGAAATGGGAACAACAATATATTTTCCTCTGCCTAATCAGTAAGCATATTAGCAGAATCAAATGAGATGATGTGAACTGGAAATCTGATTACATATCATTAGCCGTTTGCAAGATCATTTCTGCAGAGATACAGAAATAACTGATCTGAAAGGATACTGGCTTCTGAAATACAGACTTTCTATTTTATACCCTTGTCAATTTAGAAATCGAGACTTCAGTCCTTTAGGAATAAAATAGCTGGGCCATGAATCAATTATGATTCATTTCAAGAATTTAAACAATCGAAAGAAAACTGTGTTTCAAAGCCTCCTCAGACTCTAAAGGTTGATGATTATATTCTAATTTCTATTTTTTGGCTCTTTCTCAATTAGTCATAAGGAGTCTACTGTGCCCTATTTCTGCACAAGGCAATTTAAGCACAAAATTGATATTTGTTCCCCAAAGAAGCAAACAGCCATATTTTATCTTGAGGAAGTACCACTTATATGTGGAGAAAGGTGAAAGAAAGATGATGAGATTATCTCATGAGTTTTGATTGTCATGTTAATTATTGAGATGATTTTTGGAAAGCAAGCCAGAAAACAATATCTAGATTAGCTGTAATCATCTGAATCCAAATTTGCTTACTTCACGGATAATTCAACCAACCCTTCATTTGCCCTTTGGCTAGTTAGAACTAGATTGGCGCATTTAGGGTAATGTGTCTAACATCCAAGCTCTCCTGCCAGGTAGTGGAGGCCTTAGGGCGCTGACCTCAGCGGGGTTCTTGGGGATGCAAAGTCAGGCATCAAGAGTGTGCAGAACTGCCTGGGGTAAAGGTGAAGAGCTGTGGGGTCCTGAGGTCCGTGACCGTGAAGACGTCCTTGGAAGCAAGGACAGAGGTCAAGGTAAGATCCAAAAGCATTAAATGGATTCCAAAACAAAGGATCTGCAACAGTGTATCCAGAAGGTGTGAACTCATTCTGATCAGAGTCTGCAGTGGCATCTGAGTCCAAGGCAGGCAAGCAGATGGACATCTTACAGGGTGCCCATCACTGAGCACTGTTAGCTGCAACAAGTCAGACTGAGCATCCCAGGCTCATGACACTTCAACCATCACTGTCCCAAAAGGAACTGAGGTTGCCTAGTGAACCCCAAAGTACCACAGAGAATTCAACTAATAGATTTCTTGCTCTTTCACTCATTCATTCATTCAGCAAATTAATTGAGTGACTCCTATGTGCCAGGATCTGTTCTATGCTATTGGGATACAGTTGTGAAAAACACGGAGGCAGAGTCTAGTGGGAGAAGAAAACAAACCATAAATAAAACACGTAAATAAACTACAGAGTATTTTGTAAGGTGTTAAATGGAAAAAATTAGAGTAGGTGTTGGGGATTGAATCATGGTCGCCATGAAAGACATGCTCAGGTCCCAACCCCTGGTCCTGTGGGTATGAACACATTTGTTAATAGGGCCTTTGCAGATGTTAGTTAAGGTGTGCCCAAATTGCTTGAGGGTGGGCCTTAACCCAATATGTCTGCAGTCCTTACAAACTAAGGAAATTGGATACAGAAAGAGAAGGCATGGAAGAAGCAAGAAACTGCAAGGCAATGGAACCCAGAAGAGAAAGGAGAAGACACTGCCATGTGCATTGCCACACGATGGAAAAGCCAAGGAATAAGAATAGATGGCAGCTAGCTCCAGAACAATGCCACAGTCTTCGTGGAGAAAACATTGCCTTGCTGACACCTCGGCTTTTTCAGCCTTTAAACCCTGAGCCAATAAAGTCCTGTTGTTTAAGCCAGTCCATTATATGATATTTATTTTAGCAACTAGGAAGCTAATACATTACTGTAGTGGGTGTTGAGAGTGCTGAGGGTGGGAGGAACTTGCAATTTTAAGTAGAGTACTCACTGAGAAGGTGACACTTGAGCAAAGACCTGAGGAAGGTAAAGGAGTTAGTCATGTGGACATTTAAGGGCAAAGTGTTTTCCAGGCAAAGAAAACAACCAGCAAAAAAACCCTGAGTCAGGTACAGGCATGATGTGTTGGAAGGACAACAAAGAGGCCAATGTGCCTGGAGGCAAAGGAGTGAAGGGGAGAGAGTTAGGAGATAAAGTCAGAGAGACAAAGTAGGGATAAGGGTTGTAGAATACCTAGGGCCTTCTAGGCCTTTAGAAAGATTTTGAGTTTTGATCTGTGTGAAATGGGAAGTGGTTAGAGAGTGTGGGGCAGAGGAGGGATGTGATCAGACTTAGATATTTAAAAGGATTCACTTAGAAGCTGTACTTAAGAGAGACTGCAGGAGAGCATGAGTGGAAGCAAAGACTGGTTAGGAGGCTATTGCAGCAATCTGGAAGGAGAGAGATGCTATTAGGACAAGTGATGGGTAAAGTTTGATCTACTGTCCCTTAGTGAGCAATACATGGCTATTGATCTTCCTTTGGTACATTTATGTAACAATCACTATGTACAGGGGACATTCACCAAAATGTCCAAAGGACGCAACTGCTATACACATCCTTTTGATAAACCAGGAGCTCTAATGAGAGAAGCCCTCCTAGACTTTCTTGCACAGTGCCACTTTCATTCTTCTCAGTTACAGTGATTTGTCAGGTTTATGACTAAATATCATTTAATGTTTCTTATCTTTGTAAATTCTTCCAAAAATAAATTAATAAATCAGAAAAAAAAAAAAACACTTTGCCATAGGAAGTGCCCTGATTTGGGATTTAAAAGTTATGGTCAGAATATTCAATAAAAATGATAGAAGTTATTATTAAATATAACCCCTTTAAGTGGGTCTTCATCGTCTATAAAAGACTCTCTGCCCATGGTGTGTTTCTGTTCCCAAACCCAGTGGGGCTCTATGATAAAATAGAAGCACACAAGATGTGGAGTCAGGAATCCCAGCTTGTCTCTAACTAACTACATGATCTTTGACAAGTCACATCTCCTTTTGCTTCAGGCAGTCAACAATACTCATAAATAAGGGCCCTGGTGATGTGTCAGGCTAAGGATTCAAGGGTGAATTGATGGGGGCTATTATAAGTTTAATGGAAATCTAAACACATAGCAAAATATTCAGATAAATTAAACATGTATTTCTAATGTCTCATCTATATTTATTTAGATACTTTTTGGGGGGAGTCCCTACTTCTTTCTACTATCATACTGTTGATAGATAAGATATGTGTTTCTCTGGGGTCCTGTATCCCAAAATTATCCTGAATCTAAAGTACTCATACTATGAACAGAAAGTCTGGGGGTAGGGGTGGTCTTGTGCTTCTTGCCTGCCATTATTCCAGCCCTCAGAGCCGCTAAGTCCACCCTGGTCAGCTGATTGCAGGACCCATCTGATGGTAAGTGGAAAACACAAGGCAGGAAAACTCAGGTTGGGCTTAGACCTCAACTACAGGAAGACAGACCACTGTTAAGAGTTGTTCAGAAGGTATGGATGTGGGGTGAACTGGGCAGGGATTGCTGTCTGCTCTGAAATGCCAGGGCTGGCATGAGCAACACCTGTATTCTCCAGGATGAACTGCTGTGGAATTCACAGTGGTGGTACTGAGGATGATTTATTGTTTGAAGATAGCGATGGCTTCAGTTTCTAATGAAGCGAGTACGGGTGATGAGGAGAATCCTCTAGATACCAGCCAGGACAAAGGGTTTTCATCATCTGGAGTTAATGATTTTCTTGGTTTTGGGGATGAAGATTAAAATCCTTTATGAATACTTGGATGATTTTGTGGCTTATTTTACTACTACGATATGCACTGAAATACCAGTTTCTGTTAAATTCCACTTTCCCCTCTTTGCTTGCTGTATTCTAATAATCAGTGAACTGTTACATGAATGAACACTGCAACATAGGAATGTTTTCAAAGGTGTTATGTTTCTCTCTGCTTTGTGATTTTTTTTCCTGAGATATTTGTTAGTCTGTGTGTACTGAGGTCTCTTAATTAAGGTTCAGAAACTGACTTAGGCTCGTGACGTTATTGGAAAGTTATTGGAGCTCATGGAATCACCAAGAAAGCTGAAGACCCAGCTTTGGAACCAGTCAGCTACAAAGACAGTTACTGAAGGCTGGGAGGTGGTCTCATAACAGGGGCTGTCTTGTCCCTTTGTAGTTATGTAACAAACTAGAAATATGGAAACCTAACAATCTTAGGGTGACAGGCAGCTATTTGTGTCCCGTATGCTTAACATTTCTACATTTAAGTCCTATATCTGAAGTATCCAAGCAGCACTGTGATCTTAAGCATATATACTAAATAAATCTACATTCTACAAATAATACCTGTGTAAGAGACACCTTTTGTTCCCTGACATCAATGTCTCCTATTCCTGAGAACTGCCGCTTCCTTCCCACTACCTGCTCATTGCTGATGTCATGTGTAGTGAGATTTCCTCTTTGAGAAATTTGGAATTGTGACACCAGTCTCTTTCAGGCACTCATAATGAAAAGTGATTTAAGCCAGGAGCAGAGAGGGAGTATTTGGCCATGAATGGACATTGGTCTGCAGAAGAGAGAAAAAATGAATCTGACACACAGAGAAAAGCTGACACAAAAGGCCCTATGTCCCAGAGTATGAAGTAGAAAAATGGGTTTCTCATTTCTGTTTTTAATGTTTCATTTGCCCCGTTCTTAGAGTTCCTTGTGATCCAATCAACTATAATAAATCTCTTTCAGAATATATTTTCCAAGCCAGCTTGATTAGGTTTCTGTTATTCAAAACAAAAGCAGATCTAATTAAGAAAACCTGTCATGTAACTGTAACTGAGTATTCAGAAGCTTATTTCATCCAAGAATCACCTTGAAAGGCTGATTCTGAAAAAATTTCAGTTTTTATTGTTAGTATAGAGACACTTAAGCTTCTCAAGGTTTTTGGTAGGCAAAGTTGTATCTAAGGGCAAATATTAGAAATTGATTATTAAAAAGAATGATTATAATTTTAGGTATCTTATTAGAAACACACCAAACACTTCTTACAAAATATTTTATGCAATATGCTATTAATTTTGTCATCAAAAATTCCCTTCTCTGAATATTGAATAGGAGTAGTACTTCCAAATTTCCTTTAAAAGACAATCTTAGAGCATAGGCAAAATAATTATCATTGATATTTAATTTTTAGGAATGAGTCACAAAATATATTAAGACAGTTTTCCTCATCTACCTTGCTCTACACTATAGATAATACACAAAATGAAAGCTTTCTTTTGATTAGCATTAGAGTAACAGAAAGATTAATACTTCATGTAATAGTTTCTTGTTCCATGTTCAGATTTCCATACCAAAGTTAATAGGAGACGTCTGAGTAAATATTTTCTGATAAATGCTCAAAATTTAAATAAATATTCATT
Source organism: Choloepus didactylus (assembly GCF_015220235.1). Taxonomy (NCBI): domain Eukaryota; kingdom Metazoa; phylum Chordata; class Mammalia; order Pilosa; family Megalonychidae; genus Choloepus; species Choloepus didactylus. The sequence continues at coordinate 59,956,836 of NC_051308.1, read as the reverse complement.
TACATTTATTCACATATTTACCTTTTCTGTTGCTTTTATTCTTTCCTGAATTTCTGGGTTTTTATTTGGGATCATCTTCCCTCTACCTCTACTTTTCCATTAGTATATGTCTGCTGGCAATAAATTCTCTATTTTTGTTTGTTTGGAAATGTATTTTGTCTTCACTCTTGAAGGACATTTTCACTGAGTGTAGAATTCTAGGTTTGCAGTTATGTTCATGGCTCTTCAGCTTTTATCTGTCAACCCAATCTCTCTCATGAGCCTCCACATTCACATTTTTAACTGCTTACTGGACATCTACATCTAGAGGTCTTACAGACACTTCAAACTCAATACGACAAAAACTGAATTAATCTCCTCCTTATCTCCAGTTTTCCAAACCTTCATATATTGCTACAGCCAAGGGAGAAACCTAGGAATTAGGGCAGGGTTCTTTTGATTGTCAATTTAATAGAAGAGGGTGTTGTAATGTTAACCACAGCAGAAGGATGGTACAGCGAAGACAGGTGTTGATCAAGTGGTTTTAGTGGGAGAAACCATCATTCTTTTAGACTGGATGAGGGACTTTAGAACAAGATGTGTGTATCTTCAAGATCAGTTTTGAGCTACCGAGAGAAAAAGCATATTACAGTCTAGAGTGGGAAACCACACTCATCTCTCTTGCCCTAGACAAGTCAGCCAAAGCTCATTCTCTTCACGGGACCCAATAGCAGAACCCAGATAGAGGAGAGATGGTCTTTGAGTTGGAACTGAGGGCAAAGCTCTGCAATTTACTACACATGTGAGGGGACTTGAATTCTGAGAGTAGTGCACATTCTGGAAAACTAGAGGGAGGTGTGAAGATATCAGGAGAGAGGAGAGCTAAAAGAAAGGGCATGTGGGAAGAAGGGAGTAGGGTAGACTTAGGGAGGGTGGGTGTCTTCAACCAGGATACCTTGGTGATCTGAAAAGTGAAGCCCTGTGTTCTCATTTCCTGAAAGGGGCTGAAGAAAATGGGTCAGGGAAGGAAATAGGTCAGGAGCACAATGCCTGTTTTTCTACACTCTGGCTCTACATTGTTTGGGTTTATTACTGGTGGCTTTGCGTAAAGAACCATTTCAACATCCCTCAGAGTTCAGCATTTGCTTACTTCAGGAAACAATTTTCCAAAGCAGTATCTGGAATAAAGGAGGGAAATAGCTCCCTTTCTCCTCAGCTACCAGCATCAAAGGTGTATTTAACATGAAGATAATGGAGTTTCAATGTCAGGGGCACTCACTTGCACAAACTCTTTCCAAGGTCCTTGAAAAGGCAATGTATGCACCCGGTCACCTGGCCAAATGTTGTTTGTAACATTTGATTAAGTAAGGTATTTTTGTATTCTTTCAAAGAAGCTCCCCTTCTTTACTCTGTGCGAACTGATTAAGCTGCAAACTGGATAAAACCTGATTTGATTCCCCAAATAAACAGACTTTGGAAATACCTTTATCATGGACTATGGAACTGTGAAGAAATAACTAAGCTTGAGAAACAGTAAAGTTTATCTCTAAAAACATTCCCTTTCTGAAGTAATGGCTTATAGACACATCTCTTTGGGAAAACAAAACAAAACAAAACAAAACAAAATAAAATAAAGTAAAATAAAATACCCCCCCCCCCATCCCCACACAAAAGAAACCCTGCTTATCATACAGGATTCACTGATCTGGTTAAAGGTACCAACATTAACCAATCTCCATATAGGTACTCTTCCTTACCCCACCCCCATCCAATTCTTTAACTCTTCAATTCTCCTCTACAAATACGCTCCTTCCTCTGCATCTCCAACAACCAAACAACAGTCAGACCTAATATAGTGCCCATCAGTTTTACCTGTTTTACTGCACTGGTCTCAAAATGTATTGTCTTGCTTTCAGAATTAATACCTTAGTAGTTTGTTTTCCATATTATCTCTAATATGATACTTTCAGAAGAAATGTTTGATTATGTTATCATTTTGCTTAAATAGATTCACTGGTTCCCATTACCCACAGTTCAACCTCACCAGCCCCTCTTCCAAAGGGTGCTGTGCTTCAGTGTTTCCTAACTGTGGGGCATGCAGAGGATGTGAGATATTTCAGTTAGTTGTTACATGGCTGAATGATTTCATTTTATAAACATGTTAATGTGTATTAGGAAAAAAATAAATCTAGCATATCAATACCCTGATTTTATGGATATTGTTGCTTACAATGCAGCAAAAGCAGGCAGCACCATGGTAACCTGCCTTCACAGACATAAATTCGGAGCATGGTGCTTAGGCACCAAGTGTTGAAGATTTTTCACTAGAGGAAAATGAACGTTCTAACTGTTTTATATACAGAGATGCACTTACTACCCTGTAAGACATGCATGAAAACTTGAGAGAAGTACATAATGAGACTGTTAAAATTGTCAGTAACATTAGGAGATGATGGCTGATAACTGTCACTACTTAAAAATGGAAGACATGAACCTTCAGATTTGGGTATCACAAGGAGTTCAAAAAAGGTTAAATACAAACCTCATAGACACAAGGTAGTGTAACTGTAGCACATCATAGACAAAAAAAAGGTTATTCAAAGCAAATCAAAGAAAAGAGATTCTATACACAAGGATAACAACTAGACTAACAGCAAACTTCTCAACAAAAACAGAAGGCACAATGCAAAAGAATAATATTTTCAAGCTGCTGTAAATAATAGTCAACCTAAAATTCTATTTCCCAGTAACTATTGCTTGAGAGTGAGGGTGAAATAAAGAATTTTTTCCCAGACAAACAAAAATGGAGAGAATTTATCAATTCCAGAAACTCAATGAAAAAGCTATTAATATGGGATATCCTTTAGGCCAAAGGAACATGATCTCAGAAAGATCAAGGATGCAAGAAAGAACGGTGAGCAAAGAGATTGGTAAACAAGTGGGTAAGTCTAAACAAACATCGATTAATAAAAACAACAGCAATAATATGAATAATAACTAACTTAGGAAAATAGAACAATGTGGAAGTGAAATCCTGGACTACAACAACAAAAAAGAAGGGAGAGGATAATCATAATCATTGTTAAAAGATTTTAATTATACTCAAGAGGATAGCATTATTCACAATAGTTAAAAGGTAGAAACCCAAGTGTCCATCAACAGATGAACAAATGGATAAACAAAATGTGGTATTACTATACGATGGAATACTCTTCAGCCATAAAAGGAAATGAAGTTCTGGTACATGCTACAACATGTGAGAATATAATGCCAAGTGAAATAAGCCAGACACAAAAGGATAGGTATCTAAAACAGGTAAATTCATGGGGACAGAAGGTAGAATAGAGGTTAACAGGGGCTGAGGGGAGAGAGGGATGGTGAATTCTTGCTTAGCCAGTACAGAGTTTTGTTTGGGATAATGAAAAAGTTCTGGAAATAGTGATGATTTCACAACATTGCGAATGTACTCAATGCCACTGAATTGCATTTAATGATTAAATTGGTAAATTTTACCACAATAAAAATATTTAATTTTTTATATTAAAAATTATAAAAAAACTATAAAAGTACAGAAAAAAGCATAGAAAAAGCAGAGTAAATAAGAAGCACAAAATAGAATAGTAGAATTAAATCTCAGTATAAATACAAGTGGAACAAATGCCCAGTTAAATGACGTAGATTGTTAGATGGGATTTTAGATTTCCAGCTTGAAACTGTTTATAAGTGTTAGGCAAAGGGGAATGGACACATATACTACTAGCCACATGTGATATAGCTGATACTATTTATTAAAGGATTGTTTATTGAGGAAACTTAGAGGCAGAGATCAAGAAAGTGCACATGGTCTTCCCACGTCTTAGTATCCCACGGAGAAATGTGCTTAGGTAGACCATCACAAAACATATCCCTTAAAGGGCTCCAAGTGAGGGACTCCCTCTTTACCATTCCACATATTTCTAGGGAAGTTGGGAGGAGAGACAGGTAACATCTGGTGATTATATGACAATGTGAGCTTCTTGACTGAGGAAATGGAAAACTTATTAGGAAGGATGAGCTGCATTACTGAGATGCTGGTATCAGGCTGTCCTTTCATTGAGCTAATTCATACCAGTGAGCTAGCTTCTTATTAAGGTGCCAATTGTGGGGATGGAATGAGCCTCTAGGTCAACCAATCCATCTCTCATCAATAAATGAGAAACTTACCATATAAGTACATAAAATAATTAAAAATACAAGGATAGAAAAAGATATACTGGGTGTGCCAGTTTGAATGTATTATGTCCCCCAAAACACAATGTTCTTATAATGCAATCTTGTGGGGTCAGATGTAGTAGTGTTGATTAGATTGGAATCATTGGATTAAGCTGTTTCCATGGAGATGTCACCCACCCAACTGTAGGTGATTACTTTGATTGGATTATTTTAATGGAGGTGTGGCCCCGCACATTCAGCCTGGGTCTTAATTAAATCACTGGAGTCCTATAAGTGCTCAGACAGAAGGAGCTGCAGCCAAGAGAGACATTTTGAAGATGGCCACTGAAAGCAGACTTTTTTGAAGACGTTAGCCCAATGTTTGCTCTGGAGAACCTAAGAGGGGACAAAATGCCCCAAGAGCAACATTTTGAAGAATGCACAGGAGCTGGGAGAGGAACTGGAACACAATCCAGGATCCATAGACGTCAGCCATGTGCCTTTCTAGCTAACAGAGGTTTTCCTGATGCCATTGGCCTTCCTTCTGTGAAGCTATACTTGTGTTGATGCCTTAATTTGGACATTTTCATGGCCCTCAGACTGTAAATTGAAAACCAAATAAACCCCCTTTATAAAAGCCAATCCGTTTCTGGTATTTTGCATAACAGCAGCATTAGTAAACTGGAACACCAAGTAAATACTAACAAACAAACAAAAAAAAGCTCCACCATCAAGGCAAAAGCATTATTAGAGATATAAAGGGTAACCACCTAATGATAAAAAGAAACAAGTTTCCAGAAAGATATAACAATTCTAAACTTGTATACATCTAATAACATAGCCTCAGAATATACAAAGTGAAATTGTCAAAATCACAAGGAAAAACTGAAAAGTCAACAAGCATGGAGGAATTCTTCTACTCCTTTCTCAGTAACTGATATTAAAGCAGGCAAAAATTAGAAGAGCTATGGAAATTTGAAAAGCACTATTAACAAGCTTAATCTAATGGACATATACAGAACCTTACAAACAATAATAGGAGGAATTCTATTTTTTCTAAGCAAACATGGGACATTTACAAAATAGATCACATAGGAGGCCACAATAAAAATCTCATTAGAGGACAGAAGAAGATGGCAGCATAGAGAGGAGTGAAAGCTAGTTTGTCCCTCTGGAACAACTAATAAACAACCAGGAAAAACAAGTAAATAATCTGGAATAACTGCGGGGGGGACAAACGTAACTGTCCACTCGTCACACACCAACCTGAATTGGGAGGAATGCCTGAGATCACAGCATAAAATCTGTTAAGTAGAAACTGTGGACCCGAGCCAGGAACCTGTTCCCCCACAACCCAAACTGCAAAGCAAATATAGCTCAGCTGAGCTCCAACTGGGGTTTTAATTAACAAGCATGGACTGCTCAATACAAGCTACAAATCCCCAATAAGCAGACAGAGGCTTTTGGTGACAACTGACCTTGGAGAGCTGGAGGGTGGCCATGGACTGGCCCTGAAGGGGGCTTTCTGTTTCTTTTTCAGCTCAGTGGAGAAACCCTCAGCCATTTTCAGTTCCCAGCACTCTGACCAGACAAGGGTGGAAATAGCACAGGCAGAGAGTCTATTGAAATGCTAATGACCTCTCCCTGGGGGGTGGGTATCTTCCCCAGGAAGAAAGAGGTAGGGCCAGCTCTACTACCCACCCTCCATTTAGAACCAGACCCCAGATCCTAGGGGAAAACAGCCATGGGCCACTTCTCAATATACTGGTCTGGAGCTACAGGCTGACAGGCACCACCTGCTGGGTGGAAAAGCACAGTGACTTGAGGCCTCACATGGTGTATCAATCTTCTAAGACACACCCTCAGGGAAACCTGATACTATTGCCTCCTTCTGAGACCTGAGCCCATTCTGGTCTGGGAAAACCTGTTTGGGATAACCAAGGAAACCAGATGCCTAGACAACAGAAAACTACAACCTACACTAAGAAAAATGAAGTTATGGCCCAGTCAAAGGAACAAACTTACACTTCAACTGAGATACAGAAATTTAAACAACTAATACTAAATCAATTCAAAAAGTTTAGGGAAGATATGGCAAAAGAGATGAAGTGTATAATGAAAACACTGGGCATACATAAGGTAGAAATTGAAAGTCTGGAAAAACAAGAATATATGGAAATGAAAGGTGCAACACAAGAAAAGAAAGACACAATGGAAACATACAAGAGCAGATCTTAAGAGGCAGAAGAAAACATTCAGGAACTGGAGAACAAGGCACCTGAAAGTCTACACACAAAAGAACAGATAGAGAAAAGAATGGAAAAATATGAGCTACATCTCCAGGAACTTAAGGACAAAATGAAATGCATGAATGTACATGTCATGGGTGTCCCAGAAGGAGAAGAGAAGGGAAAAGGGGCAGAAGCAATAATAGAGGAAATAATCAATGAAAATTTCCCATCTCTTATGAAAGACGTAAAATTACAGATCTAAGAAGCACAGCACCCCAAACAGAATAGATCCAAATAGGCCTATGCCAAGACACTTAATAATCAGATTATCAAACATCAAAGATAAAGAGAGAATCCTGAAAGCAGCAAGAGAAAAGCAATCCATCCCATACAAAGGAAGCTTGATAAGACTATGTGCAGATTTCTCAATAGAAACCATGGAGGAAAGAAGGAAGTGGGGTGATATATTTAAGATACTGAAAGAGAAAAACCACCAACCAAGAATCCTATATCTGGCAAAACTGTCCTTCAAATATGAGGGAGAGCTTAAATTATTCTCTGACAAACAGACAATGACAGAGTTTGTGAACAAGATACCTGCTCTACAGGAAACACTAAAGGAAGCACTGCAGACAGAAAGGAAAAGACAGGAGTGAGAGGTTTGGAAAATAATTTTGGGAGATAGTAGCACAACAATGTAAGTACACTGAACAAAGATGACTGTCAGCATGGTTGAAAGAGGAAGGTTAGGACCATATGGAACACCAGAACAATAGAGAAAAGATAAAGATTGGGACTGTATAACTCAGTGAAACCTAGGGTACTCAATGATTGTAATAAAAGGTACAAATATGTTTTCACATGAGGTGGAACAAATGAATGTCAACCTTGCAAGGTACCATGGGATTTGGGGGGAAAATAAAATCAATGCAAACTAGAGACTATAATTAACAGAAACATTGTATTATGCTTCCTTTAATATAACAAAGGCAATATACCAAAGCTAAATGCATATGGAGGGGGGGCATAAAGGAAGTGTATGGGACTCCTGGCATTAGTGATGCTGTTCGACTCTTTATTCTACTTTAGTTTAATGCTATCTTTCCTTTTGTTGCTTTCTAGCTGTCATGTCCCCCCCCCCCTTTCTTTTTGCTTTTTCTTTTGTCCCTTTGACTCTTCCTCCTTCTTTGTGGAAGAAATGGAGATGTCCTTATATAGACAGTGGCAATGGTGCTGAATACATAAATATGTGACTGTACAGGCAACCAACGATTGTACCACACACATCTTAAAAACCATCTTAAAAAAAAATGGGTTGATGAAGAAACCTTGAGGGCACTATATTGCGTGAAATAAGACAGACACATAAGGACAAATATTGCAGGGTATCACTGATATGAATTATTATAATATGTAAACTCATAGAGATGAAATATAAGTTACCAGGATATAGAACAAGGCTAAAGAATGGGAAGTGGTTGCTTTTTATGAGCAGAATGTTCAACTAGGGTAAACTTAAATGTTTGGAAATGGACAAAGGTGATGGTAGCACATTGTGAGAATAACTAACAGTGCTGAATGGTGTGTGAAGGTGGTGGAAAGGGTAAACTCAGAGTCATGTGTGTCACCAGAAGGAAAGCTGGAGGTTAAAAGATGGGAATGTATAGAACAGTGAATCTTGTGGTGGACGATGTCCATGGTTAACTGTACAAATATTAGAAATGTCTCTCATGAACTAATTATAGTGTCACACATGTATGACACTATAATTAGAAGTTAATAATAGAGGGGCATAAAGGAAAAAAATATATATACCTATTGCAAACTATATATTACAGTTAGTAGTATTTTAACATTCTTTCATCAACAGTAACAAATGTACTATACCAAAACTATGAATCAATAATGGAGGGGGGGAGTTTAGGGATATGGGAGGATTTGAGTTTCTTTTTTTTGTCTTTATTTCTTTTCTGGAGTAATGAAAATGTTCTAAAAATTGAAAAAAATTAATTGTGGTGATGGATGCACAGCTGTATGATGGTACCATGGGCAATTAATTGTACACTTTGGATCTTTGGATTATTGCATGGTTTGTGAACAATCTCAATTTAAAAAAAAGTCTCATCAGATATCAGAGAATATCACACGTACAATGCTCTCTGAACATAATGCAATTAAGTTAGATATCATTATTAAAACCCATACATTTGGAAATTGAAAACACACATCTGATGTCTCGAATTGCTAAAAACACTCTAAAAAAGAGAAACAAAGCAGGAGGACTTACACTCCCCGACTTTGAAGCTTATTACAAAGCCACAGTAGTCAAAACAGCATGGTAGTGGCACAAAGATAGACACATTAATCAATGGAATTGAATTGAGAATTTGGAGATAGACCCCCAGATCTACGGCCGACTGATCTTTGATAAGGCCCCCAAAGCCACTGAACTGGGACATAACAGTCTTTTCAACAAATGGGTCTGGGAGAGTTGGATATCCATATTCAAAAGAATGAAGGAGGACCCCTACCTGACACCTTACACAAAAATTAATTCAAAATGGGTTAAAGACCTCAATATAAAAGACAGTACCATAAAACTCCTAGAATACAATGTAGGGAAACATCTTCAAGACCTTTTGTGAGGCTGTCACTTCCTAGACCTTACATCTAAAGCACAACAAAAGAAAAGATGGATAAATGGGAACTCCTTGAACTTAGAAATTTCTGCACCTCAAAGGAATTTGTCAAAAAGGTGAAGAGGCAGCCAACTCAATGGGAAAAAGTTTTTGGAAATCCTACAACTCAGTGACAATAGTACAGACAGCCCAATTATAAAATGGGCAAAAGATATGAAAAGACAGTTCTCTGAAGAGGAAATACAAATAGCCAGAAAACATGAAACAATGTTCAGCTTTACTAGCTATTAGAGAGATGCAAATTAAGACCACAATGAGATACTAACTCACACCAATTAGAATGACTGCCATTAAACAAACAGGTAACTACAAATGTTAGAGAGGATATGGAGAAATTGGAACTCATTCATTGTTGGTGGGACTGTATATTGTTCAGCCACTCTGGAAGACAGTCTGGCAGTTCCTTAGAAAACTAGATACAGAGTTACCCTTTGATCCAACAATCGCACTTGTCGGTATATACCCGGAAGATCTGAAAGCAGTGACATGAACAGATATCTGCACGCCAATTTTCATAGCAGCATTGTTCACAATTTCCAAGAGATGGAAACAACCCAAATGTCCTTCAACAGATGAGTGGATAAATAAAATGTGGTATATACACATGATGGAATACTACGTGGCAGTAAGAAGGAGCGATGTTGTGAAACATATGACAACATGGATGACCCTTGAAGACATAATGCTGAGTGAAATAAGCCAGGCACAAAAAGACAAATATTATATACTACTAATGTGAACATTGAAAAATATAAAATAAATAGTTCATAATGAAAAAAAAATTGGATACCTACCTCACAAAATCCACAAAGGAAAATTCTATATAAAATAAAAACAACTTAAAAGCAAAATGAGCAAAGGATATGAATAGGCAAGTCACCAAAGAAGAAACCCAATTAATATGAAAAAAAATACTCAGGCCCTCTTGTAATCAGAGAAATGCAGATTATAACCACAATGAGCTACCATTTCACATGTATCAGATTGGAAAAATGTGAAAGCCTGATGACGTCAAGTGCTGGCATGGATACGGATCAGGAAAAACTCATACACTGCTGGTGGGAGCGTGAATTGCTACAACCACTTCTGAGAGCAATTTAGAAATATACAATTAGTTTGAAAATGTGCGCCTTCATAACTCCAGCAACTCTTACATATGTGCCAAAGAAAATATGCACAAGAATATTTACCCTAGCACTGTTCATAATAGCGAACAATTATAAACCACCTAAATATCCACTAACAGGAAAATGATAAATAAATTGTGGTATTTTCATATAAAAGAATGCTAAACATCAATAAAAATGAATTAACTTGAACTAAATGCATCAATATGGATAAATTTCAAAAACATAACAATGATTAAAACATGGTATGATATTTATGTAAAATTTAAAACATATCAGTACAGTATTTTATTTATTACACATGCATATGTAATAAAAGTGTAAAAAATGCAAAGGAAAAATCCCTGCCGAATTCAGAACCGAGGGTGCATGTGGGGAGAGGTGGGGAAGAGAAAATGAAGGTTACAATTGCATCTATAACATTTTTTTTGGTTTAAGTTTTTATTTCATAATTGTAAACTTAATTCTGCAATCCAGCTAGACTTGGATGGGGGAAGATAATGTAGAACCCAAAGAACTGCAGCAGGAGCACAAAGATGTTAAGATACTGAGAGTGGACCAGAGGAGGTGGTCTGGTGGTTGACAAAACACAAATCAAATGTATTAGACTTTCCACCATCGGCAAAGGTGATCTTCTTGCTGCTCTTGCCGTTCCTTGACCCGAAGCCCTCCACAGCCTCCACAGTATTCATGCCCTCTTTCACATTGCCAAAGACCACGTGCTTGCCATCCAACTGCTCAGTCTCAGCAGTGCAGATGAAAAACTGGGATCACTTTGTGGTGCGTCCGGCATTGACCATGGACAAGATGCCAGGACCTGTATGCTTCAGGGTGAAGTTCTCATCACCATCTCCCCATTGATGGACTTGCCACCAGTGCCATTTTTGTGTGTGAAGTCACTACCCTGGCACATAAACCCAGGAATAATTCTGTGAAAGCAGGAACTCCTATAACCAAATCTTTGCTCCCCATGCTCAGAGTACGAAAATTTTCTGCTCTCTTTGGAACTTTGCAAACAGCTTGAAGGAGACTGGCCAAAGGGCTCACTGTCAATGGTGATGTTGAAGAGCACAGTGGGGTAGACCATGGCTGCAGGTGGGGACTGTGACATCTGCAAGGCCCATCTATAACATTTTATTTATTTATTTTTTAATGTTGAGACAAATACAGTAAAATATTCAGATTTGACAAAGATAGGATATTATTTTCTGTAACTTTCTATAAGCTTGAATTATTTCAAAATAAAAGATATAGTAAAATCAATCCTGCCTGTTTTATACCTTTAAATAGTTATATTGGTTGCTTAATATAGTAACCACATATTGCACATATTGCATTTTTCTAACAATTTGAACTTGAGTAAGGATGTCTAATGATATATTGATTCAATAAGAGCATCTTCTACCTCTAACACAGCAAAGAAGGAATCATTTAAAATTAAGCTGTGTTTTCAGAAATTACTTCATAGAGTAAGACAGAGCAGTATCTAGTGGAAATGAAGGAATAATGGAGGTAAAGAAGAAAAAGGCAAACCAAGCTAGGGATGGAGCACAGGGATGGAGAGGGGAATACTACTGAGGAAACTGGGCAGTCAGGAACCAAGTGGAAAAGAAAAATTATTAGAAGGGATGCATGCATACACAAGACCAACAATAAAGGTGGTAAACTGAAAAACAATGGTGCAGGTAATTCTTTATGTAAATATAGAAATTATCTTAAAAGGCGGACTTAGATGCCAAATGTGATTTAATTTAACTTAGGCAATACAATTTTAGGCCTTCACAAACACCCTTATTTCAGAATGGGGAAAATGAGGCCCAAAGTGGTTAAGGGACTTGCCCTGTTGTTAAGTCAGAGCTGGAAGTAGAACTCACACCCTCTGAGGGTATCTTGATGGTTTGAATCTTCTGCTTGGTCCTGCTTCGTACCCAGTGGATTTCCACGTGCCAGGAGAGGGTAGGGAAGGAGAGGGAACTGAGATGGAAGCAAGACTCCAAAAAATGGTGACAACAGAGTGACATAAACAGTAAGTTAACCTTTTATGCCTGTGTGGTCTTCCTTTTGTGTTTTACCTTCAGAAAAAGGCTTGTGTAGCATGCTTCTTCTGTTGCAGATATTTTAATAGACAATTGTTTGGGAATAGTAAAAATGTGGGGTTGAGAATGAAAAATGTTGAGAACTGCTGTACTAATCCATTCTTATACTACTTTTATTTCTGATTTTCCAGCAGAACATTCTCTGTAACATATTCTTTGAAGTCCTTCAGAGAAAGAATCAGAGGAATCTTCTCTAATTAGGCCCCCAAAATAAGATTGCAACCTACAAAAGAGAAGCTGGTCTATAAACACTTCCATTACGATTACTGTGATTTCCCTTAAAAAAAAAAAAAGTGAATTTTTTCAAATTTAAACAGCAAATTCTGGTTTTCAATGGTTGTTTGATTTTTCCTATTAGGGGGTGGTTATGTGTTTTAAGAGAGAGTATTAAATTAAAGAAAACAAACACACAAACAAATTGGTTGTGTTGTAGTAGAACACGAATTTTCTTAATTTTGTTCAATTGTAAAAGCACATTATTACTTAATGTATTATATGTGCAAAATAATATTTGGTCTATAAGAAATCCAACCAACAAAAAGATGCCACGTACATTTTTATAAGTTTCTTTCCATGCCCTTGTGTTTTCCTGATATACTTCTCTAAGGACTCTAGCAACCTTATGTTTAGCTGGTGACAGGCTCAGGCATTAAGTAGCTGACTAGACTCATGAATGCGTCTTTGTTAGTGCAGAGAAGTTGTGTGGTAGAAAGGGCACCGTCCTGCCCAGCACTTGCCATTTAAACCTCCCTTTGCTGAGATTTATAACTTGGCTGGAACACTCTATTCATCATGCAAGTTTGTTTCAAAGGAGCTAATTCTGAAAACAAACACACAAAGTAAAATTAAGCCTGACATTTTATGTAGAGTCTGACTTTTTTCCTTCATGAGTTGTGTTCATTTTTCATTTTTAAAAGTTTTGGGGAAAAAAACGTTTGGGTAAAGGGTGCAATTTGGAAAGTAGGGTACAATAAAACCTTTGATTAAAAACCAATCATACTCTTGGCAAGCATCTGTTACGTAATGCAGTTTAGTTCCATTTGGAACCTAGAAAGAACTAAGACATTCACTTGGAAGAAGTGCTTGGGAATTTGTTTTCTTTTAGAGAATTTCCTCTAAGAAAACATAACTGGGATCCTACTGAATCAGTTTTAAAAGTTCCCTGTAGTAAAAACCACTTAATGTTGTTATAATTAACCACAATAATTAACACAATAATTAAAAAAAGAATGCAACAAAATTTTTTTTTTGTAAAGTTCCATCAAAGTATGCGTAACCATTGAAGTGTTTGCAGAACTCAAAGATGGATAAAGCCTCTGAGGTCATGTGCTAATTTGAAGCTGTTATGTACCCCAGAAAAGGCCATCCTCTTTTAATCCATTCCTGTGGGTACACACCTATTGTAGGTGGGACCTTTTGATTAGGTTATTTCAATTGAGATGTGACCCACCTCATTCAAGGTGGGTCTTAATCCTCCAACTGGAGTCCTTTATAAGAGGATAAAAGACAGGGAGAAGCAAGAGATAAAATTAAGAGAAGCTCACAGAGAAGAGCATCAGAGAAGCTGAGAGAGGGAGTCACTGATTCCAGAAGCTGAAAGCAATGAAACCCAGGAGAGAAGGACCAGCAGACATTGCCATGAGCCTTGCCATGTGACAGAGGAGCCCAGATGCCAGTAGCCTGTCTTCAGGGGTCAGGTATCATCCTTTTGATGCCTTGAGTTGGACATTTTCATGGCCTGAGAACCATAAATTTTTAAGTTAATAAAGCCCTATTGTAAATGCCAACCCATTTATGGTATATTGTATTGCATTTTAGTAGCTTTAGCAAACCCAAACAGGTCTCACTTGGTCCATCCTTCCACCAGACAGAACTGTCCCCTTCAGCATTTTCTCTAGTCCACTTGGAATGTCTAATCAACACAATAAAGTTCTTTGAATTACAATTGTTTTTCACAGCATTTTATCAACTGGAGCAATCCTGAATAGAATTGATTTATTTTTTTAAAACAAATGCTTCTTCTGATGTTCATTAGGACATTTAAAAGTAAGACAATGACACTTATTAAAAAATATATATTTTTTGGTGCCTGGGACACAATTTAGAGACTCAGCATTATTTCAAATTTTTACTATAGTCATTATGATTCAGAAGATACAGTTCTGTCTAAAGTTATGCTATGATAAGGTCCTATTTTAATACACAATATTTGAGGTTTTATTGCTTTAACACATACAATTATTCCATAAACAAAAAATTCCATATTCTATAAAAACTATGAATTTAGATATTCATTTGGAAATGTCTGAGGGAAACAGATTATTGAGGGCAAGAAGTCCTCAAGACACAAAGCATATCACAGCTGATCGTCCCTAGAATGTAAAAAGTGTTTGCCAAGAGATCTATTAAAAAAAAGTAGGACAATTTATGTGAGTGACAGGAGTAAATAAACACATGGAAACACATGGAAAATCTAATTATTACATAAATTATAAAGATGTCTCCTATCTTTTATAAACATTATTCAAGTTCTAAATTGAATGGCCAATTCTTTAAGCTACCTCATCAGGCCAAGGGCAAACTAAAGTTTTGCTTTTCGAAAAGCAGTACATATAGTCTTTGCTTCTTTGTTTTCAGCTGTTTATCCCATCTGTCAGCAAATTTTCTTCTTGGCAAAAGACATTTAGAGTTTGGAGGGTCCGTTCTTTTTCTTCTGTTCATCAATAAAAATCAAATATCTAATTTGACTATTTAAGACGACTACTTTTATAGTATAGTTAATTTTAAACATTCTCTAAAGTTTGAGCAACAGTTCATTTATAATCCTTGTGGTGCCCACTCATGATGGGCAAAAAAAAATGAGTTAACTAGCTGCTAAAGGTTCTAGAGGAGGGATAGGGTACTTGCCTATCAGGTATAAATCTGCACAATGGAAGTGAATTTTTTCAAGTAGTGTTTAATCATGAAAGTTGTTTTCTTCCTACTAAAAATCCAGAATAGTTTACACAACCCTTCCCATTGCTATCTGACTTGGAAGAGAAAAGGAAGGCGGCGGGGAGGTGAGGTAGAAAGAGTGGCGGAGCGGGGGGTGGGGGGGGGGTGGCGCTTGGGGTTGGAAGAGCGATATAGACAGGGGCATTTGCTATAGCATCATAGATGGGAGCAAACCACTGCCCAAATGTCGTCTCCAGGAAGGCTTTTCTGATCCGCCGCCAACTCACTGTTATATCCCCTTTGTCGGTTATCTTTTACAGCATGACAAATGAATCCCAAACGATCACAGTTTCGAGGCCCGGGAATCTAGGAGCAGCTTAGCTGGGTTGTGGATCAGCCTTTCCAAGACTGTTGGCTGGGCTGCGGTTTTCGGAAGGTTTGAGAGGGCTGGAGGATAAGTTCCAAGATGCCTCACTCACGTGGCTATTGGCAGGCAGCTTCAGTTCTTCATCAAGAGGGCCTCTCCAAAGGCTGCTTGAGTGTCCTCACAACATGTGAGTGATCTGAAAGGACGGAGCCGGCCCACAAGCAAGCGAACAGGGAGCTGCAATGCCCTTTATGAGCTAGTCGCCCATGACTAGGTTATGGGCACTGTCCTTTAGGCTTTTTTCCTAGTCTTCTAAATTGAACCCCTTAGTTCAGCCCACACTCAAGGGAAGGGGAACCAGTCCCACAATTTGAAGGTAATGTCTTAGAATTTGTGATATATTTTAAAGCACCTCTCTGCCTACTCTCCCTGGGTTGGCAAAGGGGTCCTGCTCTCTCTTCCCTTGTGTAGTATATTGCATTTGCAACATCAGTTGTAACACTACCAATCTTAGTTGTCTAACTCATAATGAAATGAGTGGAATTACCAACACAAAATTTAAAAAGACAGTGGTCCAAACTGCATGTTATAGTAAAAGTTATAATTGGTAAAAGGTAGCTGGAGGATCACATCTTTTTAACAAAATCAGAGCTGTAAAAATATGACGCAGGTAAATTGAACTTGTTAAATGTAATGGCCAGAAAAGAGTCTTTACAATAGCAAAAACAGTTGCTGTTAGAATTTGTAAAAGAGTTCTACAAAGAAATAAAATCTTGGTTGTAAACTTACATGGAAAAGAACTAATCCCAATCAAAATAATCTCAGTAAAACAACAGAAAATGAAAAAAATGGAAATAGTTTAATTGCAGAGTAAGGAAAATTGATCATGTAATTAAATTAGCCTAATGGCTTTCACTCAGAAAACACACTTTTAGTCAACATTGTTGCTATAATTCTGATTAAAATGCCTGGGTTAGTACACAGAGTAAAAATGTGTTTGAGATTGAAACAGTAGGGTCTAAAAATCTCTGGGGATACGATGTCTGTGACAATATATTTATTCAATACACATATTCATTTACATAAACTTTCAGCTGGGGGTGGCAGTAGAGGGAAGGTTTTTTTTTTCCTGTAAGTTGGCAGCTAAGGCAGAAGCTGTAAAAGAGAAGATTGATAGACTTGACCACAGAGAAACAAATACAACCAAAGATGCTATAACTCAAATTAAAAAAGAAATAATACACTTGGAAAGTGTCTGCATTTAAGAAAGAGTAAATATCTTTAATATATAATATATTTCTCACAAATAAATATGAAAATAAGAATACCTTAAAGTAGAAAAACAGGAAACTGGCCCCATAAGAGGAAAAATGGCCATAAAATTATGAAGTGATGTTTAACATCACTAATTGACAATTAAAGAAATGCAAATTAAAGCATGTATATACTCTTACACATTGCTAGTGTGTGTGTAAATTGGAACAACCTATATGATGTATAGTATAGTATATAAATCAAGAGACTTAGAGTGACTCTAATTTACTTTCAAGAATTTATCCATATCTAAGAATAAACAGAAGGGTATGCAAAGATGTATGATTGCAGCATGATTTATAACAAAAATATAGAAGTCACGAAAATATCCTGCACTAAGGGGCTTGGTTAAAAACAATCATGCATTCATACAATGAAATTCTATTATATATTAAATTGATATTGTAGGTAAATATTTATTGATATCAAAGTATATTAATAACATTATTATGTGAAAGAGGAAAGTTACAAATGGGATATTCACTGTGATACTATTTTGGTATAAAATGAATGGAAAGATTCACAAAGGATATCTCTAGGAAGTGGAATTATATGGATTTATAGGTGTTTGCCATGAGAAAAAAATTCTAATTTTTAAGTATAAAAAATATACTCAGTTGCAGTCAAAAGGATGTATTCTAATTCTTTTTAAAGTATTGGTGTAGAGTTCCCTAAGTTATTTATACTGTTTATCCCTCTTCCTGGTGAAAAAAAAAATACTTTTTTTGGTGGGGGGGAGGGAGCTGGCCAAGATTTGGAAACTGGCTGTAGCTACAACCCCCATCCCCTACACACACACACACTCACACACACACTTCCACTCTCATCCCCCACCCCATATCACTCTAAAAACTTAACCAGACTAAAAGAGTTAAAAGGTGTACAGGTGTTTGACATGCCTGATCCAAATCCTCTGTCAAGATTAAGATTGTCATGCAAGAATTGGAGGGGAGAAAATGGTTTACTATTTATACACATCCAGGAGATTCTTAGCATTTCCAATTAGACTCTTTAATTTTATTTACAAATGGTTGTGATTTTTCTGAATGGTGTTCACAAATTTGGTGTGACAAAAAATTAAAACACAATGAGAAATGGGTTTAAGCAGACTTTTAAATGGATTAGTAAAAGGACCAAAGTATTTCTGCCATTTTTAAAGAAACCACTGTTATTTTGGAATTGTGAAAGACTATCTTAGCACATTTTTAACCCACTAGGCCTTTTGTTGCCTTTCATTCCTTTCCAATTCTAACGTTTGTTTTAAATAACCTAAAAGTAAAGTGTTTCTCACATCGCAAAATACCATTCTCAGTTATCTAGATTTCATAAAGAATATCATTTTGGATGCCACAAGTTTTGGCTTTTTCAAATTCTCAACATCAAGCTGTAATTTTCCTCTTCTAGTTTTATCCAGAACCTTTAAATTAACAACATAAGAAACTAAACAGGAAGTTACATTTCTCTCATCTAGAAAATTAGGAAGAAGATGGGGAACAGATAAGAAAACTAAATCAGGAAAAGGAAGCCAACAAATTTTGTTTCTGCTAATCAAAATCTTATACTCAAAATCCTCCTAGTATCCTGACTAAAAAGATCAAACAGAAAGAAGTGCAGTATGTTTTTCCAGCTGTCTAGAGGTCATAATGAAAGGAACAAAATGACCATTTCCTATGGTCCACTGATAGTTCAAAATCTATTTTTAAAGCAGTCTGCAAAAGTTTAAGCTTAGCTCTCAACTAATGCTTTTAAGGAAGATTTGGTTTATATTTTTAGAGACTAAAGAAGGGAAATTTAGCTCACATGCCATGACTTGTTCAAATAGCAACATATTTTAAAATATCAGCATATTTGAAACTACAACAATAATGGTTTCCATAGCAAATACGATACACAAAAATAACAGATTTTTGCTTTGTTTTTCCAAACACTGTTGGGAGTTGGTTTTATTTAAGAAGCTCATCAGGCTTAATTCCTTGAATTCAGTACATTAGAGCAGTGATTTACAGAATTTGGGATTTTACAAACCTGCCAAGTTTCCTGAATGAATGAATGAATGAGTAAAGAAAGAAATGGTGGTTTTGGAAGACAGAGAATGGGTATCAGTTTCCTGGCTGCTAAAACAAATACCACACAATGGGCTGGCTTAGCAACAGAAATTTATTGGCTCATGGTTTCAGAGGCTAGAAGGCTTGCTTCCTCCTGGGGTTGGTATCTGCAACTTTTGGGGTTCCTGGCTTTCCTGTCACATGGCAATACACATGGCAGTCTCATCTTTCTCCTCTGGGTTTGGTTGACTTCTGGTTTCTGATTGCTCCCCATGGCTTCTCTCTTTATGTCCAATTTCCTTTGCTTATAAGGACTTCAGCCATACTGGATTGAGGTACATCCTCATTCAATTTGGGCACACCTTGACTAATAACATCTTCAAATGTCCTATTTACAAATGAGTTCTCACCCATAGGACCTGGGGTTGGGACTTGAACATGCCTTTTGTGGAGAGTATGATTCAATCCCCAATAGCAGGGGAGGGCAGGGGTACACATAAGGTTATCAAATTTTCTTTTTACCAAATAAGGATGCACAAAAGCTCAACCATCATCTATAATCGGTATCATTTCACAGGAGAAAGGAAATTTTAATAGTAAAAAAAGGCAGAATGGGAATAATTTCAGAATCAAAAATAGTCCTTCAGAGGAAAAAAATTCATTTTATGAAAAACTCACTACATTTTCTCAGTATAAATTCTGATAAAACATAATACACTAGTATTTAGGAACCACATAGTATAGAATAAAAGAGATCAACTTTCTATTTTTAATTCCCATAGGCTAGTTAAGATATATTGATCTGTTTCATGGGCCTGAGGTATGTGTTGATGTATATTATTGTTGTTTTGCTTTTTTTTTTTGTCACCTATTAAGTCACTGATTCATCCATTCATCAAAAACTTCGTGTGGTCTAGTATATGAAAGTCTTTGCATTAGGCACTGCTGGAGACTGTGAAGGGGATAAGATTTTCTCTTCTCTCAAGGAGCACAGAAAGAATTATAATTCAAGACAATGTATACCATAAGACAGCACAAATAGATCTAAGAAGTCTGTTCTGGGAAGGAAAAGCTTCATGGAATTGGTTACATTTGAGGTGGGTATTGAAAGGTCAATAGCTCATGTTGGGTTGGTAGAGAACATTTTAAAGGGAGGCTAATAAAATTAGCCAAGCCAACAAGTCTTGGAAAGGATGAAATATGTTCAAGGTCCTGAGAGTGGTTTGGCTTGATATGTATAGGAGGGGGAATACGAGTGTAAAGATAAGCTGGGGCCATTGTGTAGAGGGTTTTCAAAGTCAGGGCAGATGTTTAGATTATATTTGGTAATCAGTGCATAGCCACAAGCAGTGAGTGGTGGAATGGAAAGATTCCTGCACTTGAAATCAGGAGCCATGAGTTTGAGTGTAAATTCTTCTCTCCCCCCATGAAACCATGAGGAATTCATTTAATCTCTTTGAGCCTCCATTTTCCATTTGTAAAATGAGGCTGATACCTGTGTCATATACTATTTTTGTGATTAAGTTAAATAAGTCTATGACAGGCCTAGTACAATATCTTTCACTCCATCTGAAATCTCTAATGTTTGCAGACTGTGGATTTTTGTTGAATCAATATTCAGGCTTAGGAAGGTTAGTGTGTTAACCTATGCCCTTCCAAAAGAGAGAAACGGAGTGGGGGTGAATGAGAGGAAATGAGGACTTCATTGGAATTGTAAAGAGGGAATGGAAGTGAGAAATATTTGAACAGATTGATGAGAGAGGGGGAGCACCCAAGGATGACACAATGGAAGCAGAGAATGGTGTCATTAGCAGAATTTGGGACACTGGGACTAGAAATCAAGTGACAGGGAAATCTGACGACTTGTTTTGGATCATGCTAATTTTGAAGAGCTAGGACTCTATCTGGATGGAAATGTCCTTCAGACTTTGAAAGTTATTCAAGAGAGGGGTCAGGAGCTGAGATACAGATTAGGGAATAAGCTATAAAGAGATCATTGCAACGCTACAAGAAGGAGCATGGAGGACGGAGAGAAGCCAGGACTGAGTCTTGAGTAGCTCCTCTACTGGGCTGGCGAGCAAATGGAGAAAAGTCAGAAGCGCAGCAGAGAAGGACTCGAAAAGTGAGAAAGAAACAGGTGCTTACAGGAGAGAAGAGAGTTTTAGGAACAAAGGTGTGCTCATAAATACCACATTCCACAGAGGCCAAAAGAACAACAAGCTTAAGAGTCATAATAAAGAGTTCACTAATGGTTTGTGACAAGTCTCAGTAGTGTGGTGGCAGCAGAAGTTACATTACCAGGAAAGAGTGAAGAGGTTAGTTAAAAAAAGATGTTAACTTATATTTTCAATAAATACAGATGCATATGAAACAAAGTCAAAAGCTAACAATGCACATAAAGAGAAAAGTAAGTCTCTCACCTCTTCCTCCAGGTTCTTGGTATCCTGTGCCGGTTTGGATGTATTATGTCCCCCAAATGCCATTATCTTTGATGCAATCTTGTGTGGGCGATGTTTTAGTGTTAATTAGATTGTAATTCTTTGAGTGTTTCCATGGAGATGTGACCCACCCAACTGTAGGAGATAACTCTGATTAGATAATTTCCATGGAGGCATGCCCCGCCCATTCAGCACAGGTCTTGATTAGTTTACTAGAGCCCTATATAACAGCCCAGACAGAAGAAGTAAGCTTTCTACAGCCAAGAGGGACACTTTGAAGAATGCAGAAGAGCTTAGAGAGGAGCTGCAGTTGACAGAGACATTGGAGATGGCCTTTGAAAGCAAACTTTTGCTTTGGAGAAACTAAGAGAGGACAAACACCCCAAGAGCAACTGAGAGTGACATTTTGAAGAGGAGCTGTGGCCTAAAGAGGAACGCCCTGGGAGAAAGCCATTTTGAAACCAGAACTTGGAGCAGAAGCCAGCCACGTGCTTTCCCAGCTAACAGAGGTTTTCTGCACACCAATGGCCATCCACCAGTGGAGGTACCTGATTGTTGATGTGTTACCTTGGACACTTTATGGCCTTAAGACTGTAACTGTGTAACCAAATGAACCCCTTTTATAAAAGCCAATCCATTTCTGGTATTTTGCAAAAAGGCAGCATTAGCAAACTGGAACACTTTCTATCCAGGGATAGTCCATGAATTGTGTATTGTTTAAAACATCACACCAAAGCATACTGCTCTGTACCTTTCTCTTTTTACTTAACCATATGATGTCTTGGTGATCTTTCCATATGATTCATAATGGATACTTTAAGCAGCATAATTTATTGGATCAGTTCTCTACTGGCAGACATTTGGACTGTTTCCATTAAGAAGTTGCCTAAAAGAGTAAAATCTTCCTGGTTGACTAGATGACTTTTTAGAACTCTAGACTTTGTTAACTTATGTGGTGGGACTACTGTATTTACCAACAAACAATTGCATCCCTTTTTGATCCGGTCCTACCGTCACTAGTAGATTCCATTTCTGTTCTGTAACCTCTCTTAGCCTTTCTGCACAATCCCATCATAAAGCTTTCTTGAAATAAAAAAGTGATTCCTGCTCTGAAGATTTAAATCCTGAACACTAGGCGACTGGCTGATTTAACATTTAGTTATAATCTGGAAAGCATATATATGTCATCCTTCCATTGTAGGCTGTTGGCATTGGAGGTGCCTTAGAAGTTGCCTAGTTACAGCCCCTTGTTTTACAGCAGTGGAAACTCAAGAGCAGAGAAGTGACAGGAATTACCCCAAACCATGAGGTAAAAATGAACAGTACTGGAAGCCAGAGTCCTTATTCCCAGCCCAGTGCTCTTTCTGTTACCTCCCAACATCCTAGCCTGTCTACAATGATGTTAAAAATCAGGGACCTTGGTTTGAGTAGAAAAGAAATAAAGAAAAAGTGTCTTAGGAATCTGGGAACATACAGTGCTGTACCTGGGAACCTGAGGACCAGGTTTTTATTTTCAGTTTAGGCTCCAACTCACAGTGTGACTCTGGGAAGTTATCTGGCCTCCCTGTGTGTCATTTGCTCCAGCCACACACTTGGCATCATAGCATACAGGCCTCACTGGAATTGTTGTGAAGGTTGATGAAGTAATCCTTATAAAATTCTCTTACTAATTTAGATGAAAGCCACGACTATGACTAGAAATTATGATAGAGTGTCAGATATATAGCACAGACTCTTCTAGCCCACATTGGTTTATTAGATGCTGCTGTTCTTTGGCCAACTAAACAACTTGTCATCAGTTTTCTTCCTTTCTTCCTTTTTCTTTTTCCCCTTCCTTCCTTCCTTCCTTTCTTTTTTAGTCATTCTTAACCTGGTTGATTCAAAGTTTATGTATTCAAGTTCCTCGAGTTTCAAAATAACATAAGGTCTTCACTGCTTTCTTAAGTCCTCTGTGCCTTTGTTTCTCCATCTGCCGAATGAGGATAATAATAGGGCTGAAGTGAGGATTAGGAGTGTTAGTGTAAGTTATTGAAAGTGGATGATATATTTATATATGATTTATTTTTTAAAAATAACATGAGTTTTTACTGCATTGCTCAATGATTTAGTGTTTGTTTCTGAGGGGACGTGCTGAACGTTTCTATTGATGAAATAACAAAGCTTCCAGTCTGTGGAGATACAAATATGACAATGAAGGAGAGCTGGGTTGCTTGCGTACTAAGACCTTCAATTTTCTCTAAAAAGTTGGTTCCTCAATGGTTGTAGATTGAATTGTGTACCCCAGTTTGGACATGCTCTTGGCCTTGGTCTGCATTCTGGTGGGTGTAAGTAAGATCTCTTAAAGATGTTACTTCAGTTAAGGTGTGGCCCAAATGAATTAGGTTGGGCTTTAATCTGGATTCCTGGAGTCCTTTATGAACAGAGTGGAAATCAGATGGAGAGAGAGGCCACAGGGAGCAGCCAGAAGCTGGAAGTTGTTAAGCCAAACCTTTGTATGGTATCTGTTTTAGCAGCTGGAAAACTAAAAAGGTTGTCTTGTTCAACAAGGCATTCTCAACATCCAGGTGCTCAGTCAATATTTGTTGATGAATGGATGAATAAATGAAAGAAAAGTGAATTCATGAATCTATCCAAAGAGAGAAATGGTGGATAGACATAAGGAAGTCAGTTTGGCTGGCATTTTGGATTTTCCAGAAGAAAGGAGACACACACTTAAAATAGAGAGGAGGGTTGTATATGTGGGAGTAACTGTAACCTGCCTGATGGACTAAGACCCTAGACCTGGATATAAAAAAAGGGAGAGCTGTGCAGTTGGACAAGCAGGCCCAATAAATTACCGGATTTTTTTGTTTGCTTGTTTTAATTTTGTTTTGAAGGGAGTCAGATATCTAAAGGAGGCAGTGGAGAGCATTCCTTTTTGACAGTGGTTTTCTGCAGAGGTTTCCATTCTGAAGGTGTCACAAAGAACACCCTGTTAGAGTGTCTGCTCCCTGAAAATGAATCCTTCTTCTTTGTACTCAGCATGTTTCTCTGTTAATAATAGCCTCCCACTCTGACCCCAAGTTGTTTCAGAGCCTCCCTGAAAGTAAGAGCTACTCATTGTGTAAGCATGTTTGCTTTTTTTTTTCCCCATTCCTAAACACCCTCTTCCCCAATTGGGGTCAATGTAATGCCATTCCTAATAAATGCATCACCATTGAATCAAGGAACAAGTAGGAGCAACTGTCTTTCTTGTCTCCTTCTCCACACTGTATTTATTTAGGTTGAAATAGTTTTCACTGAAATTCAACAAGCACCCCTTGTGAACAAAGTACTGTGCTAGGTTGCATGCAACATCAAGATGATTAGGCATGACCTCTGGCCTTGAGAATCTTCTATTGGCTTGCAGATTATTATAATGACCAGCAAAATGTTTCGGTATCTCTGAACCTTTCTAGGCTCTAGATTTCTCTTAATTTGTTTTTGTGTGTTCTAGAGTTCAGTAGACGGTGAATTTGAGTTCATAGTTTTAAGAGAAGTCTCTGTGAAAACCTGCTGATCCCCTCCACCAAGGTGTTTTTGCACTTTATATTTCTTGTAGCACCTACCACTTCCACTTTGTATTATATTTATTTATGTACTTGTCAGCCTCCATAATCTGGGGAGGGAGGTGGCACAGAGAAAGATGTCTGAGAAGAGCCAGAAGACTGAAGCCAGGTTCAGATATTAACAAACCACAAAATCTTGTCCATGCCACTTAATGCCCTCAATCCTGCATCCCAAATTAGAAGATAATGATAATGCCAGAATTAGAAGACAGTAGATGTGAGAATTAAAGTAGTTATCATGTACAACTATGTAATGGTACTGTGAATAATCGAATGTATGATTTGTTTTGTATGACTGCGTGGTATGTGAATATATCTCAATAAAATGAAGATTTTAAAAAAATAAAGTAGTTATCATATGAATGTGCTTTGTGAACTGTTATCCATATGTTAATTTTATTATCCCCTGTGTGGTCTAGGAAAGGAACTTGCTCATGAGAAATATTTTATAAATATTCATTAAATTTTTGAAAAAAATTTGCATCAACCACCCTGTGGTATACTATTTTTCTTACTCACTTTTTTTTTTCCTATCCCACATTGTCAGCAAGGCTTAGTGGTAAGTGCCCCACTAGTTTCAGGGAGAAGTGTATGTAGGGATTAAATAGGATCAAAGGGGCCTGCTTACTGGTAAATTGCTCTTTTAGATAGCAGAGTCCAAAGCTCCTCCCCTCATGCTTCTCATGTCTTGCTTCTATCTAAAGGGCTCTAACAATAGCGAGGTTTTGGTAATTCAAAGCCTGAGCTTTGGAGTAAGACAGTCCTGGGTTCAAATTTTGGCTCTGCTATTTCCTAGCTGTGGAGTATGAGGAAATTTAAAATATTTTCTGAGCCTTAGTTTTCTCATCTATAAAATGAGGATAACACAGCATTTTACAGTGATTAAAATTAGATAATGTATTAAAATAGATAATGTATTAAAATCAGAGAATTAAATGACTTAAATAATGTCAGTAAGCATTAACTACAAGATTCATCTTTAGACTGTATACATTAATTGAGCAACTACTACGGGCTGCACACTATATAGGTGCTGAGATAGACCCTATAATCTGTGGGACAGACAGACAAGTAACTGATATTGCCATACATTGTGACGAGTGCTATGAGAGAGATGAACAGGGTGCTCTGGGAACTGTAAGAGAAGCACCTGTGTGACAAACCTCACTGGGTGTTTGTCAGGAGCTGTCAGGGAAGGCTTTTTGGAGGAAAAGATATTGTGAAGACATTTGAACATTAGTAAAGTCAGGTGGACAGCAAGAGCACTGGGCAAGAATGCAGAGACCTGAGACAGCCTGCCCCTTTGTGAGAATGGAGAGAGGTTCTGACAAAAATGAAGCTATAAAGGTGTGTAGAGGCCAGCACAAGGAAGAAATCTTTTGCTTGGTGAAAGACTTATGCTTTTTTCTGAGGGAACAGGGAGGCGTTGATGCATGTGTCCTCCTTCCCTAAAGAGAAAGTTCAAGTGGAAAGCATCGAGTTAAGAAAGTATCTTGATATAATGAAATTAATAAAGATTTGGAGCCTTGTTCCTGGTTCAGTCCCGTGTGTGATGTAAGTGAATCACTTCGCCTCTTCATAATTTCGTGATCAATCTGACATAACATTTCCACCTTAACTGGTTAATGCGAGGACTAAACGGGATTATGCTCATCAAGTTCGCAACAAAGGGTATGCCACATAATAAGTATTTTAATAAATATCAGTTCTCTTTGCTTCACCATATAACTGAAATAGGAAAACTACTGTTAGGCCTCTCTCTCTTCCCCTCCTTCCCTTTCCTCTTTCGCAGCGTAAGCAGCATCAGTCAAAATCCAAGGACGTGGAGGATGCCCACTCAAACGAACACTCCAATGTGCTCATTAAACATCAGCCGCACGGAACCCCCGGCCAGAGAGAGGGAAGCCAGGCCGGGCATGCTCAGTGCACAGGACCGCAGGCCGGGTTCTCGGGGGCGGCCGGGAAGCGGAGCGGGGGTGGGGAGGTGGCGGTGGGCCGTAGCAGCGCGAGGGCGCATGCTCAGTCCTGGCATCTGCTCACTCCATCCAGTGCCGCAGCCGGAAAACCGCAGCAGCGGCGGCAGCGGCTAAGGGGGAATGACCAGGAGGCAAAAGAGGAAAAACATACAGGGGCGTAATTGATAAGGCAGGAACTGAGGGCTTGGGATTCACTGCCTCTCCCACGCCGTCAACAGGGAGGAAAACCCGGGACGCTGCGGCAGCCTCCGGCGGCAGGAGGAAGAGGAGACGGAGACGGGAGGGGATCGCAGAGAGGGCCGCCGCCGGCCTGGGAGCCGCAGTGATTTTGACGTTTTCCGCTGCTTCGTCTGCTGCCGTCCCGGCGGCCGGGCTGCGCTGCCACCCCCGCCCCGCGTGCCCTGCTCCTCCCGCTCGTCCCTCCGTCCGCCCGGAACCTGAGGGGTCTCCCCGCTCCGAGGGAGGGGAAGAGGGAGGCGGGGGCGTGCGGGCATCGCGATGGCGGGGACATTTTCCACAACTTGATTGTTAAACGATTCCACCCCCCCCCCTTTCCTCAAAATTCCGGGCCCTTCCAGCCTCCACCCTCCCCCAAGCCTGTGTGACTAAACCGAGACAAAGGGGAGGCGGCCTGGCTTACACGCGCGCTCGCGGGGCGGGTGACTCCGAGGGGCGCCGGCGCGGGGCGGACGCTCGCACGGACGCACGGACGGACGGACGGACGGACGGACGCGACGCCGCCACATTCCTATGCCCGGGAGGAGCGGTGGAGGTTCCGGCGGGAGGCTGCGGGCTCGCTGAGCAGATAGCTGAGCTTCTCCCCAGTCGCCACCCGGGCGGGCCTCGCCCTGGCCCTGATGGTTTGATCTCGCCTCCCCTCCTGACCCTGGCGGCAGCGAGGCCACACCATGTGAAGGTTAGAGCCGGAGCACCCCGAGGAGCCGCTGTGAAAGATGGGGGATGCCGCAGACCCCAGGGAGATGAGAAAGACCTTCATTGTTCCAGCCATCAAGCCTTTTGACCACTATGATTTCTCCAGGGCCAAAATCGCCTGCAATCTGGCCTGGTTGGTGGCCAAAGCCTTTGGAACAGGTAAGTGGTGTCTTCCCTCCTCCTCACTGTGAATATACTCATCTTGGTTTTTGTTTCCCATCATCGAATCCCGCTCCATTCAGGGAGATGATGGAAGACTCTAGGAAGAAGAGAAAGAAAGGAGAAATAAAGGAAGTAGGCTTTAATGGTCAGGTGGGATTTGGCCAGGCTTCCTTTATTGGGTAGTGATAGCATAGCTAGTGTCTTTTCTTCACTGAACAGTTCTGCCATATTTTTACATAGAGTGGTTTTAATTTGTGGTATTTTCTTCATTGTGCTGCATACATTTCTCCTTCAGTCATAATTGTGATTACACCACCAAGAAATCTGATTTGTTTCTTTATTATTGGAAGAAAGTGGGTGGTACATAGTAATATAATTGATTTTGACATTTGTGATGATGGCTGCTCTTAAGGCTCCATAGGATGTAAAGTGGCTTGTGTCAAAGAGCAGTGTTAATTTCTGTTGTCTTTCTTTAACACTGTATCATTCCTCCATACACATTTCAGGCTCTATTAAACCAGATGTTTAAAACCAATATTTAGCTCGCTGACTCTACAGTGCTGTTTTCATTTCATATTATCAGTGATGCATGTTTCCTTTTCCGAACGTATTTTGGCTTCATAAATTGAGAAGGAAAGCTCCCTATTTTGGAATTTTTTTTAATAGAATTTTTTGAGGGCCTGTGCAGTTGACACAAATAGTTATAATTAAACGTTTCCATGCCCTGCGTTACCCAGTATTTGCAAAATAACAGAAAAAGGGCCTCCTGTTTTAATTCCTTAGCTGTTGTTTTAGGAGCTCATGTTGTGGAACACTAAACAATTAGAGAGCTGCTTTTTATTTGAAGTTCCCCCGTAAGGTAGTTTTATCTGATAACTTTTAAGAGTAATTTTGCAAGATTTCTGTCTTCTAGTTAATGAATTTTGGGTATGTAAAATCTTTGACAGTTTG
Organism: Choloepus didactylus; assembly: GCF_015220235.1. Classification (NCBI taxonomy): domain Eukaryota; kingdom Metazoa; phylum Chordata; class Mammalia; order Pilosa; family Megalonychidae; genus Choloepus; species Choloepus didactylus. The sequence goes on along the minus strand of NC_051308.1, from coordinate 59,927,806 downwards.
TTAGTGTTTACAGACTTTCTCCAGATTTTTTTTTTTTTTTTTTTTTTGAGGATGGCTTATTTCCAGTTTTAGAAGTGTGAAAATATGTGGGTAAATTATTTAGTTCAGTCTTCTTAAACTTAACACACAATTGAGTATTTCCAGGGCTTGTCCATTTTAGTTAAATAGCAGATAAATTTCAGTGTTTGGGAAATTACTTGAATTAGCTTTTTGGGAAACTTCACATTGATGTGATTTTATGTTTATGACAGCCTTAGTTTTATTTCAGTTCTCATCCTTTGATATTGAAGTACAAAGATCTTACAGATTTTACAGCTGGCATCAGGAATAAATATAATAAAAAAATCATTTTGAAGTAATTTAAGTGTTGAAGATTTCTTTGGAGCTAAATGTCTAGAATAACACATAGGAGCCAGCACAAAGCGTTACTGTAGTTTTTTTAAATTTCTGGCACCACTGATATAAGCAGTGAGAATAACAGACGTATTTTGGTTTTAACTTAAGCAGCATAGTGAAGCTACTGTATTCATTCAGAGAGGAAAGAAGGGCTATTTAGGTGCTTAGAAAAGATGGAAAGAGGAAAGTTTGCATGGTAACCTATATAGGAAAGTAATGTGTAAAAAAGTAGAGGGCAGAGGAAATAAAAAGATTTTTCCTTCTGAGAGAATACTTTTAATACAAACATCAAAAATTTACCCTAGATGCATAAAGGCTACTAACCAGAAAATGGCCTACTTTCTGGATATGTGTCAGGCAAGTTACTAGATTCTGGACCACTTGATGAACACTCACTGAATACACTTAAAAAGAAAGGAAGTGAAAAAAGAATCTAGTTTTGATGGGATCTGTGAATCTGCTGTGAGCCAGGTACTGTGCTTGGATGCTTTGCATTAAGTTGTACATTCAGAATTCACAGTGACTCTGTGAGGTGTAGGTATTGTGTTCCCCATTTAAAAACAAACAAACAAACAAGGTAGCCAGTATACAGAGAGGTTAAGCGACTTTTCTGCTATAACATTGTTAATAAGTGGCAGAGATGAGTTTTGATTTGAAGTCTGCCTACTCCAAGGGTAAGGCATTGGTGGAGGCGGGGCATGCTTATATAGCCAACACTTTAAATAAATGATTTCATTTATTCCTACAGCAACCCTGTAGACAGATATTGCTCTCATTTTGCAGATGAGGGAACAGGCTCAAAGAGATTAATTTGTTCAAGATTAAACATCTGGCAAGTGGTGGGTTCTGCATGAAGTCTTTGCTTTTTACACTGTGCTAGTCTGCAGAATAATCCTTTTATCTGCAAGTGTGAAAAATGTGCAAATAGTGCATGTTAAAGTCCTGTTTTTGTTTTTTTTTTTAAATAGTGGGCAGATCTACTTTCATATGGTGTGGATAAATATTGTTGATACTTAGTTACATTTGCCTTACCAGCAGTTGGAATGGATAAAAAGACCATACTCAAAATGGAATGAAAAACAAGTTTAGAAGACTTTAAGAGAGTGATTTAGTAACAGGAAATTAATACATTATTCAGAATGTTGCATTTGTATATTTTGTTTATTCTTTATTGTCAGTCTTTCAAAGCATAAATTTTTGTGGTGTGAATAGAGAAAAAAGTAAGGTTTTCAGTTCCTTCAATATAAATATTCTTCATTTGCTGCAGACACTATATGCAGCAAAAGTTAATAGGCAATATATTTCAAAGGTATTACCTAATGGTATTCAGTTAATTATTCAAAAAATTAGCCCAACTTTAAGGTATGGATTGTTCAAATCACTGCTTTAGTCATTTTATGTCAGAAACTTTCTAACTTTTGACATATTAAAGGTAGTCTATTTTAGAACCATATGTTGGAGAAGTCATTTAAAGATGCTAGATATGAACTGTGGACATAGGAAGTAAATGAACCATAACAAATAAGTAAAGCACCAACATTGTAATACCTAGAAAGCAGATGAAGTATTTACTTAATTTGAAGTCTTATATCAGAATTTTGGAACTGTTTTCTTCTGTCTACACTAAAAATATTCTACAGTCCCTAAAAGTCCAAATCCTAATATTTTACTTTGTGGAAGAATGCAAATACAGTTTTATTAAATAAAGAATAAATTTGTGTGGGTGAATTTGAAACAGTACACATACACTAATTACTTTCAGTAAATTGTAAAAGAGGAAGACGTTAAAGCTGTTTGTGCTGTCTCTATGCTATATTTGAATAGATTAACCCATTTAAGCAATAATATTATTGAGTTGGCTTTAAATGTTCCACTGCCTTAAATCCTTTGTGGAAAGTGGTAGGTATGAAACCTCTGGACACTCTTCCTTACTAAATTCTTGAATTTGGTGTTCTTAACGTGGAATTCAAGGCCTACTTCTTAATCTCAATGTATCATTTCAACCTTATCAACTATCATACTCCTTTTCATACCATTTAGTTTACCGATATAAAATCATTTGCTGTTGTAAATACACCTTGTTACATTTCTTTGTATAATCCAACAGACTTTGTTATCAGAATCTTAAGTAAAAACTGATTCTTATGCATATATGAAGATTGTGAGTGCCATAGGTAGCATTGTGATTAAGAGAGATATAAAAGAAAGGCCAGTTTAGGAAGCTGTTGCAAGAGTCCAGGCAAAAGGTGATGAGAACTTGAAGTATGGTGGAAATAATAAACCTGGTCATATTTATCGAGCACTTACTCCATATCAAACACGTTACACGTATTATCTCATTTTAAGCATCATGACTGCCTTATGAGGTGGAAACTATTTTCATTCCAATTTGACTGGTGAGGAAAGTGAAGCCCAGAGGTTTTGGAACTTGTCCAAAGCCAGCCACTGATGGAGGTGGGATTTGAACCTGAGGAATCTGGACTTCAGTCTATGCTCTTAACCACTATAATGTGTGGGTAGAAGTCAAAAGAATGGAAAAGAGGAAAAAGATGGAAAATGTTACAGAGATATAATCCCTAGGATTTCTGAATGACTGAATTGGGAGTGCATGGGGAATGGTTTAGATAAAAAGGATATATATAAGATATATAGAAATAGATACAGTTAGTGACTGGGAGGATGAATGCTACTGACAGAGATTGAGTAAACAGTGTATTGGAATGGGAAGGCAACTTTGATTTTGAAAACCTTGAACTTGATGTGTTGGGCTCAATTTCTTGTCTGAGAAATCCACTGAAACAGGTAGCTCAGAATTTAGGTCTGAAGTATGAGAGAGAAGTTGAGACTAGAAATAACAGTTTGGGAATCTTCTCTGCCTGACAGGTAATTAAAATGAGAAGTATATGAGAGTATAGGGGGAGAGAAGAAATCTAAGACAGTATCTTGGGTCATGAAAACTTAAAATGGGGAGGGGGGGGGCACTGAGGAAAAGGAGGCAGAATTAGAGCAATCAGAAGAGAATTAAGAAAGTGCACTATCTCTGAAGCCCTGGGAAGAGAAAGTTTGAAGCAGGGGTGGGTGGGGTAAGGAGGGAGTGGGTTGGTGGGGTGGTGGGGTGGTTAGCAGGGTCAAATGCTACAGGTTTAAACAGTGCCTTTCTCCTAAGAGATTGTGAAATGATAAATGTATACCTGCGGTAGATTTTTAGGACATACATAAGAGCCATTTGACTGGTAGAGTGACATGTGGAGGAGATGAGGATAGGGAGAGTCACTTTCAGCCTCAGTGATGTGTGAAGGAAGGCCTCTGTAGTGCAAGTGGTATTTAAGCTAGACCCTGAAGGGAGTCAGGCTGATTGGAAAATGGGCATTGTATACAGGCATGGAGTTGTAAAAGTCCAGGTAGTGTTAGTGAAACATACCAACCAGTTTGATGGGAGTAGGTTTATGTAATGAAATAGTGGGAGATCCAGCTTGAATGGTAAATTGAGCTATGTTAAGGAACTTGGCATTTATTTAGTAGGAAACAAATTATCCTAAACATATTGGATTAAAAAAAAAAACAAACAACCTAGTATCACTAATTTATTGAACGCCTCTTTGTGCTATGAAGTACTGTTCTGAGCATTTTACATACTTTTTTTTTTTTCTTCTCAGAACAAGCCTATTAAGTACATATTACTGTATTTCCTCTTCTGAGACTTGAAAATTGACATTTTGGCCCAGCTGCTCTGTGCTTCGGAGGATTTAGCAGCATCCCTGGACTCAATGCATTAGGTGCCAATAGTATTCTACCCCTTCCAATGGAGGCAACCAAAAATGTCCAGACATTGCCTTTGGGGGACAAAAGCACTCTCTGTTGAGAACCACTTGCTGTGAAGATGAAAGATACACCATTGATTTAAAAAGATTTTTGTATATTAAAAGTACAAATTATAAAATATTCTGCTTTCACAAATATTCAAACAGAAAAGAAAGTCTAAAAATTTAGGAAATCTGATAGTATGTCCTTTTTATAAATGAGGAAGCAGATTTGGAGGGGTAAAATAACTTGCCCTTGATCATCTAGCTGGTAAGTGGTGGAACCAAAATTAGAGTCTAAGCCTTTATGATACTAAAATTTGCATTTTAATCTCCATGTTGTACTCTTCCTATAGTTCATTACAGTTTTATAGTATAATACTAGAAATGAAGGTACAAGGAAAGCATAAAAACCTGTCAAATGTAAGACTTAAATGTTTTTGCAAAAAATAAAAGTGTGTTTAATTTTTTTTTTTGACAAATCTATTTATGTATTTGATTTGTTAGTAAAGAAATAAGAAATATGTTACTACTGGTCTGTAATGTCAGAATTCTCCCTCCCGTCATTGGATCTAGTTTTCCATGTATAGTAGTAGTTCATGGACCCTTTCTATTGGTAAATGACACATAATTGTATTTAAATTAAATTAAATATAATTAAATTAATTAAATACAAGCTTGAAGTTCTAGCTGTGATAATAATTGTTGCATTTATCACATTTAGTTAAACCTTGTCTCTTCATTAACATATCATTTTAGATAAAAGGCCTATACAATAGTATTTTCCAGTTCTCCATCTACCACTTTCCCCCCATTTTTTCTGGGACATTTTCCTAAAATACTCTATCTAAAAAAGTATTTTGTCCAAAAGTATTTTCTGTCTAAAAGTTTCCTTACTTGCTGAATAATCATGATAAATATTTGTGCGTCACTTTGAGTTCTTTAGGAGAAAAACTTATAATTGCAAAGTGTTAGAATTTCCAGTCTTACACTTAAGGCTGCCTTCATATATCCTGCTTTCCGTTGTGGAATGGGATTTGTATTTCATATAATTATTTCAAATAACTTCAAATAATTCTTTTTATTAAAAATGTTTTTTTCGCCACAAATGAGGAAAGAGGCTAGCAATGCAGCAAAAGAGAGGAGCCTAATCTCCCACTGTAACCCTCATTATTGTACTCTGTGGTATGATATCTACTAATGTTCATGAGTGCCCTATTTTCTTGAGATGAAGAAACAGCAACAGTTAACTGAATGAAGTGTCCATCTCCCCACTCCATATTTCACATCCATAGTTTCCTAGGCATGTGTGTGTATGATCTTAAGTTATTTTAAAACTGCCATGTTTCTCCATTCCCAGGCCTCCCTCCCCCAACACACTATTTTCTATCCCTACAATGGGAATTGCATGCAGATTTTAAGTACTTTAGGCCCTTGGAATAAAGGACACTTGAAATGTTTGCAATATTTTAAAAGATGTTTGTCCTCAACAAAGGAAAGTTTTAAAGTAAACGGTTTCATTTTTTTGTGATGACATTCTACTACTACTCTGAAGATTCTCGTTTTAGATTTTCTCATTCTCCATCTTCCTTTTTGATGACATTCAAATTAAGAGTTTGTTGATCATGTAAATTTGTTCTCTAATTTATACGTTTTATAGAATTGTGAATTGTAACAGATTTTGAAACAGCAGAAATATTGTCTGTTTTATTTATCTACTACCCTCCATGTGAGAGGACTTGATTATAGGTCTTTGGAAATTTATTTTTTGAGACTTTAAAATATTTTTTGAATAGGTGAGACAGGCACAGAGGTATAAAAGGATATAAAACGTATAAAAGGGTAGATTTAGTGAAAAGGCGCCCTTTCATTTGTACCCCCAGTCACTTAGTTTCACCAGCAAGATGACATCACTGGAAATCTGTTTACCCAAATGCTCTCTTGGAAACATTGGAAATGTATTAGAAAGGGGCCGAGTTATGAAGGGGAAAACCAATTGGGAAGTTACTGTGTTCCAGGTGATAGATGATGGCAGCTTGAATTTGGATGGTAGCAGTAGGTATGGAGACAAGTGTATGAATGTAAAAATAAGACTAAGTGATTGATTGGATATGTGGAAGGAAAGGCAAGCTTGTGGGAAGTGTAAAGATTCTATTTAGTGAGAAAGGGAACAGTGGAAGAGGGCCAAGTTGTGTGTGTGTGTGCGTGTGTGTGAGAGAAAGAGAGAGAGAGATGGAGAAGGAGAGAGAGAGGTGTTGAGTTTGAGGAACATTTAAAATGGTGGTGTGTGTTTTAGGCTATTGGAAATTCACATGCAGAACTTAGAAGAGCTCAGGATTGAGAGATATAGGTAGTAATTAAAATCAAGGAAGTGCGTGATTGCTAGTCACTTCGAGGGAGAGTATATAGAAAAAAGAGAGCCCGAGAGAGCTTAAAAGAACAGTTAAGGTTTGCTGGAGAAATTAGAGTTAGCAAAGGAGCTGGATGTAGACTAGTCAGAACTAGCCAGTTCTGCATTCCTTTGCTTTTTTCTTTCTTGGTAAACAAAGAAGCATGCAAACAAAGCCATTTGATTATGGAAAATCTGAAGTATATACAATAACAACATACTCATCACTCATCTTCCACAATTATCAATTCAGGCAATCTTGTTTCGTCTGACCTGCCCACCCATTATTTGAAGCAAATCTCACACATCATTTCATTCTGTCTGTAACTGTATCAGTATATATCTCCAAAAGTCAAGGACTCTCTTTTTAAACAAAACTATGGCATTGCCATCATCACCACAGCATTGTCATTCTCACACCACTCTGTATCATCAGTATTAATGTTTCTCCAGTTATCTCAGAAATATTTTTGTTTTTATTGTTTTGTAGTTGGTTCTAGTCAGAATCCAGAAAAGGGCCATACTTTGCAGTTGGTTGATATATCTTAAGTTTTTTAATATATGGGCCCCCCCCCAACTCATTTTTTCTTGTTGCTATTTATTTGTTTGAAAAAGCCAGAGTATTTGTCTTCTAGCAATTCCCATGATCTGGATCTCTTTGATACTGTTTAACAGGTTTCTCTTTGTCCCCTATATTTCTTATAAATTGGTAGTTAGATTTAGAGAATTGGTTGGAGTTGGGTTTAATTTTTTTTTTTTTTTTTTTTTTTTTTTTGCATACCTTATAGATGGTGTGTGCTTATACCAGGAGATACTTAATGTCTTATCTGTCTTTTTGTTACGTTAGCTGCCATTGGTGATCATTGTCTAGATGGCAAAGTGATGATTTTCTAATTCTATCATGGTATCTTCATTTATTAGTTGGAATACTCCTTTTAAGAAACTTCACTGTATTTAGGTATTTGGTTACCCTGGGTGTCATGTGGGAAATTACTTTGATACCATGGAAGCCTCTAGTACCCTACCAGGCAAGCTATCCCAGAGGTCATGAAAAAGTTCACAGACCAAATTAACATGCTCAAACCACATCGTCTATTCAATCAATTTACATTGAGAAGCAAGGGGAAAGAGATGGGATTAACTAACACTCTCAGGATTGGGTACAAGTGTGGAGGAAAGCCCATACTGCCTGAATCCTGCAGTATACAAAATGTTCTTATGTCTTTATTTCTGCCACATTAGCCTTGCTTGCTGATGGTGTGGATTCAAGGATCAGAGTTGAGGTTTGAACCAGGGGGTGTAGTTGTGGGACAAACATGTTTGCCACAGGTGTAGTTTGCCAGTAGGCTTGATGAACAGCCATGGGTTTTATTTTTGTTCCTTGGGCAGAGAACTAGAATGGGTATCACTAGTGGGTCGCTGAATTAAGGACTTATGAGTATTAAGTGCTCATGCGTATTTGTTGCTTATTGCCTCTTGTGTGTTTAGTCTTGTGCCTATTAAGTATATCATGAATATTTAGTACCTTGTATATTTAGTGTATGATGAATGTTTAATACCTAGATGCCTCATGAATATTAGCTGTTTGTTTTTTATATACCTTTCTGTTTATCTTAAAAAAAATTTTGTATTAGATAAGTTGTGGGTTCACAGAACAATCATGCATAAAATACAGGATCTCCATGTACCATTCTGTTATTAACATGTTGTATTTGTGTAGAATATTTGCTACAATTGATGAAAGCACATCTTTAAAATTGTACCATTAGCCATAGTCCACGGTTCAATTTAGGCTTCACTATTTGTGTAGTCTAACTGCTTATCTTTTTATTCTGTGTTTAACAAATTTTTTATTAGCTACTTTTGTATACTTAAAATATTTTCAGAGGCATCCCATGTTTTACAGAATACGAACTTATTCATCTTTTATAATAGTATTGAATATTCTCAAAAGTAAAAGTATATTACACTGAGGTAATATATTGAAGTAACTGCAAGGGTGGGGTAAATGCTTTATTTTTTCCCTTTATTGAGAAGAAAATGGACCAAATTGAATGGATCATAGGCACTTGAGAATCTGAAAGGAGGTGCAGAGAAGAGGAAAAGAGCATTTTGGACAGTGACCAGAGGTGCAGAGGCTTTGCAGTGGAGGGAAGCATGGTTTTCAGGAACCAAATATGGCTGGTAGGGAAACATAATGTAAGATAAAGTTGAAGATGTGCAGAGATAGGAGCATGCCTTTCTTGTAGGCTAGGAGGATTTGGGGCTTTAATCCTTTGAGAAGTGGGAAGTCATTAAAAACTCTAGGGGGAGGTGATGGTTGTAGTGGTGTTTGTCTGACATTAAATTTACTTATGGGAAAAAAGAAATTCTGGCTACTGTAAGAGAACACTTTACAGTGGGGTCAAGAATGGACTGGGCTTGATCATGTGTTTCATTTTGGGGGTTGAGAGGGAGATATTAACTATGACTCCTCAGTTTCTAACCTGTGCTACTAGACTGTTAGTGGTATAATTCACTGATACAGGGAACACTGGAAGTTGATCAGACTTGGGTGAAAATATTAGTTTTGCACATTTTGATGTTCTGTAACTTTCTAAAATATAATTTCAACCATACGGGAATAGTACAAAACTTCTAAATACTCTTTACCCAGATTCACCAGTTGTTAACATTTCATCCTATTTGTTTTAGCATTCTCTCCCTCTCTCTCCCTTTCTCGCCCTCCCTCTTGCACAAATACACACATATTATTTTTTTCTGAACCATTTGAGAATACATTAGAGACATTGTGCTCTCTTACTCCTAAATAGTTCAGTGTGTATCTCCTAAAAAGAACATTCCTCTTAGATAGTTCCAGTAAAATTATAAAAATCAGGGAATTAAACCTTGATATGATCCTATTATCTAGTCCACAACCTATATTAAAAATTGCCAGGTATCTTAATGCCCTTTATTGCTATTTGTTCCCATTCCAGGATCCAATCCAGGAGCGTATGTTCCGTTTATTTGTCATGTCTCTTTAGTCGCCTTTAACCTAGAAGAGTGCTGTAGTCTGTCTTTGTTTTTCATGGCATTGATACTTTTGAAGACTGAGCACCCTGATATTTTGAAGACTGAACAAGCGTCTTCCTTAGGTATTGTCTGAGTTCTTGCCACACCTCTTCCCTGTGTGCCAGGTACAAGCAGCCAGTTCTCTGCAGGGGCTAAATGAGTCCCTCACCCCTTGTGTCCTTCTAACTGGAGTGCTGGGCCCACAGTCAGCAGAGGTCCTCCTCCTTTGGTCTCAGTGACTAGGATGGTGATGAGATCCTGCAAGGATGCTGGCAGTGCCCCAACAGGAATACCTAGACAGTATGAAGAAAAACAAAATGCACAGAGATCTGCTGCCAGACGAGAGTGCATGGAGACTCAGGGATTGGAGACCATCTTCCAGTCCCTACTTCTACTTCTGCTTTCTGTATCATCCCATGTTCATTGGCTTTCTTCCCTCTTGTCCCATTCCTTTCTTCCCTCTCTCTCCCTTCCTTTCTCTCCACCCCGCTCCTCTCGGTTTGACCCACCCCCATGCTCCCTCGCATCACTGCTACTACCACTACTGTCTGTCTCTCCACCCCGTTATGTGTCCTGTTACCCCCGCACAGTACTGTCCCGGCATTCCACAGGGGACTTGGGCATGGGTGCTTGAGAGACACCTAGAGACAGTCCAACTGGCAGCCAGTCAGCCACTTGGAGAGAAATTCTGATAGAGAAAAATCCGTCCCCCCCAGTTCCTCCCAAGATCAAAACAATGTGACCCCCTCACTCACTCCATATGTGGTGATACATGGGAGTGGTGGGTGAAGTGGGAAATCCCCCTTCTCGGTACCCCAAAAAAGTCTGAGCCTCAAATGTTGGATTTTTTTTCTTTATCAAAATGTACTTTATAAAAACAATAGGCCAGCTATTTTATGGTCCATCCCTCAATTTGGGTTTGTTTAGTGTTTGTTCACTATTAGATTCAAGTTATGCAAGTCTGCAGGGATACCACAGAAGAGATGTTGTATCTTCAATAAATAGTATCAGGAAGCATGTAATGTTTACTCTAGTATTGATGGTAGTAACTTGGATCTCTTGGTTATGGTTGTATCTGCCAGTTTTCTCAACTATAAAGTTACTATTTTTCCATTTTTAATTAGTAGGTAATTTATGGGGATATAATATGAAATATCCTGGATTCATCAAACTTTTACCTACCATTTTAGCATTCAGTGATGATTCTTGCCTGAAACATTTATTATTGTTGGTTACTACAGCAATTTCCCCCCATTTATTAGTTGTCATTCTGTTGCAAGGAAAACCTTTCCTTTCTTTCTCTTTTATTTATTTATTCATTTATTTATGTCAGGGTGGACTCATTGATTCTTGTTTTATCCTTTATTATCATTATTCTGATGCTCAGATTGTTCCACATTTGGCCAATGGGAATCCCTTCCAGGCTGGATCCAGTGTCCTTTGATACAGTTCCATCATTTGTTAGCATTCCCTTATATTCTGCCGCAAAAAAAATATTCTGTGTTCGTCTTGTACTTTTCCTGCTTCACCCCTGGAACCAGCCATGGTTTTTCAAGGGTTAGAAACCAACATCTGGATGCTAAGCTTATTGCTACTGGAGTGTTATTTAGCTGACAGAGCTAGGAAACACAACACGTGGGTGTATACATCTATTTCTTTGTCTATCTGTATAGAGATGTATAGGTATATGTTAAAAACCATGTGTGCATACTGACACTACCAATTCCAATTCAGCAACACAGAGGTTATTCTAGCCTTCCTTTATGTATTCGTAACTCGCCTTGTCACTGAGAAACATGGCTCCCATTTTGAATTTGAGGTTTCTTTGAGTCTTCCAAATGAAGAGTTGAGGAGGCTGGTGGCTTGTAAGGATCTCGACTCAGAAGAGATGCTTTGGTCTCATAGGGTAGTGGGAGGAGTGGTGGTCATTCTTTGAACTCAGGAATGCCATATAGCACTCACCTTACCATTTGGTAATGAAGTAGAGGGAAGAATGGAGCTAACTTTTAATGGGTACCTTCTATGAAGTCAAGAGTATATGTTGAGGTACTTTACATTCTTTTATTAAATATTTGAATGTCCACTGTGTTCCACGCTCAAGTGCTAGTGACACAAGATAGAGAAGTGTCCTGCTCTCATTGAGGTTATGTTCTAGTGGGAGGAGGCAGAAATAAACAAACATGAATACTATGGGATAATGATAATTGGTATACAGAGAATTAAAATAGGGTGATCGATTGGGTAGTCAGGGAAGTTATATCTGAGGAGGTGACATTTAAGCTGAGACCTGAGTGGAAGGAGCCAACCATGCAAAGATTAGGGGAGGAACATTGCAGGCAGAGGGAACAGCTAGTATACAGGCCAAAAGGAATGAACTTGGCATGTTCTACTAACAGAAAGGCTTGGGTGCCTGGAGCATAGTGGGAGGGGTAGTGGTGGAGGAAGTTGAAGTAGTAGTAGGTTGCACATCTGTGGAATCTGGGAAAACTAGAACTCAGAGAATTTAATTACTGCAGTCAAGATCTTGTATCTGGTAGGTGGTAAAATTGGAGTTGACCAAGTCTTTTTTAATCCAAAGCCCTTACTTTTCCTAAGCCTGAATTTTCTCTGCTATATCATCCTGCCTTCTAATGCAGTGAATGCAGCTTATATGAAGTAAGGTTTGGCTCTGAGAGGGAATATGATTGCAGAAGTGAAAAGTAGGCCTAGGAGGAAAAATCTAGTTTTTCAAAGGAGGTGTAAGGAGTAAATTAACAGCACAGAATCTGGGAGTTACCTGCAGGAGAGGGGAGTTGAAATCTGGGAGTTAGTTCAGAACAGGGCTAATGACTAGAATTTTTTAAAAAAATAAAAATTTTTAAAACAAATATTTATTGAATACTTGCCACGTACCAGGTACTGAGTTAAATGCTGGGAATTTATACTATGGTGTATAGCAGACAAGGTCAGTACTCTCTGGTCTTATGTATGAGGGTACCCATTTCAGTACATCCTATCAATGGAGTTTTAAAAAAAATAGCCAATTTCATAGGCAAAAAGTCTTATTCTAGTTTTTTTAAAAATTTGATTACGGGTAACTGATATTTTTTCATGTTATTGACCCATTTTTATGTCTTTTAGGTAATTTCGAGTTCAAGGTCTGTGGCTTATTTTTTATTGGAATTTTTGAAACTCGTAAATTCTATGTTAGTAATTGTTTTAGAAACAACTTTTAGGTTTGGGAAATGGAGAAGTGTTTCCATGATTTAGGAAGGTGAATAAATTTCTGAGATATATTCTTCTCCTTATCCCCCACCCCTTCATTGTTTTAAAGAAATATTTATTATTTGCAGGAATGTGAATACAACTGGTAGCTAACCCAGCTTTATAGAAAATGCTTTGAGCAATACTGTCTCTACTCCCTCTACCTGTACTTCAAGCATTTCAGGTGAATGTTAATTTCAAAACCTAGATCTAGTCCAGATTTATGATAACATGATTAAGGTACGTTCTGCTTAAGTCCTGGTATGCAAGAAAAACTTGTCTTTTATCCTTTGCAATTCTGGGAGTGGTGTTTCACTCACCCAATTCTTAAGTATTAATTTCTTACCTTTTGTTCTCTGGAGGTTAGGGAGAAAGTGAAGCCTTTTATCTTTGATTTTGCCTGTTTGTTTTCTAGTATGCTGGGTCAGTTCATTTGTTTTAAAATATGTTCAACTTCAAACTGTTTTTTTAAAAATGAGAGTCTTATACTCTTGGCAAAATGATAAACATTTTTGAAGTCTTCTATGAAACAGATTTTAGTTCTTGACTTGTCTTTTAAGTGACCTATTTTATAATATTTAATATACAGTTTTGTACTTTTTGGGGGTGGAAATCTGTTTTTATCATGTTCTTATAACATTCTTTTGACTTGGTCTGGTTCCTTTCCCTTTTCCTTGCATTGGGATCTTTTTAAAACTTCTAAGCTTTCACAATTTAGTGAAATTTAGTTTGTGGGTATGTCTTCCATTTTTCAGCCTTGTGATCTTGGGCAAAACCAATATTATTTTTGAGTCTGATTAGCTAGGTGGTTTAGGGCTCTGCATGTATCAGCTACATGCCCTTGGGCAAGATAACCTTTTTTGTTTTTTCACCTGTAAAATAGGGATAAGAGTTTGTTAGGATTAGATAAATGAAATGTCTTAAACGACAGGACAGTGTCTGATACTTAGAATATCCTTAGTATACATTAACTCATACTCTGTTATTTATCTGTATTTTACCTGATTTTCCAGTTTCACCAAGTTGTTGTAAAGATTGTGTGTGAGACTGGATGTAAAAACAGTAAATAAATGTTAAGTGCCATGTATAGGATATGACAGAAAAGTTTGTAATTCTGATAATGAACAGTTACTTTTCTTTGCACAGCTGTTGTTTAGTTACTAAATTACCTAAATAAGTCATTTTTTTTTTTTTTTTGTTTCAGGAAGTAAAAATCCATTATATATATGTTTTATAAAACAGTCACCTTAAAATAAAAGAGTTCCCTTTTACAGTTGTTGTACTAAATAGTTTCTGTTTAGTTCCTGTGATGCTAAAATTTAAATGTGTACCAGTGCTGTTTTCTGCAGTTTACAGCTAAGTTTATCTTCCATGCTGAGTATGCTGTATTAAGTGTAAGGCTGGCTCACTGCTGGTAAATGTAACTATGAAGCAAGGAAAGTGCTTTCAATTATTAAATGAGGATAATATTTTTATATGTCACCAGAATCCCAAATTGATATATCTACTCTTGTCCTCATTCCAGAGTCCTGTATCTCCAGGTGCTTATTGGATATATCCACTTGGATATTTTTGCTGTTGTTTCAGACTCAACATGTATAAAACAGAGTTCATGATCTTGCTTCCAGAATTGGTGCATCTTCTGATTTCCTTTTTTCTATTAATAATACCACCATTTTCCTGATAACCTAGGCTTGATAGCTTTGATTTCCATCTTGACCCTCTCTTTTTACCTTATTTCTGGGGACTTTTGGATTTGTCTCCAGCAGTCTCTCATGTCCTTCCCTTCCTGTTTTCATTATTGCCTTCCAACTTCATTTCCCTATTTTTGTAAAATAATCTTCTATTTCTAATTTTTGCCACCATCAATATTGAACACCAGATCAGTTGTCCCAGAACATTACTCTTAATATGTTATTCTCCTCCTTTAAAACAATTGGTGCCTTATTAACTACTATATAAAGGCCTTATGTTTGAAAGAGATAACTGCTTTCAGTAATCTTATCATCAACCTCCCATTCCTGCTTTATCCCTTGCTATTCTATGTGAACCCTTTTTTCTACCCAAACGGTTCAGTTTGCTGTCTCTTAAACACATCTTTTAATTCCCTCTCTCCTTCTGTTTGGAAAGCCTCTTTTTTCTGCCTAAACAAATTCTGCCTAGCCTTTATTTCTTTTAGATGAATTCATGTCAGTCCACTGTTATCCTTCCTTCTCTGAACTTAATTGTTCATTTCTTTTGTTTGGTACTTAATCATTTACTGCTTAGTATTATCTCTAAGTTCTGAATTGTTTAACTTTATCTGTTTGTCTGTCTAGTCTTTTTAAAGGTTGGCTTCATGGGATTATTTCCAAATCCTTGGATTCCCCAGAGCCATGCTGGTATATAAAATGAACACTCAGTAATTACTGTAATATTGTTTGATGAAAATACTTTTTTCTAAAAAATAGGAGGTTTTCAAAAAATTTAGGGTGAAAATTGCTGAGGACTATATTGATTCTTTGTGAATAAGTTTTTTGAAATGCTGACTTTCAATAGTACAGTGGCATTATTGAGCTTATATTAAAGCTGTCTATTAAGGAGCCTACTAAAATCAGTGATAGGATAGCTGGCCTCAGGGAACCTTGCTTTCCAAAGAGAAAGCATGGAAAGGGCTGGCTAAATCCTAGGCCAGAGCTATCAGATTCTGTGATTGCAGCTCCATGTTACCTTCTAATTTAGATGTTCCCCCCTTTCCTTTCAGGAGACAAACCTCATTCTTGTCCTAGGGAGTACAAGAGAAAGGAAAGAAGGAAGAGTAAGAGATAGAGGGTAGAAAAGGAAAGAAAACTTGTACAACAACGAGAAGTTTTTTGTTGTCTGCTTTGATAATGTGGCTGCCATTTTGCTTGCAAAGACAGCCCCTAAAGTTGATTTGGGAATAGACATTGGGAGTTTGGAGATTGGTATTTTTCATGGGAGATGGCTAGTAAAAAAGACAGCTGAAAGGAAAACTTGGTTTCTTCCCCATGTCCCATTTGTAAACTAACCCCATCTGTGTCTCCATTGAAGTATCACTTGGGTGCCCAAAAGGGCTTTTGGGGTAGGATGGAGAGTGATTGGTAGGAAGGTGAGCATATCCATGGGAGGTTTATTAGTATTAGACTTTTAAGAGAAATTCTTCTTTAAATGATACGTATAACTCTCCATCAACAGCCTCAGCAGGCTAAGCATTAAGAAGGGAGGGCAACCAGAAGCCTTCAGGCAGAGGGATGGGATAAATTAAATAATACGTATTCTGTAACTGATTAGCTATAAAACTTTGGGCAAATGATTTTAGACTCTCAGGTGCAAAGGCTTAGCTGTCTCCTGAAGTATCTATTACAGTATATTTCCTGTTTGCTCAAATGAAGGAGATTTGCAGGAGTTATTTTTTAGGAAACTTTTAGCTCATTCTTTGGATTTGACTATGCATGTTGGAAAAATTTCCCCAGAGCCACTAAACTCATCAGAAAACCTTCCTCCTTATTTGCTTTGTAATTTGGAATGTATCTGGAACAGTATCTTCTAAAAGGAAAACTACCTTTCTTTCATTCTAGATTATTTGCCAAGGTTCAATTATGAGACATATAAATCATCTTTTCAGTTAAAGGATTGTTGTTATTTTAAATGGGAAACTTAAGTTCTACTACAAAAATACTAAATAAATAAATTGTGTGTTTCTTTTATAAAAATCTTGTAAGAGAATTTTTTTCCTTAATCTTTATAGAAAATGTGCCAGAGGAACTGCGAGAACCATTTTATACAGATCAGTATGACCAGGAACACATCAAACCGCCTGTTGTTAATTTGCTTCTATCGGCTGAATTGTACTGTCGTGCTGGGAGTCTTATTCTCAAGAGTGATGCTGCAAAACCCCTTTTGGGCCATGATGCTGTAATCCAGGCTTTAGCGCAAAAGGGTCTTTATGTCACAGACCAGGAAAGATTGGTAACTGAACGAGATCTCCACAAGAAACCTATACAGATGGTGAGTCTTTATATATACCCAAGATTACTGTAATTTGAAGTGCATACTTTTGAGTACGAATTGTACTATGTTTTGAAATTGGATTGTCATCTCTGCCTAGAGTTTACAAACCATCTTTTTCTTATAAGTCTCTTTTATAAATGAAGGAAAATTTTAACAAAAAAGTTTTGGAATATTTGTTGACATACCATGCTTGGGAGAAGCAAATACATAATCTCCAAGTACTTTAAAGTGATATTTTTTCAGTTTCTTCAATCATAGAGACTATGATTGAAGATAAGAATGTATACTTGACTTTATTCGTTAGAAAAGAGATAAGGGTTACAAGTGTTCATTTACATGCTTGAATGATCTCTTGGTAAATTACTGCATATCATATTTATTTTGTTTGATACCCATTAATTCATTCTTGTATATATTCACAACCACACACATACATACTCACACACAAGGACTTTAAGCTAGCCTGGGACAATCGTATAGGAATTCTCTCAGAGATGTCTCTGGAGACCTAGATCCATATGTTTAAGTTCATTTTTAATTTGGTTCAGTGCATTACACTGCTTTAGTTTAAGTTTCACAAAATGCTGGGTATCATCAAGAAAGGTATTAGAAAGAAAACCAGTTTTGTACTCTTGATAAAGTCAGGATATCTTACATGAGACTAGTTTGGCTTAGGGAGGAAGGGGAGAAGTATATGTAGAAGGATATATTATCAGTGTTTATGAAATTTAAGAAGGGTGAACAAAAATTAATTTACCAAATCTAGTACAGAGTAAGGGGATGATATGGTTTTCTTTCTGCTTATTTCTTTCTTTGTAAAAAACAAACCCTGTTTTATAGATCAGAAAATATTAAACCTAATTTAATACTTTGAAGGAATGGAGAATATTGACTCAAGAATAATATAGTTAATGGCATTTAGTTATAGATTTATAATAGGATTTTTGAGAATAACTAAGAATGCTTATCTGTTATCAGATATAAGATTTTTACTTTTGTTCATAGCTCCAAATTCACATTATGCTTACCCTCTGACTTCTGTACACTGGCTTTATGCTCATGTTATGTATATGAGCAGTTTGCCAGAACCAGGAACACAAGTAGAATTCTGCCTAAGTGTCCTTATATCTTACATTCAGCCCCTCCAGAATCACTCTGTTAGTTCTACATGTCTGCTATGAGTACTTCCACTTCCACTGTTTCAGGGCCAAATGGATAGTTATAAAAGCACATTGATAACTTTGTGAGTCAGTGTTTACTTAGTAGCTGTTCTTTCAGTTACATACATACATATATATATGCATTAGATAACCTAGCTGTCTTTAAAGTAGGTTATTTATTTTAGACCTTCTTAAGTAAAAGTACAACAAACTTAATGTTTGCTGCATTTTTCTTCCTACTATAGTTTGTAGGTATGAAGATACAGTATGAAGATACTTTAGAAATAATTTAAAAATGAGGGGTTTGGTCAACTACTAATTGCTTTACTCTTAGGTTTCTTTCACACTGTATTGATCCTGTTGATAGCTTTGAATTCATGTAAACCTGGTTGTAGGAAATGATTTTTAAGGTATGTAATTTAAGTGATATGAAATCTCCCTGTTCCCCTGATTCTAACTTCTATTTCTGGGTTGTTAAAACTTGAGCAGGCTTCATACTTCACTCCATCATCTTAACCCTTTGCAGACTTAGATTTTTATTGTATACTTTCAATTTTTGTCACAGTTTGATTTGAAGTTTTCCAATGGCTGTGAAATTGTGGTCGATGATATAATATTATATTACTATTTTCCTAAAACCTATGTTAGAAGATTTCTCAGAATACTAGTAAAAACCTCTGTTCCTTAAAGAGCTGATAATTTTAAGAATAACAAGAATTATGTAAATGATCAATTTCCTTCTTTTTCTTGTCTTTTTGGAAGTATAATGAAAAATATTGTGTTTAATTGCATTGAATATATTGATCCCCCGCTCCTCTAAATTATTTTAGTAAGTTGGGGATATTTTATTTCTGTATGCTGCCTCATAGCCTTTTGGGAAAAAAAGTATGGTGATAACAAATGTATTATCTTACATTTTTTTTTTTAAATAATGTTTAATACTAATTCTCTTTGATTACAGTCTCAGAAAGTATGAAACTTCCCAAAGAAACCATATATATTAAGACAATTGTTGTTAGAAGAATATACACCAAACTGATAACTTTGATTTCTTTGGGAGAACTGGATTAAAATGGGGTTGGAGTGATAAATGGGACTTTCATTATTTATTTGATAAATTTCTGTACTCTTAACATTTTTATGTAATACTGTTTTTCAAATTTAAAATATAAAGAAGGAATTTTATTTCAAATAGAAATGATTATCTTAAGTGTAGAGTGCCTTGTGTGTATACTGAATATTTCTGAGAGTTAAACTCTTAGGAGAAATGAGTACCCTGCCAGTAACCTTTAAGATACAGGAAGTAAGAGTGAATTCAAGTATCCTATAAATGGCAATATGAAGCTTTAATTAAGATGTCTTTTCTGGAGTTCATTTTAATAATCAGTCTTTAAAAAGCAAAGATGCATCACTAAGACAAGTTTGACTAAGTAGTCTTTATTAATTTTCAGATGGGGATTGAGAGGAATGCTTTTTTTTTTTTTTTTTTTTAAATGAGAAGCCATCTTAGAGAATAAATGCTTTTTATCAGAGGGCTTTTAAAGATAGATTTTAAAAGAATAGCCTTTAAAATGTTTTATTCTATATTTGTATCACCAGGAAAGTATTTTCAGACACTGTGTTTTATTTTTATTTTATTTTATTTTTAATCATCATTTTATTGAGATATATTCACATACCACGCAGTCATACAAAACAAATCGTACTTTCGATTGTTTACAGTACCATTACATAGTTGTACATTCATCACCTAAATCAATCCCTGACACCTTCATTAGCACACACACAAAAATAACAAGAATAATAATTAGAGTGAAAAAGAGCAATTGAAGTAAAAAAGAACACTGGGTACCTTTGTCTGTTTGTTTCCTTCCCCTATTTTTCTACTCATCCATCCATAAACTAGACAAAGTGGAGCAGACACTGTGTTTTAGAGCCAATTAATAATTGTCATATTGCATTAAGTTTTACGTCACCACAAAAGCAGTATCTATAAGATTGCTAGAAGAAGTGATAATTGTGATCTGCTTAGCAAGCATTACAAATATGTGAATAAAGGACAAATGTAAACACTATACCCAGTTACATTGTTAAAACGCACACAGTTGTGAGAGCTAACATGGACGTTTGCTTGCGTTAACATTAAAGGTATGACTGAGTGGTAACCATGGGGAGAATTATGTACATTAAAATCACAGGGGAACATTTCTTAACCAAATGTATATTCTGGCCCAAATTGGGTTATCTATCAAATTATTTATCAAAATAAATCCTTTTATCAATGTTGTAGTACAAATTGAGGCCCTTGTAATAAATGGAGCCAAATGCTAAAGAAATTAGCTTAAATTATGTGTGTAGTGTTTTCAGTGTCAGGTTGGGCTGGGGGACTTGGTCAGTGTTATAAAATCTTAGATTCATAAAATTTTATATCCAGAGAGAACCTTAGAAATCAAATCCAGTGTTTGTAAAACTTCATGATCATGAGAGTTACCTGGAACAGATTCTCTGACCCTGAATTACAGCTGCTGAATTAGGACCTTTAGGGGAGGTGTTGGGGTATATATTTCTAACAAGTGTTTGGGGGTGATTTCTTTATCAAGAATGTATGAGAAATATTGATTTGTACAGAGTCACTTTATATATGATACCTAGGGCTTAAAGAGGTTAGTGTTTGCCTATAAGAGCATCGCTGTTTAATGGGAAAAGTAGAATCTGAATGAGCTAGACCTGTGACTTTCTAATTTACAATGCTGTATAATCTGAAGCAAGTTTGCATACTTAAGTATTTGGAATCATATTTTACCCAGCTGTTATCTAAAATGTAGGCTGAGTTATGGATTAAACTTTTGGTTATGAATCAACTTTGCAACCATGGTTACAATTCTAGGAAATAAGAGTGGGCATTTATAAAACTCAATTATTTAAAAAAGGTGTGTGTATATATGTATATTTTGTATGTTTGTATAGTGTGTATGATATGAAATAATGATTTATTTTCATATGTGACTTGTAAATTAAGGTTTGTTATCTAATCAGATCGTTTTTGGAACAATCGTTATACCAGCTAAAAATTTATTTTGAAGTGCTTTCTTTTAATGAGTACCAAAAAGAGAATATTCTGTTTACTTAATAGAAATTAAAGTGGGCAGATATGTCACCAGAAGAGTAAAGTATAAAATGTTCTCTCGTGAACTGTCAATATTATATGGATGTTTTGGTTTATTCAGAAAATATTCTGAAAATTTGGAAAGTCAGAAGGTGTAAGCCAAAAAATGACTCTACATCCATGCTACAAGTCTTACACTGCTTTATTATAATGGAAAAGCCAGTAAAGCTATGGTTAAAATATAGAGAAAGATGATGGAGATTTCTTTACCCTCAAACAGGATATTCCTGTATGTAAAGAATTATTTCATTTTATGAAATTTTGTGTCCTTGTATATCTAGCTGACTGCTTCACACCTCCATTTGAATGATGTTTGTGCTGGTTTGAATGTATTATGTCCCCCAGAAAAGGCCACATTCTTTGATGCAATCTTGTGGGGCAGACATATTAGTCAGGATTAAGTTGGAATGTTTGGATTGGGTTGTTTGCATGGAGATGTGCCCCACCCAACTGTAGGTGATAACTCTGATGAGATATTTCCATGGAGGCGTGGCCCCACCCATTCAGGGTGGGCCTTGATCAGTGGAGCAATATAAATGAGCTGACAAACAGAAGGAACTCAGTGCAGCTGTGATTGACATTCTGAAGAGGAGCTACAGCCAAGAGGGACACTTTGAAGAAAGCACAGGAGCTGCAGATGAGAGATAGTTTGAAGACAACCGTTGAAAGCAGACTCTTGCTCTGGAGAAGCTGAGAGAGGACAAATATCCCAAGTGCATCTAAGAGTGCCGTTTTTGAGGAACTGCAGCCTAGAGAGGAACATCCTTGGAGAAAGCCATTTTGAACCCAGAACTCCGGAGTGACGCCAGCCATGTGCCTTCCCAGCTAACAGAGGTTTTCCGGACACCATTGGCCATCCTCCAGTGAAGGTACCCGATTGGACACTTTATGGCCTTAAGACTGTAACTGTGTAACCAAATAAATCCCCGTTTATAAAAGCCAATCCATCTCTGGTGTTTTGCATTTTGGCAGCATTAGCAAACTAGAACAATGTTGAGCTTAGTTAGAAACTAGTGAGGAAGAAGCCTGGAAAAACAACAAACTAGATGGCATGAAGTAAGTTCTCTATGAGTTTAAGCATCTGGCTTTGGGAACATTGAGGTGTATGTGATGATTTCTAAGAAGTCAGTATAGGATAGAATGATTAATGGGATTTCACCAGGTAGGAAAAGGGATGAGGTGAGAATGGTGACTAGGTTGACCTAAGGCACAGCACAGTACTGTGAAAGTATGTTATAGATTGGGCTGGAAGATGGGGTCACATCATGAAGAAGCTATGAATCGAAGTAGAGGATTTTTAAGCTTGTTTGTGGGTTAGAAGATCATGGAGTAAGTTTTCATACTATTCTGTCTCTTTTTCCCCCTACCTATCTTAAGCAAATAAAACACTGCAAAATACTGTGAAACATTTTGCGAACTATGTATACTGTTGACTTAGTATAAATTATTGCAGTTCATTAATTAATTCCCAGATCTTCATGATTTGCTATATGTCTGGTAGCTATTTTTATTTAATGAATGCTTACTATATGCCCTGCATTGTGCTTATGTTTTACATATGCTCTCTCACATTATTTAATTTTTAAAACAATCTCAAGAGGAAGGTATCACCCTGTTCTATTGATGAGGAAACTGAGCCTTTGAGAACCTAATTAAAGTCACACAGAACAAGCAGGATTCAGTAAGTGGTGAAGGCAGAATTCAGACCATATCTGCCTAACTATAAAGCCCATGTTCTTAACCACTAAATTTATTTTTGTCTTTGCTTAGGTAAAAAGAAATGGAGGTAGATAGGTAGAAGGAAATAGAAATTGTTTGCTACCCTGAAATCTATGTGGGGTGTTGAAATCTTGGTAATTGGCTTGGTCCAGGCTGCTTTTCAAAATTAGTTTACCCATTCTGTTTCTGTCTTGAAACTTAGTTAATGTCATGCACTCTGGAAGTAACTGTAGCAGTTAAGCTGAATGCTGATAAAGGATGAAGCAGCTTTGTGATAGAGTCTTTGGGTTGGCACAAGTTTTTTTGATATTTAAAAATGTATGAGGTAATTCTCTAGTTTTCATTGTTTTTACTGATTGCATGAAAGGTGTGGAGAACGGAGAAGCTGATGTCAGGATCACTGTCTTGTTCCTTTTTCTTTTGTTCTTTTTTTTTTTTTTTTTAACATTGGTCCTGTTTGGCAGCTATTATGGATTTCCATGGTGCCACCATCTGTTGGAGCTCTGTGCAATTTACTCATGTAGAGGCTTTAAAAAAATCTTTTCCCTGCTTAAATAAATTAAAAATTCCACTTTAGAGGGTAAGGATTATATAAATATAGCATTACAATAGTAGGTGAGGAGACATTAATTTCTGGTCACCCTTGTATAATAATGCCTTTAAAATTTATAAGCAGAACTTGTCTCTGAAAAGTTTTAAGTACTGCTGTTGTTGATTGGGTTTTCTTCTTTGTACACAGTGCTGAGAACTCAGTTTTCTGTTTCCCAGTCATTATGTACCTAATTTGAATTCCATCAATTCTTGGTTATACACACACACACCAGCTACAAATTCACATTATCTTTTGGTACCTTATAATGGATGTTTATCATGTTAGAGTCAGTGTTCATTTGTAACTGTTTATTTGGAACTGCAAGTTTACTTTCTCAGAAATAATTTGATGAATGGTGCTCATTTTATCAGATAATTTCACAAAAACCTTTTACATTTATAATAAAACTAAAGTCAGCTAGGTCATTTATTAACTTATTCAGTTTATTTTTGGAGCTTCTGGGTACTATTTGCTATCTACTGTAATTAAAAAGAGTTCCTGTCCTTCAGTGGTTCACTTTCTAATGAGGGGTTATAGAAAACTAAACAAATTATAGTACACATGCTTTTAGGAATACAAAGGCATCACACTCGGTCCTACTCTTAAGGTGAGTTTCGAAGAATGTGAAGGGGTTTACCAGGTAGACAAATGAAGATAGGAAAGGTCATGTTGAAGTGAGTGTATATGGGAGTGAATAACAGAGTGTTCAACGACAGTTTAACATGATACATTGAGAACATGATACATTCAGGGAAAAGCAAGTGGGCTGGTTGTAGCTTTCGCACTAGGGACATACTGAGTGATGATGTGAAATGAGATTGGAGAGTTAGATGAGGACAGGGCATGAATGATCTTTTATGCCATGCCAAGTTTGTACTTTATCCTGAAAGTGATAGGGGCACCTGGTATAGGGTTTTAAACCAGAGAGGATATCATCAGGTTTGTGTTTCAGAAAGTCATTTTGGTAGTATTGTGGAAAAGTTGTCTTTCATTTTGGTAGTATTGTGGAAAAGTTGTCTTTTAGGAGGCTGTTGAAATAGTCAGGGGCCTGAACTCTAAGGTAGAGGCTGTGGAGATGGAAGAGAAGGGTTGAATTGAAGAGGCATTTTTGAGGTAAAATTGAGATAATTTTTTGATTCATCAGAGTTGGGTGATAAAGGAGAAGAGAGTCTAGAATGAGTCTGATAAAAAGATGTCTAGTATTAATTGGTAATTAATCAATTAATTGATAGTTACTACCAGAAGCTGGGAAAAAACAGCTCATTGTGTTCAGTCTTTTTTTCTGGGAGCCTCGGGGACTAGATGTTTGCTTCCCCCATCCACTGCCTCTCTTAGGGCTTTTCAACTCTAATAATGGTAAAAACAAAACAAGTAAGGGACAGTTTTAGAGTTGAAAAATCTTGAGCTAATGTTCTTAAACCTCTTTTTCTGTGAAAAGAGAGAGAAGGCTCCCCAAGTCTTGCCCTAAGTTTCTCTTTTCTTCTTTGTACCTGTCAGAAAAGATAGAGTTGTGTATTAGTGAAAGTAGGTCTTTGGCTGTACAAAGAAACGAAATTAGGTTGATAGGCATTTTGGTGAAATATTCAGTCTTTCAATTTAGGTAATCCATATTTGCAATGAAGTCTTACGCACATTCCTTTATTTAATAAATACTTAGTTCCTACTGTGTACTTTAGGCATTGTTGATAAAGTCAATGATTTGTGCCCTGAAAATGTTCTTGGAAGGCATCAGGTAAGGGGTTGGAGGGCTTGAAAGACTGCAATGTGGAGATGGGTTAGGAGTGAAGGTGCAGAACTGTGGGGATGAAATGAGAGATGAGGAGAATAATTGTTAATTACTAATGTAATATGTGATATAAGTGGAATGGTATTTCCATTTCATAGATGAGGAAACTGACACTCTGAAAGATGAGTTAACATGCCCAAAGCTAAACAGGTAATAAATTATGATGCTCGGATTTAAACTTGTATTTGCTGACTCCAAAGCCCCATGCTTTATCCCATTTACACCTTATGGTCTTCCAAAAACCAAACATAAATAAACCAACAAAAAAATCCCTGCTATTTCTATAGTGCTTAACAACTTGTAAAGCATTTGCATATTGTTTATATTTTTTGTAACAACCAGAGAAAGTAAATAAGGCAGTTATTACCATCTCTTTTTGACAGATAAGGGAACTTTATAGATGGATTTGTTTAATAGATATTTATTTCCTATGGAAAGAGGCATAGTAAGGGGAAGTGAATAGGTCATGAGCATTTGGCTAGTTAGTGACAGAGCGGAGATGGATCCCAAGTCTTCCTGACTCCACAAATAAATTGTGCTGCCATCCCTTTTCCTGTCTTTTGGATTGTAGCCTGGGTTAGTACTGAGGATACCAGCAAAGAATATCAGCATGAAGTTGAATGTCAGCCAGTGAGAGGGTATGTAGCAGTGGAGGGGACTGTGGTGAGAGGGGAGCAGGGTGGGAATCCCAAACAGAGGACTGGTAGGAAGGAAAGGGAATTGTTCTGGTCACTTGGCAAGCCGCTGTTTCTTATGTAAGGAATATGTCTCAATTTAGTGATCACTGACATTTGAAGATAGATATTTTAAAAAATAAGTGTAGTGATTCACTTTGCAAATAATTTATCTTTAAAAAATATTTTACTTTAGGATTCATTTCACAATGTTGGTTTAGAAAAATATGACTGATACCTAAGTGTTCAAGAATATATTATATGAAATGAAAAATATAATGTTCATTATGTCAATATAATATTCATTATATTGAAAATCTTAAGTACAATTCATATTCTCCTTTTTCTGTTGATAACATATTTTATATTTCTCATATTGTACCAAGTAGTATGCCTGGTACATAAGGGCCCAACAAATGAAATGTTAATTTCTGGTCATAAAGATCAGATAATTTAGCCAAATTGGAGTAGGTGGGCATTCGTCCTAATTTTCCTAGAGGCTCTATCTGCTCCTTTATCCTGCTCCTAGCCATTGCTGATTGATCTAAGGGTTAAGATACCTGATATAAGCAGGGCTGATGAGATTATTTCCTGGGAATGAGAACTTGATGGAGAATCACAGCACGGTGGTGGAAGGTGATTGGAACTCCACCCTAACTCATCTTATAGAGAGGATTTATAGAGGGCAGTGCCCTAGTTCCCCATAAGAGTCTGTGAGCTCCTGCTACTGAGATCCCTGGAGCTGCTCTATATGTGTCCTTCCTGAACTTGGTGGTTCAGCTGTTCCTTAGATTCTGCCAGCTATCTCAGTGTCCCCTCAATAAATCCCATTTTTATTTAAATTAGCAGAACGAATGATCCTGGTCCTTATCATTAAAAGGACTGAAGCTAAACATTAATTTAAAAAAAAAAAGTCACACTTGGACCTTTTTTTCCCAATCAAGGACAGATTTGACTGTAGAACTAGAGTTTTAGATAAAAGAGACCCTAACAATCATCTTGTGTAGTGTTTTTCACATTCTTTTGACTTTGACCCACAGTTAGAAATATATTTTACTACAAAATCCACTCCTGGTTTACCTAGTTACACATATTGCAGAAGCAAAAGTACTTATCCATGTAACTTGATATTTTCTGTTCTATTGGGAAAAAAATGTGGGTCATGATCAAATAAATTGACTTCATGCATCACACCCTAATGGATTTTAGCCCACATCTAAAACACACTAAGTTTTTTAGAGAAGAGTGATAAAATGTCAGTGTTGGTACTAGAAACTACAGCTCTTTATTACCATACCCATATATATATATATTTTTTAATCTGTAAGTAAAAACTGCGGACCTGAGCCGAGAGCCCCTCCCCCATGGCAGCCCAAACTGCAAAGCCTCACTGTGCTAGAGAGCAGCACTCTATGAACAAGTGAATATAACTCAGCCCAGCTCCAACTGAGGTTTTAATTAACATATGTTGACGGCTCAATACAAGCTATGAATCCCAACAAGCCGACAGAGGCTTTTGGTGACAACTGACGTTGGAGAGCCGGAGGACCTCTCTGGGAGGGAGGGGGAGCCCAGAGGACTAGATGCTATCTCTAGCCGACGGGTGAAACTGAGGGTGGCCACGGACTGGCCCTGAAGGAGGGCTTTCTGTCCCTTTTTCAGCTCAGTGGAGAAAGCCTCAGCCATTTTCAGTCCCCAGCACAGGCAGAGAGACTATTTGAATGCAGTTGATATCTTCCCAGGGGGTGTCCCTCTTCCCTAAGAGGAAAGAGGTGGTGCCAAGCTCTATTACCCCCCTTCCATTCAGAACCAGACCCCAGCCACGGGCCACACGTCCTTACATGAGTCTGGAGTGACAGGCTGACAGTTGCCACCTGCTGGGCAGAAAAGCACAGTGGTGCATCAGTCTTCTAAGACACACCCTCAGGGAGACCTGATACTGAATATTGCCTCCTTCTGAGAGCTGAGCTCGTTCAGGTCTGGGAAAAACTGATTGGGGTAACCAAGGAAATCCGATACCTAGACAACAGAAAACTACAACCTACACTAAGAAAAAGTTATGGCCCAGTCAAAGGAACAAACTTACACTTCAACTGAGATACAGGAATTGAAACAACTAATGCTAAATCAATTCAAAAAGTTTAGGGAAGATATAACAAAAGAGATGAAGCGTAAAATGAAAATACTGGACGTACATAAAGTAGAAATCAAAAGTTCGAAAAAACAACTGGCAGAATCTATGGAAATGAAAGGCGCAACACAAGAGATGAAAGACACAATGGAGACATACAACAGCAGATCTCAAGAGGCAGAAGAAAACATTCAGGAACTCTTGGCATTGGTGATGTTGTCTGACTCTTTATTCTACTTTTGTTTAATGCTATCTTAACTTTTTTCGCTTCCTAGCTGTCGTGTTTGTTTTGTTTTGTTTTTTCTCTCTTTTTTTTTTTTTGTCTCTCTACCTTCTTTGACTCTTCCTGTTTGTTTAATGGCAGCCATTCTAATCGGTGTGAGATGGTATCTCATTGTGGTCTTAATTTGCATCTCTGTAATAGCTAGTGAAGCTGAACATTTTTTCATGTGTTTCTTGGCCATTTGTATTTGCTTTTCAGAGAGCTGTCTTTTCATATCTTTTGCCCATTTTATAATTGGGCTGTCTGTACTATTGTCATTGAGTTGTAGGATTTCTTTATATATGCAAGATATCAGTCTTTTGTCAGATACGTGGTTTCCAAAAATTTTTTCCCATTGATTTGGCTGCCTCTTTACCTTTTTGAGAAATTCCTTTGAGGTACAGAAACTTCTGAGCTTGAGGAGTTCCCATTTATCTGTTTTTTCTTTTGTTGCTTGTGCTTTGGGTGTAAAGTCTAGGAAGTGTCCACCTAATACAAGGTCTTGAAGATGTTTTCCTACATTATCTTCTAGGAGTTTATGGTACTTTCTTTTATATTGACATCTTTCATCCATTTTGAGTTAATTTTTGTGTAGGGTGTGAGGTAGGGGTCCTCTTTCATTCTTTTCAATATGGATATCCAACTCTCCCAGCCCCGTTTGTTGAAAAGGCCATTGTGACCCAGTTCAGTGACTTTAGGGGCCTTATCAAAGATCAGTCGGCCATAGATCTGGGGGTCTATCTCTGAATTCTCAATTCAATTCCATTGATCTATGTGTCTATCTTTGTGCCAGTACCATGCTGTTTTGGCAACTGTGGCTTTATAATAAGCTTCAAAGTCAGGGAGTGTAAGTCCTCCCACTTCGTTTGTCTTTTTTAGAGTGTCTTTAGCAATTGAGGCATCTTCCCTTTCCAAATAAATTTGATAACTAGCTTTTCCAAGTCTGCAAAGTAGGTTGTTGGAATTTTGATTGGGATTGCATTGAATCTGTAGATGAGTTTGGGTAGAATTGACATCTTAATGACATTTAGCTTTCCTATCCATGAACATGGAATATTTTTTCATCTTTTAAGGTCCCCGTCTATTTCTTTTAGTAGAGTTATGTAGTTTTCTTTGTATAGGTCTTCTACATCTTTGGTTAAGTTTATTCCTAGGTACTTGATTTTTTTAGTTGCTATTGAAAATGATATCTTTTTCTTGAGTGTCTCTTCAGTTTGTTCATTTCTAGCATGTAGAGACATTACTGACTTATGTGCATTAATCTTGTATCCCGCTACTTTGCTAAATTTGTTTATTAGCTCTAGTAGCTGTATCGTCGATTTCTCAGGGTTTTCCAGATATAAGATCATATCATCTGCAAACAATGACAGTTTTACTACTTCTTTTCCAATTTGGATGCCTTTTATTTCTTTGTCTTGCCGGATTGCCCTGGCTAGCACTTCCAGCACAATGTTGAATAACAGTGGTGACAGCGGGCATCCTTGTCTTGTTCCTGATCTTAGAGGGAAGGCTTTCAGTCTCTCACCATTGAGTACTATGCTGGCTGTGGGTTTTTCATATATGCTCTTTATCATATTGAGGAAGTTTCCTCAATTCCTACCTTTTGAAGTGTTTTTATCAAAAACGGATGTTGGATTTTGTCAAATGCTTTTTCAGCATCTATTGAGATGAGCATTTGATTTTTCCCTTTTTGAATTTTTAATGTATTGTAAATACATTGATTGATTTTCTTATGTTGAACCATCCTTGCATGCCTGGAATGAACCCCCACTTGGTCATGGTGTATGATTTTTTTAATGTGTCTTTGGATTCGATTTGCAAGTATTTTGTTGAGGATTTTTGCATCTATATTCATTAGGGAGATTGGCCGGTAGTTTTCCTTTTTTGTAGCATCTTTGCCTGGTTTTGGTATTAGATTGATGTTAGCTTCATAGAATGAGTTAGGTAGTGTTCCATTTTCTTCAATGTTTTGAAAGAGTTTAAGTAAGATTGGTGTCAGTTCTTTTTGGAAAGTTTGGTAGAATTCCCCTGTGAAGTCATCTGGCCCTGGGCATTTATTTGTGGGAAGCTTTTTGATGACTGATTGGATCTCTTTGTGATGGGTTGGTTGAGGTCTTCTGTTTCTTCTCTGGTCAGTCTAGTTTGTTCATATGTTTCCAGGAAATTGTCCATTTCCTCTGCATTATCCAGTTTGTTGCCATACAGTTGTATAGTATCCTCTTATAATTTTTTTAATATCTTCGGGATCTGCAGTTATGTCACCTTTTTCATTCATTATTTTGTTTATATGGGTCTTCTCTCTTTTTGATTTTGTCAGTCTAGCTAGGGGCTTGTCAGTTTTGTTGATCTTCTCAAAGAACCCCAACTCTTGGTGTTATTTATTGTCCCTATTGTTATTTTGTTCTCTATGTCATTTATTTCTGCTTTGATCCTTGTTATTTCTTTTCTTCTACTTGGTTTAGGATTGGTTTGCTGTTTATTTTCTAGCTTCTTCAGTTGATCCATTAGTTCTTTGATTTTGGCTCTTTCTTCCTTTTCAATATATGTGCTTAGTGCTATAAATTTCCCCCTCAGTACCTCTTTTGCTGCATCCCATAGGTTTTGGTGTGTTGTGTTCTCATTTTCATTCGTCTCTATATATTTAGCAATTTCTCTTGCTATTTCTTCTTTAACCCACTGATTGTTTAGGAGTGTGTTGTTTAACCTCCAGGTGTTTGTGAATTTTCTAAGTCTCTGATGGTTATTGACTTCTAATTGTATTCCATTGTGGTCAGAAAATGTGCTTTGAATAATTTCAATCTTTTTAAATTTATTGAGCCTTGTTTTATGTCCCAGCATATGATCTATTCTGGAGAAAGTTCCGTGAGCGCTGGAGAATAATGTGTATCCTGGTGATTTGGGATGTAATGTTCTGTATATGTCTGTTAAATCTAATTCATTTATCAGATTGTTTAGGTTTTCAATTTCCTTATTGGTCTTCTGTCTGGTTGCTCTATCTATAGGAGAGAGTGATGTGTTGAAGTCTCCCACAATTATTGTGGAAACATCAATTGCTTCCTTTAGTTTTGCCAGTGTTTCTCTCATGTATTTTGTGGCACCTTGATTGGGTGCATAGACATTTACGATTGTTATTTCTTCTTGTTGAATTGCCCCTTTTATTAGTATGTAGTGGCCTTCTTTGTCTCTCAAAACATCCCTGCATTTAAAGTCTATTTTATCTGAGATTAATATTGCTACACCTGCTTTCTTTTGGCTGTAGCTTGCATGAAATATTTTTTTCCATCCTTTCACCTTCAATTTCTTTGTGTCCCTGGGTCTAAGATGAGTCTCTTGTATGCAACATATTGATGGTTCATTTTTTTAAATCCATTCTATGAATCTATATCTTTTAATTGGGGAGTTTAATCCATTTACATTCAATGTTATAACCGTGAAGGCATTTCTTGAATCAGCCATCTTATCCTTTGGTTTATGTTTGTCATATATATTTTTCTCCTCTATTAATATCCTTTAATGTACCCATACCGAATCTCTTTAGTGCTGAACCTTTCTCTGTCTCTCTCTCTCTCCTTTCTTTGTTTCTCTGACTGTAGGGCTCCCTTTAGTATCTGAAGTAGGGCAGGTCTCTTGTTAGCATATTCTCTCAGCATTTGTTTGTCTGTGAAAAATTTAAGCTCTCCCTCAGATTTGAAGGAGAGTTTTGCTGGATAAACTATTCTTGGTTGGAAATTTTTCTCACTCAGAATTTTGAATATATCGTGCCACTGCCTTCTGGCCTCCATGGTGGCTGCTGAGTAGTCACTACTTAGTCTTATGCTGTTTCCTTTGTATGTGGTGAATTGCTTTTCTCTTGCTGCTTTCAGAACTTGCTCCTTCTCTTCCGTGTTTGACAGTGTGATCCGAATATGTCTCGGAGTGGGTTTATTTGCATTTATTCTATTTGGAATTATCTGGGCATTTATGATTTGTGTATTTATGGTTTTTAGAAGATTTGGGAAGTTTTTCCCAACAGTTTCTTTGAATACTCTTCCTAGACCTTTACCCTTTTCTTCCCCTTTTGGAACACGAATGAGTCTTATATTCGGACGTTTTATATTATCTGTCATATCGCTCAGGTCCATTTCAATTTTTTCCATTTTTTCCCCCATTCTTTCTTTTGTTCTTTCATTTTCCATTCTGTCATCTTCCAGGTCATTGATTCGTTGTTCAGCTTCCTCTAGTCTTGTACTATGAGTATCCAGAATCTTTTTAATTTGGTCAACAGTTTCTTTAATTTCCATAAGATCTTCTTTTTTTTATTTAGTCTTGCAGTGTCTTCTTTATGCTCTTCTAGGGTCTCCTTGATATCCTTTGTATCCCGTACTATGGTCTCATTGTTCATCTTTAGTTCTTTGATTAGTTGTTCTAGGTACTGTGTGTCTTCTGATCTTTTGATTTGGGTGCTTGGGCTTGGGTTATCCATATCGTCTGGTTTTTTCATATGCTTTATAATTTTCTGTTGTTTTTGGCTTCTTGTCATTTGCTTAACTTGATAGGGTTCTTTTAGGATTTGTAGACCAATTGAAGTCCTCATCTCTAATTTGTCAGATCTACAGCTTTGTGGAGTACACTTTCTCTAACTAACCAGCAGGTGGCGTCCATGAGCCACCTGTTCTCCACAAGCCAGTTCTCCCCTGCTTTGCCTTTGTGGTGAGTGGGGGAGTGAGTCTTGGGGGGTCCAATTGGTGTACCAAGCTTGCATGTGTAGTTGGTGTTGCCTGCCCTGTATATGGGGTGTGTGTCTGGGCGGTCAGGGAGGAGGGGTGGCTCTAACAATCAAATCTCCCTGGTGTTCCTGGAGTTTTAAAGCTACTGCAATAGTCTAATCCTTCAGTTCAGTCCTGCCACAATTTGTCTCTGCCACTGACCCACAAGTCCTTGGTATTGGCGTATGGCTCCTGAGACTTGCGAGTGGGTCCCTATTCCAGGCCGTGCACCCCCCGGTCCTCTGTTGAGGGATGACTGTGCTATGTCACAGGTGAGTGCCGTCCCCCCAGGGCAGTTCTGGGCTGCTGGGCTGTGTAGGGAGGCTCCCAGTCTGCTGAAATGATGGCTGAATGGGGCTTTGTTAATTCATACTGCTCCAACTTCCCAACTCTGGGACAACCAGCTGAGGGTGCAGGGAAGGCTAATGTCCACGCCCAGTTTTGTGGTGTGTGTGTGCTATTTGAAGCCCTTCCGTCACACTGGGTTTTCTGGGGCAGCTCTGGGCTATGGGGCTGGCGACGGGCAGGATTGTTTCCTGTCCACCAGGATGATGGCTGTGAGCGGAGCTCTCTTAGTTGTGCTCTTGTCTTGACCTGCCCAAATTGCAAGTCTTTGAGGCTTTCTGTATTGGGCTTCTTAGAGTAATTGTTTTAGAAACAGAAAAAAAAAAGATTAAAAAAAAACCCAAAAAAACCGCCCCCCTCGCAGATCTAATGGGTTATTGAAATGCTGAGAGACAAAGCAATTAGGGCCATTAAGGAAAGATCCAGGGGGCAGAGAGATCAGTTTTTCTTCGGGATTTGCTTATGAGCCTCAGGGCCTGAGCTCTGCCGTTCCCCTTTCTATGTTCACCAGAACTCTTAAAATCCTCTGCTTTTATTTTGGAGTTTTTCTTGCTGTTTTTTGCTATGCCTGTCTCCTCTCTGCTGGGCTGGCTGCTCTCAGATTCTCTGGTGTCTGGTCTCAGTCTATCTATGGTTGGAGTTTGGATCAGTAGAATGAGTTTCCGATAAGAGCTGCCACTGCAGTTCTCCCTTCTCCTTCCCAGCGCTGACGGTCCCTCCTCCCACGGGACTGAGCCTGGCAGGGAGGGGCGCGGGTCCCCTGGCCACAAAAACTTACAGATTTCGCTGATCTCAGCAGTTCCACGTTTTCATGAGTGTTGTATGAAGTATGCCCAAAGTCAGATTGCTCTGTGGTGTCCAGTCCATGCAGTTCCTGGCTTTCTACCTACTTTCCTGGAGGAGTAACTAAAACATACAGCTCACCAATCTGCCATCTTGCCCCGCCCCCCCATATTTTTCTTAAAAGTATGTTTATTTTAATATGCAAAAACATTGTCCCTTTTAATAAAAAGAACTATGGGAGTAGAGTTTGTATGTGGATTTGCCTCCTCAAGTCTTATTTTATCTAATCTGTATGATATATTGCTGCCAGACTAATTTGCCTGAAATATCACTGTATCTGTCTCATTTCCCAATTCAGAAATCTTGACTGATTTTATTATATTTGACTTGAAATGCAGTATACACTGAACAGTTTCAAATGCATATTACTTCCTTTTTGATTTTTCAGAACTAGAATCTATAGTATGAGGGAAGAATTTGTTGCAAACTTTTTCTATAAAATAGATAATTCACTTTTGTGTAATGAAAGTTTTATATTCTTTTTGCTTGTATTCTCATCCATGTAGCAAATTAGCAAAAGCTAAGATTCTTTTTTTTCCCAACTCAGTTTTATTGTGATGTATTCACATACTCCACAATCGTAAACAATGTACAATCAGTTGTTCACACTACCATCATATAGTTGTGCATTCTTCACCAAAATCAGTTTTTGAACATTTTCATTACTCCAAAAAAATAAAAATAAGAATAAAAATAAAAGTAAAGAAGAATACTCATAACATCCCAACCCCCCCACCCCCACCCCCATTATTCATTTAATTTTTATTTCCATTTTTCTACTCATCTGTCCATATACTGGATAAAGGGAGTGTGAGCCACAAGGTTTTCGTAGTCACACAGTCACACTGGGTAAACTACATAGTTATACAATCATCTTCAAGAATCAGAGCTTCTGGGTTGCAATTCTACAGTTTTAGGTATTTCCTTCTAGCTATTCCAGTACACTAAAAACTAAAAAGGGATATCTATATAACGCATAAGAATACCCTCCAGAATGAATTCTTGACTCCATTTGAAATCTCTTAGCCACTGAAACTTTTTTTTTTTTTTTCATTTCCTTTTCCCTTTTTGGTCAAGAAGGCTTTCTCAGTCCCACAATGTTGAGTCCAGGCTCATCCTGGGAGTTATGTCCTGCGTTGCCAGAGAGATTTACACCCCTGGGTGGGAATTATGTCCCATGTAGTGGGGAGGACAGTAAGTTTACCTGCTGAGTGGGCTTAGAGAGAGGCCACATCTAAGCAACAGAAGAGCTTCTCTGGGGGAGACTCCTAGGCGCTATTATAAGTAGGCTTAGCCTCTCCTTTGCAGTAATAGCCTTCATAAGGGCAAGCCCCAAAATTGAGGGCTTGGCCTTCTAAATTGGTAGTCCCTAATGCTTGTGAGACTGTCATTAATTCCCCACGTGGGGAAGTTTAATATTTCTGCATTTTTCCCCAGTCCCCCAGTGGCTTTCCAAATACATTTTTATACACTGCCCAAATTACTTTGGGATGTATTGGGGTTTCACACTAGGTTATAGTAAGGAGCCAGCAAGGTGCATTTATAGGGGAAGATGATTGTTGAAGAGGGAACAATTACAAAGGCCCTGAGTTGGTAGATAATACCTGTACTCAAAATTAATAAACTTTGTGTCTGGATGATAAAGCTCCCACTAAGAATTTCATGGAGGCCATGTTTTCAGGAATTTGAAATTTTAGGACCATATTTACTTACTATGTAATTTGTATGACTTGAAGTAGTTGACTCAGTGAATAAGTGTTTGTTGAGAATTACTGTGAGTTAGGCTCTGGCCTAGGCAATGTGATTCAGTCATGAGAAGACAGACCAAATCCCTACTTTCATGGAACCAATACTTTAGTAGCAAAGACAAGCAGTAAACAGCTAAACAAAATATAATGATTTCAGATGTTGGTAAATGGTATGGAAAAAATAAATCAAGAGGGTGCTAGAAGGAGTGGAACTTGTTATTTTTTTAGAGAGTGTTCAGGGAAAGCCTGTCTAGAGAGTTGATTGAACTGAGACCTAAATATCAGGAAGAAATCATCATGTGAAGATCTGGAAAAAGAACATTCCAGGCAGAGGTAACAGCAAGCTTAATGGCCACAATGTAGGAATGAGTTTGTTAGATTTTGG
Source organism: Choloepus didactylus (assembly GCF_015220235.1). Classification (NCBI taxonomy): domain Eukaryota; kingdom Metazoa; phylum Chordata; class Mammalia; order Pilosa; family Megalonychidae; genus Choloepus; species Choloepus didactylus. The sequence goes on along the minus strand of NC_051308.1, from coordinate 59,891,357 downwards.
GAACTAAAAGAATGCTACTAAGGTTGGTAGTGAGCAAGGTTGATAGAATGGAATGAGGTGAGGTTAGAGAGAAAGACTGTAATCAACTTAGGCAGAGTCCTGTAGGCCATGATAAAAAATTAGAATTTTATTCTGATGTACAAGGAAGTCATTAGAGGATTTTAAGCAAGGTAATGAGTTGATCTGGTTTACTTTTTAAAAAGAGCCTTAAAGTTGTTTTGTAGAAAAGGGGGGATGTAATGGTGGAGAGCGGGAAGGGGTTCAAGAGGCAGTATGGAAATCAGGAATTGCATTGGCCATTGTTAAGTTCAGAATGCCTTCTTGATGTCAAGTAGCGGTCAGATATGTCAGAAGTTCCATGTAGGATTTAAATTTGGAAGTTAGCAGCATTTAAAGTCCATGGGACTACATTCATTTTGGAAGAGAATGTAGTTAGAGAATAATCAAATGCCATTATAGTAATTTTAGTGCAATAGAAAAGCTCCCTGTTTCATAAATGTCAGTATTTTAATGTAGTAACATTATGGTAAAAGAAAATAGATTGGAGAAAGACTGGATGACATGCATTTGTAACTTTAGTAAGTGCAGAGCACTATACCAATATAACATCACTACTCCTTGTATGGTAAAGCATAGATGTAACATGATTATTAATCCAGACAAGCACATATTAAAGCCTCTTCTTTATGTCATAAAGTTCTGCTAAGCATATTCTTTTGAAAAAATAAATGTTGTTTTAGGTGCTAAAATGCAGTATTAGACTTGGGTGTAACTTATGATTCCAGTGGAATCAGTGGCCATTCTTCTTGTTTCAGAGGAAAAAGAACCTGAGAGCAAAAGAGAGAAGCCTGTGTAGAGGTTCAGGGATGGCAGGAGAAGGTAGAGAACTGATCAGTGTTGGAAAAGAGTGGAGAGACATCGCAGGAGAAAAAGGGAAAAACAACGAGAGTGGAAGGTGGGGAAAGGAAAGAGCTGGAATGGAGTGGAGAAAACAATTCCTGGGCAGGTGCTGCCTCCAGATCCCAAAAGTGGGAAAATTCTTAAAGGAGAGAGCAAGAACTGAGGTTTCTCAGACTTGCTCTTAATATTTTCTTTATTGGTCATACGGAAGAGAGAACAGGAAAAGAATGATCATCCTTTTTTCCTGAAGAGTGGGTCCTGGGCTTATGAACACTCCAGCCACATGGGTAGAAGCCACAGGACTCTATGGTTCTGACCTTTCACTTTTTTTGAATGCATTACCCCGTTTCAGAATGCAATATACCAGAAATGGGTTGGCTTTTTCAGTGGGGAATTAAGTTGCAAATTTATAGTTCTAAGGCCATGAAAATGTGCAAATTAAGGCTTGAAAAGGTAGATTCCTTCTCTGAGGAAAGACCAATGGCATCTGGGGTTCCTCTGTCACATGGTTATGTCTGCTGGCCCTTCTTCTCCTGGGTTCTGGTCTCAAAATCACTTTCTTAATTTCTGTGGATCCTTCTTGCTTCTCCCAGGGCATTTTCATTCTTAAATTTTCTCTACTCTCTCCAAAATATCTCTGCCTTTTATCCTCTCATAGAGGACTCCAGCAAGGAGGTTAAGACCAACCTTGAATGGTCAAGGTCACATCTGCATGGAAACAACTTAATCAAAAGATACTACCCACAATAGGTCTGCCCCCACAAGGTTGGATTAAAAGAACATAGACTTTTCTGGGGTACATAACAGATCCAGAACAACGCATGCCACCCTCTGGACTCCAAAAAGACATGTTCTTTCCATATGCACAATGTATTCATTCCATCACAATATCACAAAAGCCTTAAATCATTTCAGTACAATATTAAGTACAAAGTCTTATCAAAAATCAGTTACAGTCATGGTTTGTCCTAAGGCAAAATTCTTCTCCGGCTGTGGACCTGTGAAACTTTGAATAAGTTATCTGCTTCCACAATACAAAGGAGGGACAGTCATAGGATGAACATTCCCATTGTCATAGGGAGAAATTGGAAGGAAAACAGAGGTCATGGGACCGAAACAATTTCTAAAACCCGCAATGCAAACTCCATTAGATTTCAGAGTCTGAGAGTCATTTATAGAATGATGTTTTATTCTTGAGGCTTGAGAGGGTGGCAGTCCCACCCTTTCCAAGGACTTGCACAGTGGTCCTGTTCTCTCTAAATGCTGGGGTGATTGTTCCAATGTAACCACACATTGGGGAGACTACCTTGTTCTCAGCCCTACCCTCTTCAAGCATCGGGGTGGCACCTGGACTCCCTGCCATTTCCGGGGCACAGGCTCTCCCTTCTCTGAACAGTGGGGTGGTGGCCAGGCTCTCCCCAATCCCCGGGGAATGTGCTGCACTCTCTTTGAACTCTGGGGCAAACTCACCCCCTCCACGTGCATGGGTGGGTCCGCTCTCATGGCCTGAGTTGTCTTAGCTCCAGACCTTGACTTTGATATTTCTGCCTTTGAAGTAATTTTTCCTTCAATCTGTCCCTTTTCTGTCCCTTTTAGTCTGGGCTGGCCATGGTTCTGTTTATACAGATCCTGCAAAAAACTTTTCAGTTTAGCGTGTAACTTAGAGTGATCAAAGCCATCAGACAATAGGACTTTCCATAAATCCTTTCTGGATAACTCCATCTTCAAGCCTGGCTTGTCCTGACATGACTGACTAGTTCCAGGTTTGGTTAAATTCTTACATGGGGCATTAGCCTCTGGGGTCTCACTTTCTGGAAGCCCAGAATCTTCCGAATCATCATTTTTTCTGGTTTCTTTTTTTTACCCAGGCATTTTAGTTCTCAGCTTATCCCTTTCCTCTCACATTTTACTATAAGCTGCAAGGAGAAGCCAGGCTGCACTTTCCACATTTAATTTGGAGATCTCTTCAGCTAAGTAGCCCAGCTTGTCACTTTCAAATTCTCCCTTCTATCTAACACTAGGACTCATTTTTTTCCAAATTCTCTGCCACTTTATAACAAGGACCACCTTCCTTCAGTTTGCAACAGCTCTTTCATTATTTCTATCTAAGCCCCCATCAGAAGTATCTTTGGAATCCATATTTCTACCAACAGTCTTTTCAAAGCAGTTTGGGCCTTTTCTGTCAAGCTCCTCACAGTTCTTCCAGAAACTTCCCCTTACCCATTTATGAAGCCATTCTAGCCTTTTTGGTATTTGCAAATCACAGCACCCCACTTCTCTGGTACCAAAATCTGTTTCAGTTTGCTAAAGCTGCCAGAATGCAATATACCAGAAATGGATTGGCTTTTACAATGGGAGCTTATTAGTTCACAGATTTACAGTTCTAAGGCCATGAAAATGTCCCAGTTAAGGCATGAATGGGACGATAGCTTCTCTGAAGAAAGGCCAATGGCATCTGGGGTTCCTTTGTCACGTGGGAAGGGACATGACTGGCTCTGCTGATCCTTCTCTCCTGGGTTTAGCTTCTGGTTTCAGTGGCTTTCTTCAGGATGTCTCTGGGCTTCTGTCTCAGCTTCTCTTTGCTCTCTTCAAAATGTCTCTGCCTTTTATCCTCTCTTAGAGGACTCCAGAAAGGGGATTGAGACTCACCTTGAATGGACAGGGTCACATCTCCATGGAAACAACCGGATCAAAAGGTCCCACACAACAGTAGGTCTGCCCCCACCAGATTGGATTAAAAGAACATAAGCTTCTCAGATGTGGCCCTCTCTCTCTAGCTAAGCCAACTTGAAAGGTGAAATCACTGCCCTCCCCCCTACGTGGGATCAGACACCCAGGGGAGTGAATCTCCCTGGCAACGTGGAGTATGACTCCCGGGGAGGAATGTAGACCTGGCATCGTGGGATGGAGAACATCTTCTTGACCAAAAGGGGGATGTGAAAGGAAATGAAATAAGCTTCAGTAGCAGAGAGATTCCAAAAGGAGCCGAGAGGTCACTCTGGTGGGCACTCTTACGCACAATTTAGACAACCCTTTTTAGGTTCTAAAGAATTGGGGTAGCTGGTGGTGGATACCTGAAACTATCAAACTACAACCCAGAACCCATGAATCTCGAAGACAATTGTATAAAAATGTAGCTTATGAGGGGTGACAATGGGATTGGGAAAGCCATAAGGACCACACTCCACTTTGTCTAGTTTATGGATGGATGAGTAGAAAAATAGGGGAAGGAAACAAACAAACAAACAGACAAAGGTACCCAGTGTTCTTTTTTACTTCAATTGCTCTTTTTCACTTTAATTATTATTGTTGTTATTTTTGTGTGTGTGCTAATGAAGGTGTCAGGGATTGATTTAGGTGATGAATGTACAACTATGTAATGGTACTGTGAACAATCGAATGTGTACGATTTGTTTTGTATGACTGCATGGTATGTGAATATATTGCAATAAAATTAAGATAAAAAAAAAAAAAAAAAAAAAAGAACATAGGCTTAGGCCAAAGAGTAAAGGTTGAAACTGATTGTGTTTTAAAACTTCAACTTCCATATGAGACCAAGGGAATAGATATCTATTTGGTACAGGATCTAAATTTTCTAAACGGTGCAACTCTACAGCCGATTTGTTCAAACACCACAATTGCATGGAACTTTGAATAGGAAGTGAGATACGGTAGGTTAGTATAGGCTGGAGTGAAATAGTGACACATCCCAGAGTAATTTGGGCAGATAATAAAAAATATATTTACAGCCTCCCCCTCTCCAGCCCCGAGGATCTGGGGGAAGGTGCAGATGTGTTGGACATCCTCACCTGGACTGGTGTTGATGTTGACACAAACATTGGGACTGGCGGTTTGATGTGCTGAGCCCCTGATCATGGGACTTGCCCTTATGAAGTTCATTACCACAAAGGAGAGTCTAAACTTGCATGTAATGGTGCATAAGAGTCTCCCCCTGAGTACCTCTTTGTTGCTCAGATGTGGCCCTCTCTCTCTCTAACTGAGCCATCTCGACAGGTGAACTCGCTGCCCTCCTCCCTACGTGGGACCCGACTCCCAAGGGTGTAAATCTCCCTGGCAATGCAGAATATGACTCCTGGGGATGAATATGGACCCGGCATCGTGGGACTGAGAGTATCTTCTTGACCAAAAGGGAGATGCAAAATGAGAGGAAATAGTTTCAGTGGCTGAGAGATTTCAAATGGATTCGAGAGGTCACTCTGGTGGACATTCTTATGCACCATATAGATAACACCTCTTAGGTTTTAATGTATTGGAATAGCTAGAAGGAAATACCTGAAACTACTAAACTCCAACCCAGCAGTCTGGACTCCTGAGACAATTATATAATAATGTAGATTACAAGGGGTGACAGTGTGATTGTGAAGACCTTGTGGATCACACCTCTTTATCTAGTGTATGGATGAGTAGGAAAATGGGGATAAAAACTAAAGGACAAATGGGGTAGGATGGGGGGATGATTTGGGTGTTCTTTTTTCACTTTTATTTTTTATTCTTGTTCTGATTCTTTCTGATGTAAGGAAAATGTTCAGAGATAGATTGTGGTGATGAACGCACGACTATGTTATCATACTGTGGACAGTGGATTGTATACCATGGATGATTGTATGGTGTGTGAATGTATTTCAATAAACCTGAATTAAAAAAAAAAAAAAAAAAAGAACATAGGCTTTTCTGGGGCACATAATAGATTCAAACCAGTGCACACCCCTAAAAAATGTGGGGGCCTAGTCAGTGTTTTGTAGTCTGACCATTTATTTACAACATTTCTTTTTCTTGGGCACTGAGTACAGGAAGGGATGGGGATGCTTAGAAGAGAATTTCCTCCACCGTGAACCAGTTACAGTGTGGAAAGGTCTAGATTTTTGGCTTTGTTGTCCATGTGATAAAACTGCTTCAGAAAATCACTTAAAAGTAATTGGAGGAGGCATGGTGGAACATCTTGTGTGATAATATGAAAGGAAATACATTTATCTCCATTATTAAGCCTTTTGTTTCTCTCTGATAAATGAGGAAAGAAAAATGGTCCTAATATGCTAAAAATACCAAAGTCTGTCTCTTCAACCCTTTTTTTTTAACCTTTAGAAAAAGTAATTTTTAGAAAAAGTAGATGACTATAGAGGTTTCAACTTATTTTTCATATGATGGAGCCAAGGTGAAATTCCTCAAATAAAGTTTTCAAAAGGAAAAAAAAGGTTTACTACTTTACAGTTCCCCCAGGCAAAGCCGTGTTTGTTTTTGTTTTTTTGTTATTTTATATATACATAGAATCGGCTCCATGAAGACAAGACCGTGTTGACCATACTTACCATCATATTCCCAGTGCTTGGCCAAGGGTAGGTGCTGAATCAGTGAACATATAAGAGACCTAGAGAATATTTAAATTAAGAAATAAATATAGTTTGGAATGGGAGAAAGTTTTTCAGAATTGTTAGAATGGTAGAGATTCCTTTGATTGTTGTTCCTCCCCTTACAGATTTTGAATAGAGTGAGCTGTAATTATTCATGAACTGCATATCTATTGAGCTTCTAGTAGTAGGTGTTTTGGGGGAAGCTCCAGAATTCATGGAGTTTACAAGTGAATCTAGTTTAGTGATTAGGTGGTTAATTTTCTGTCTTATTTTAGCATAATAAATGCCTGTTACTTTCAAATGATCATGGGAAAAACTGTGAGGACTTTTGGTTTTAGTAAGTTCATGATCATTTGTGGTCTCTGTCTCTACCTAACTCTGCTTGTCCAGCTGTGTTGTTTAAAATTTAACAACTAATTAATCCTGTTTAATATGTCACACTTGAATTTTTGCCAGTTTGTTTTCATGAAGCAAAGCATGCTTGAGGTAAACATAGATCTTTTAATACTGAGGATGCATTTTAGAAACTAAATCCAATTACAGTAGATTTCAGGCTGGTACTCAACTTCTTTATTATGTAGTTGCATTGTATTAATTAGACACATTTTAATTATAAAGTTAATTCATAGGTTTATTGCATTTGCCCAAAGCTGTTCTTTTTGCAAAAACAGATAAATCTAAAGAGTAGCCAATAGCCTATTCCATCTGCCCAATTGCCTGGCACAAGATGATGAATGAGGCCAATCAGATTCTTTTTCCCAGAAATCTGAACTAGAAAACTTGGAAGGAATTTGCTTGTTAGCAAATTGGGAGATTAAGCAGAGTCATGAGGTAGAGTTAGGACTGAAGGAGCCATGGCAAACCACGGAGTTAAGGGTGGGGAGGGTGCTTCGAGAGGTTTCATAATCATCTTTCCATTCTAATGAACATAGATCTACACCATCATTTTTGAAGGCTGCACAGTATTCTATGGTATGCAAATACCTTAATTTATTTGCCCAATCCCTGTTGATGGATGTTTAAGACATACTTACATCAAAGGGTTTTTAAGCAGAAAAATGACATGATCAGAGTTCCATTTTTAAAAGAGAAGTAATGAGCCTGTGTTATCTAGATTAAGCAGGCTGGTGATGTTAATGTAGTAAGCTTTATTGAAATCTGGAAAATAGGTGAGGAAGGAATTGGAGTGGGGGAAATGGCTGTGGTAGTGTACATAGATAATGAATTCACTCTGGGACAGGATTAATGTTAAGTTGTTTTCAGGACATTCAGGAAGAGATGCCCTGTAAGGTATGGGAGACTTGGGAGGGAATGGTTAGTTTAATGCTGTGGAAATTAAGATGCCCAGGGAGGGCATGTTATAGTGTGAAAAGAGAAGGGCGCATGGATCTGTTAGGAATATAAACGAAAATTGAAGTAATGCAGAGAAGACACTGGAGAACAAAGGTATAGGATAAATAATTGAACAACTCTGAGGAATGTCAGAAAGAGTCATCTTGTTCCATCTAATACCTACCTTCTGATTATTTTTCTTTCTGTTTTGCTAGTTAATAATTTTTTGGTCTTGTATCTCTGGGAAAATATTGTAATAGTCTGTTTAATAATTATAGAATATCATGATCACCTAGATTTTTTCTTGACTTTTCTAAAGTAGTTTTTAAATAAAAGCTGACAGTTGTGGGTTAATTTTATATAATAAAGCATATTTCAGTGTATTTAATGCAATTTGTTTCAGATTTTGAGATTTGAAGCACAATTTTTGGCTTGCGATCAAATATGCCTGGAAAACTTTCAAATTTGAGAAGTTATAAAACACAAACATACTTTGAACTCCTATGTGACTAGTTAAAGTATACTAGGGATGTCATATTGGTTAGCAAATGAAAGAACATAGCTGTCATTTTATATTGTTGGTATAAGGTAGCAGCAGTTGAGTGGTAGTAGACAAGCCTGAGCTGCCATATATAAACTACAAAAAAAATGAATATTGCTCAGGTCACTATGGTTAGGACATTTGAAAAATACATATGTTCCATACTGAAATCTTGATTTGTTGGATATAAACATGTACTTTAATGCATTTTTCATAAATTTCATGATTATGGTCTTTGTGTTTATTTTTTCCTGCTTATATGTCTATAATGACTCATTGGCAACTCCATTGGAAGTGGGCCAGGAACATGAAGGATAATATTATATAAGTTTCAATTTAATTCCTTAAAGAATTAATTGATATAACATTTGTTTGGGGAAAACTTAATAATAAATTGTGGCAATGAAGTTTGAAGATTATCTTTAGATTTTATTTATTATATAGTAAGCTATTCTGTTAGCTAATCCCATAGCTATACAGTGATGGTATAATCCTTTAGTAATAAAAACACCGTGGGTTTTTATATAACTTAGAACTTTAATTTAGAGTACTTTGATATACCTCTCATTTGATGCCGTGTTAGGTGAGAAATCAAGTCTTACTCACATTTAACAAATGAAGATGAGGCTCAGAGCTTTCTTATTAAAAATCAATTTCATTGAGGCATAATTTACACAAAATAAAAATACCCATTTAAAGTTAATAGTTTGATGAATTTTGACAAATATGCACACTCCTGTAAATAGCCTTCCAATGAAGATATGGAACATTTTCATCACCCTCCAAAATTCTGGTACCCGTTTCCAGTCAGTTCGTACTCCACACCCCACACTCCACTGCAGGATTCCACTGATTCCTTTTTGCCACTGTAGGTTAGTTTGCCTGTTCCAGAATTTCATGCCTATGAAAGTATACCATATGAACTCTTTTGATGACTTCTTTTGGTCATATTTTTGAGATGCATCCATGTTGTTACATGTAGCTTCTCTTTATTGCTGAGTATTCCATTGTATAAATATACTACAATTTTTTTATTCATTTGCCTCGATGGACAGTGGTTGATGGATATTGAGGTTGTTTTCAGTTTAGGCCTATAATGAATAAAGCACCTATGAATATTTGTGTGCATTTTTTGTGGATATATAAGAGTAAATACTTCTAGGAGTCAAATTGTTGGTGTATCTAAGTTTATGATGAATTTTATGAGAAGCTGCCAAACAGTTTTCCAAAGTAGTTGTACCTTTATTTTCGCACAAGTGGTGTATGCAAATTCTAGTTGCTCCATATCCTTGCTGGTACTTTTGGTATAGTTTGTCTTTTATATTTTAGCCATACCTGTGTTAATTAGTATCATATTGTGGGTTATAATTTGCATTTTCCCGATGACTAATATTGTTTAGTATTTTTTCATAGGCTTATTGGTCATTCATGTATCTTTTGCAAAGCGTCTGCTCAAATCTTTTTCTCATTTTCTTATTGAAATTTTTTCTTATTATAAGAGTTCTTTACATATTTTGAATATATAAGTATTTGTCAAATACACATATTACAAATATTTTCTCTTAGCCTGTGACCTTTTCATTTTCTTGATGTCTGTTGAGGAGTTTTAAATTTTGATCAGGGCCAATTCATAATTTTTTTCTTTTATAGTTAGTGCTTTTATATCCTAAGAAATCTTTCCCTATACCATTATCACAAAGAATTTTTTCCTTTATTTTCCTCTAGAAGTTTACAGTTTTAGCTTTTATGTTTAGGTCTGTGGTTCATTTTAGATTATTTTTTTTTTTTTGTATAATGGGAGGTAAGGGTTCACACTCATTTTCTTCTTCTTTTTTTTTTAATGAGAATGTCTAGTTGTTCCATCACCATTTCTTGAAAAGACTTTTTTTTCCACAATTGACTTACTTTGGCCCAATTGTTAAGAATCAGTTGACTATATATGTGAATCTATTTTATAAATTCAGTTTTATTGAGATATATTCACACACCATACAATCATCCATGTTGCACAATCAACCATTCACAGTACCATCACATAACTGTGCCTTCGTCACCCCAATCCATCCTTGAACACCTTTCACACCAGAAAGAATAAAAATAAGAATAAAAAACAAAAGCAAAAAAGAACACCCAAATCATCCCCCCCATCCCACCCCAATCTTCATTTCGTCCCTGTCCCCATTTTTCTACTCATCCATCCACACACTGGGTAAAGGGAGTGTGATTATGTGTTTCCATTTTTGAACTCTCTATTCTTATTTTGTTTCAGTGATTTATTTATATGTCTATTAGGCCAATACCATACTGTCTTGTGGTTTTATAGTATGTCTTGAAATTTAGGTAGGGTAAGTCATCTGGCTTTGTTTATCAGAATTGTTTCATTTACTTTGGGTTCTTTGCATTTCCATATAAGTTTTAGAATCAGCTTGTCAACTACAAAAAGGCTTGCTAGGAAGTTGATTGGAAAGCTGTTGAATCTATAGATCATTTTGGGAAGAACTGATATTTTAGTAATATTGAGTCTAATAATGGAAATATGGTATATTGTCCCATTTTATTTAGGTCTTTATTTCAGCCATGTTTTGTAGATTTTATTGTCCAGTCTTGCACATATTTTGTTAAATTTTTATTTATGTTTTTGATGCTACTGTAAATAAAATTGCTTTTAAATTTAATTTGCAGCTTATCGTGAATATATAGATATACAATTGAATTTTGAAATTTTTTTTTTTTGGTGTCTTGTAACCTTGCTAAATTTATTTATTCCTAGTTAGGTTTTGTAGGTTCATTAAGATTCTCTACATACACTATCACATCTGTGAAAAAACATAGTTTTACTTGTTTCTTTCTAGTATATATGCCTTTTAATTTTTTTATTGACTTACTGCCTTATTGAATAAGATCAACAGAACAAAGTTGAATAAAAATGGTGATATCAACAGAACAAAGTTGAATAAAAATGGTGAGATCAGACATTCTTGCCTTATTCCTGATCTGAGAGGTGATACATTCAGTTGTTCGTTGTTATGTCTGCTATTATCTGTAGGATTTTCAAAGGTGTCCTTTATCATCTTAAAGAGGTTCCCTTCTTTTCCTAGTTTGCTCAGAATTGTGTGTTTTAAATCATGAATGGTGCTGTATTTTGTCAAATGCTTTTTCTGCCTCTATTGAGATCATATGGCTTTTCTCCTTTATCCTCAAAAATGTGAATTGCCTTGATTGATTTTCAAATATTAAACCAACCTTGAATTCCTGGGATTAAACTCATTTGGTTATGATGTGTTATGCTTTTTATATATTGGTGGATTTAATTGCTAATATTTTCTTAAAGATGTTAGCAGCCAGTTTCATGAGAAACTTTTTTTTCTTCTAATTTCTTTGCCTGGTTTCGGTAATACTGGCTTTATATAATGAGAAATGTCCCTTTTACTCTATCTCCTGAAAAACTTTATTTAGGATTCATGTCATTTCTTCCTTAAATGTTTGCTAGAATTCACCAGTGAAGTCATCAGAGCTTGACATTTTCTTTGTGAGGAAGTTCCACTCCACCCCCACCCCAGCAGTTTTATTGTGATATATTCACATATACAACCCATCCAAAGTGTACAGTCAGTGGTTCACAGTATCACCACATGGTTGTGCATTCCTCACCACCCTCAATTTTAGAACATTTTCATTACTGGGGAAAAAAAACATACACAAAAATACCCATCACGTCCCATACTCCTTATCTACCATTATTGACCCTTAGTGTTGGTGTGTTATATTTGTTACTGTTGATGAAAGAATATTAAAACATTACTAATAACTGTAGTCCATTTTTTGTACTAGGTTCATTTTTTCCCATATACCATTCTATTGTTAACTTCTTATAATAGTGACATACATTTGTTCTAATTCATGAAAGAACATTTTTATATTTGATCTATTAATCACAGCCATTATGCACCACAGGATTCACTATGTTACACAGTCCCGTTTTATCCTCTAGCTTTCCTTCTAGTGACATAATCTACTCTAAACCACCACTTTCAACCACAATCACCCACATAATTCAGAGCTATTAATTACACTCACCATATTGTGCTACCTCTATGGTTTCCTAACATTTGGATTCAACTTAGTTAAAAATTCTACACACATTAGGTATCTCCTCCCCATTCTCTACCCACATTCTATTTCCTGGTTACCTGTATTCTAGATTTTAACTGTATTATAAGTTTATTTATTATAATTAGCTGATATCAGTGAGGCCATATAATAATTGTCCTTTGCATCTGACTTATTTCATTCAGCCTAATGGCCTCAGGGTTAACAGGATTGCCAGATCATATGGCAGTTCCATACTTAGCTTCCTGAGGAACCGCCAAACTGCCTTCCAGAGCAGCTACACCATTCTGTATTCCATGGGAAAGTTTTTAGATTATAAATTCAATTTGTAAAATAGATTTACAGGTATTGAGATTTTCTATTTCTTCTTGTATCAGTTGAGGTTATTTTTTACCTTTCAAGGAGTTTGTCCATTTCATGTATATTTGTCAAACTCATTGACATTAAGTTGTTCATAATACTCTGCTATTATTCTTTAATCTCTATGGAACCTGCAGTGATGTCCTGTCTTTATTTCCTGATATTATTAGTCTGTCTAGAGGATTATCAATTTTATTAATCTATTCTAAGAACTAGCTTTTTATTTCATTAATTTTTTCCAATTTTTGTTTGTTTTCTATTTCCTTTATTATTTCTTTTCTTCCTACTTTGATTTAATTTACTCTTCTCTTTTTAGCTACTTAAGATGGAATCTCAGGTCATTGATTTTAATACTTTCTGGGGTAAGCACTTAAAGCTATAAATTGCCCTCTCAGCACTGCTTTAACTGCATTCTGCACATTTGACATGGTGTGTTTGCACCCATTTAGATAAAAATATTTTCTAAATTTCCTTTGATTTCTTTGACCCATGGATTATTAATTAATTAGTGTAATGTTTTATAAATAAGAAGTATCTTGTTTCATTTCCAAACAGCTGACATTTTCCAGGTATCTTTTTTATTATTGATTTCTAATTTAGGTCTGTTGTGATCAGACACCGTAACTTGTATTTCAGTCATTTAAAATATACTGAGACTTTTTAACCCAGCACCTGATATATTTTGATAAATGTTCACACATATTTGAAAAGAATGTGTGTATTCTGCAGTTCTTGGGTTCAGTGTTCTATAAATATCAGGTCATTTTGATTGCTAATGTTTTTCAAGTCTTCTGTATCATTCTGATAGTGTGTTCCTTATTTTTATAGTTCCTACTATAAACTCCAACTAATTATGGATTTCTCTATTTCTCCTTTCAATTCTTTACATTTTTGCTTCATATATTTTGGCTTCTTTCAAGATTTTCTCCCTATCTTTGTTTTTCAGAAGTTTGACTGTAAGACACCTAAATGTTATTTTCTTTATGTATATCCGGCTTAGGGTTGGTTCACTGAGCATCTTGGTTTTATGGATAATATCTTGCATTAATTTTGGAAAAGTTTTAGCTCGTATCTTTTAAAACATTTTTAATGCTGCATTATCTCTGTCTCTCTTTTCTTTCTAGCACTCCAATTACTTGTATTTTAGACCAGCACTGATCAATAGAAGTAAACTGTGAGCCATGTGAAATTTTTAATTTTCTGGTAGCCACATTAAAAAAAGTAAATAAGTGAAATAAATTTTAAGAATATATTTTATGTAACCCAACATATCAATAATACTATTTTACAACATGTAATCAGTATTTACAAATTATTAACAAAATAGTTTGCATCCCCCGCCTTTTTTTTTGAAGTCCCGAGTGAATTTTATACATACATAACATCTCAATTTGGATATTAAACTTTTATTGGAAACACTTTATCTGTATTTAGATTTTATAAAACTTATGGTTGAAAAATTAGATTCACATACACAAGTTGTTTCTGACAAACTTAAAAATCCTTCCAATAACTGAATTATCTGGTATTTTGCTGTTGTTGTATAATGTGCTCCACTTCCTTTTTTTTAAATTGTGGTAAAATATACATTACATAAAATTTACCATTTTAACAATTTAAAATGTACAATTCAGTGACATTAAGTACATTAACAATGTTGGGTAGCCATCACCACTGGCTAGTTCTAGAACTTTTTCATTACCCCAAACTGAAACCCCATACCTGATTAAGCAATTATTCCCCTTTCCGTCCTTCTTCCAGTCCCTGACAGCCAGTAATCTGCTTTCTGTCTTTATGGATTTGCCTATTCTGGATATTTCATATAAATGAAATCATATAATATGTGGTTTTTTTTTCATTTATCCTAATGTTTTCAAGGTTCATCCATATTATAGCATGTTTAAGTACTTCGTTCCTTTTTGTGGCTGAATAATATTCCATTGGATGGATATATGACATTTTGTTTATCCATTCTTCAGTTTGTGAACATTTGAGTTGTTTCTGCATTTTGGCTATTGTGAATAATGTTGCTGCTAACATTCATGTACGAGTTTATGTCTGAACACCTGTTTTCAATTCTTTTGGGTAAATACCTAGGAGTGGAATTGTTGGGTCATATGGTAACTCTGTTTGATTTATTAAGGAACCATCAAATGTTTTTCCATAGGAACTACACCATTTTACATTCCCACCAGCAATGTATAAGGGTTCTAATGTCTCTATATCTTCATCAACACTTGTTACTTTCCTTTTTTTTTGTTATGGCCGTCCTAGTGGGAGTGAAGTGGTATCTCATTGCAGTTTTGATTTGCATTTCCCTAATGACTAAATGATGTTGACTATCTTCCCATGTGCTTATTGGCCATTTGTATATGTTCCTTGGAGAAATGTCTGTCCAAGTCCTTGTCCAGGTTTTTAACTGGGTTGTTTGACTTTTTGTTGTTGAATTGAATCAGTTTTTAACTTTAAATTAATTAAATTTGAAAAAATTAAAAATTCATGTCCTCTCTTCTGTCCACATTTTAAGGGCTTAGTATGCATCTTATCACAGTCCACCTTCAAATAATACCTTGTCAATTCTGGTATCATAAGCACTGTTAACATTATGTGGACATTTCCTCCTCCCTCCTCCTCTCCTTTGTGTTATTCTTGCACTACTATCTTATTTTTACATATTTTCTAAACCTCAGAAGGCATTTTTTGGCTATAAAACAGTGAATTATTTTTATAAAAAGATATAAAAAATTTAAAACAAAGTCTTTTATATTTGTGCACATATATCCTTTTTTGGTGCTCTTCAAATCTTTATTTAGATGTGAATTTCTATCTGGTATTATTTTCCTTCACCCTGAAGAACTTCCTTTAAAATTTTTTGTAGTGCATGTCTGTTGGTAACGACTTCTTTCAATGTTTATTTATCTAAAGATGTTTTTATTTTGTCCCCATTTTGAAGGAAATTTTTACCAGTTGTGGAATTCTAGGTTGGCAGCTTTTCTTTCAGAATGGTAAAGATGGCATTCTCGTGCTCCCCAGTTTACACTGTTTCTCAGAGAAATTCTTAAGTGTTTTTCTTATAGTGTTTCCCGGTATGTAATGTGTTATTTTCTGTAGCTGCTTTTAATATTTCTTTCTTTAATATTGGTTTTCAGGAATTTGATTATGATATGTCTTATACTGTTTTCTTTGAGTTTAGTCTGTCTTGGATTTTTTGAGCTTCTTGTAACTGTGGGTTTGTGGTTTTCATCAAAATTGGAAAATTTCAGCCATGATTTCTTTGAATATATTCTGCTCCTCTTCCCACCATCTTTTTTTGGAACTCCCATTTAAATGACTGTTTGCTATAGGTCCTTGAGGCTTTGTTCTTTTTACTTTGTGTCTCTCCCTATGTCTTTAGGTTCATTTCAGTGCCTAATCTGCTGTTAAGTTCATCCAGTGAATCTTTCATTGCAGATATTGTGTTTTTAAGCTCTAGAAATTCCATTTTTAAAATATTTTGTATCTTTTCCAATCATTATGTTAATGTTTTATACTATTTGTTTTAAAGTCCTTGTCTCATAATTTGATTGTCTCTGTGATTTCTGGGTCTGATTCCTTTCCTTAATATGAGACATTTTCCTGCTTCTTATGTCCATTTTTATTTAATGCTGAACGTTATACCTGTTAAGTTTTTAAGTGTCTGAAGTTATTTCTTCCTTTAAAATGTTCTGAATTTTGTGAAACTTACTGTGAATCTATAACTCCTTCAAAATTAAAAAAAAAAATGGATTGAAATTTTGTTTTCATGGCAGTTAACTTACTTGCCCATCACCTTGATCCTTTTGGGACTTGATTTTGAGCTTTGTTAGGGTGGGTCTAGAGGAGCTTTCATTCTAGGGTTATTTTAGGTCTACTACTGAGGTGTGACTCTTCTGTTCTCTTCCCTGAATATCATAGATATTCAGTGTGGTCTTGCCATTCTAGCTGGTTGGAATTTAAATGACTAAGCCCAAGTGAGCTGTGGGAATTACTCCACCTAGAGTTCCTTTGATGTTGTCCTTTCCCTAGTAGTTGTTTTTTTGTGCCGCCTTGTAGAATCAGCCTCTGTTCATGTGCAGCTTAGTATTCTGCCAAAGATTTAAGGGACTCTGCAGATTGCTGAAGCTTTTCCTCCATGAAGTTCCCTCCTATCTGGTACTCTGCTCTGCAAGTTTTAGCTGCCTCAGCTCCCCAAACTCCAGTCTTTATCTCTTCAACTCAGTGAGACTGCCATGCAGAGGGTTCCCTCTCCCCATGCAGTGTTCCAGAAAGTGCCTTTAAACAGAAATGAGAGGTGATTGTAGGACCCTTATTTGTTTTCCTTCTCTCAGGGATCAGTCTTATGTTGCCTGTGGTCCAATGTTTGAAAATAATTTTTTTGTATATTTTGTCCAGTTTTCAAGTTATTTGTGGCAGGAGGGCAAGTCTAGTACTTCATGGTCAGAAGTTGATTGTGTTTTAGATAACATAGCTAATATTTATAGAATACTAGATGCAGGACTCTTTCTCTGCCCTTTACGTTTACTAATTCATTTAATTCCTAACAATTCTTTGAAGTCTGTAGTACTATTACCTCCTATTTTATAAATGAGGAAAATGAGGTACAGCAATTTTTAGTGCATTGTCCATAGTGATAGAGCAAATCATTGGTGGAGCCGAGATTTGCCACAGGCAGCCTGACTCCAGAGCATTACTCTCTTAACCGGTGCTCTGTATTGTCCCCATGCTTTGGAACTCTAGACCTGGAGGAACTATCTTTGGGTTAGAGTTCCAGGGGCATGGATGTCTGTATGGAAATGGTCAGATGAGACATAATCCAAGAGGTGAGTGAAAGTTGTGAGAAGATGAACTAAGTGTTAGAGAAGTAATATCAAAAGTACAGCTTGAGAGAGCTATTAGCAGGAGAAAGAGCAAGGGCAGTGATCACTGCCATGTGCTAGACAGTATGAGACAAAATGGTTCAGAATAAGGTAATGGTGTTGCGAGCTGGTTTCTATGGAGTTTGAATGTGCACTCCTTTATTTAGCCCGTCCTGTGTTTTAAACTTTGGGTAAACTGGAGAAGGCCCCTGTCTGGTGTAGCAGAGGTAGGAGTATGTAAAGAATGGACAAAATGACAGACAGAAAATGAGAGGTGGAATTAGGTAACACAGGAGAATGTTAATTGTCTTTATTTTCTTTAGAAAATAAAAACAGCCTGATTTGATAGAGAATAATGAAGGTAGGGCACAGGCACAGTCTTCTAGGGAAGATCTCTCTGAGGAGATGATATTTTGGCTGAGACCAGAATTATCAAAAGTGAAATAGGCATGTAAAGATAGGTGGGCAGAGCCATTTAGTCAAAAAAACCAACAAGTGCAAAATTCCTAGGCAGGGAAAGTCTTATTGTTATCCAGGAACAGAAAAAACAGTGTGGCTTTAGCAAGTTGGAAGACCCTGTTTGAAATGAGATCAGAGAGAGGTAGGCAAGCACCAGATGGTGTCATCTAAATGAATCACGTTAAGTATTTTATTCCAAGCACAGTGGAAAGTCCTTGGAGGGTTTTTCAAACATGGAGGTGATATGATCTGATTTCTGTTTTGAGAAGGTCACTCAAAATTTATTGTAAGAAAGTAAGTGGGGAGACTAATTAGGCTACTACCAAATTGTAAGCAAGAGATGGGACAAGGCTAGTAGCAATGAAGATGAAGGCAAATGGATGGAATTTACCATAACATTTATTTATTACAATTAAATAATGCGCTGAATCATTTTTGAGCCTCTTGTATGTAATATAGCAGAATATTTGTTTTAGCGGTATGACTCTAAAATCTCTAAAATTCCAAAAGCGCTCATCTACATGGTGTGTGAATGTTAGAATAAAAATGACTTGATTCTAGAGCATTTAGGTAGATTGATGGTACACTCTTCTTATAATAGCAATGTTTTTTTCCTTTTTTTAAAAATTAAATTCAGTTTTATGGGGATATAGTCATATACCATACAATCATCCATGGTGTACAATCAGCTGTTCCTGGTACCATCAATCATATAGTTATGCATTCATCACCCCAATCTATTTTTGAACATTTTCCTTACACCAGAAAGAATCAGAATAAGAAAAAAAATAAATAAAATAAAAAAGAACACCCAAATCATCCCCCCCATCCCACCCTATTTTTCATTTAGTTTTTGTCCCCATTTTTCTACTCATCTGTCCATACACTGGATAAAGGGAGTGCGATCCACAAAGTTGTCATAATCATACTGTCACCCCTTGTAAGCTACATTGTTATACACTCGTCTTCAAGAGTCAGGGCTACTGGGTTGGAGTTTGATAGTTTTGGGTATTTACTTCTAGAATAGCAATTGTTTTTAAAAGATTATGTCATAAACAAAGTATCTCGTTAAAAAGTGACTAATAGTAGCCTCCATCAAAATGGGTGCCATTGAAAAGCACATTAAGATAATTCTATTGGCACTGAACAGAGTGTCGTGGAAAAACTGGTTTCTAGGTCTGTATGTTTCATGCATACTCATTCATCTAGCACATAGTTATATATTGATCACCTAATATGTGTTAAACATGGAGCTATACTTCGGTGACACAGTTGTTGCTTTCAGGACACTTGGTCTTGAAGGAAAGACAGATAAGAAAGTAGGCAAATCCTACTACATGACAGCTGCTACTGTAAGGTGCTCTGGAAACTATTGGAGGGTACCTAAATCTAATCTTGTCTGAAGTGGGGAGTAGTGGTCAGGGAAAACTTTCTGGGTGATGTGATATTTAGTCAGAAACCTATAGAGCAACTAGGAATTAGTTTAAAATTTTTCTCCTGTGTAAAAAAAATAGCTAACTGATGGTTAGACACAAAAGTATAGGAAAAAGAGGATGTCCATTTTATTCATTGCAAGTCAATTTCTTGTGATATTTTTAAGTAGTATTTTTTGGTTTTTATAGTTTGAGGTGTGTGCATGAGTGTGTGTGTGCATGTCGACTTCATAAATGAGCACAAGTAATAGTGACCACTTGGTAGGAGATTAGTAAAAACTGGTGTATCTGCCAGTAGGCTGCCTCATTTTATCACTTCTTTGATAGCTTGAAATATCACTGGAAGTTGAGAACAGGAGAGTCTGTTACATTTCTGGTCTAATTCCTTCCTGTGTTTCCCTTCAAAGATATTCTAGAACAGCTTCTTCCTGTAATTATCATTCCTTTTACTGAAAGACGCTCACAGTTTTACTTTTCTGTGAGCTAGTTAGATGAGTTAAAATTAAATTAATACTGGCCAAAAATAAAACTTATTTTAACTATGCCACAGAACTCGGTTTTTTTGTTTGTTTTTTTGTTTTGTTTTTTTTAAGAGTACAGATTCAATTTAGTTAGAACTTGAACCATTCATAAGAAATTGGGAAAGTTAGGCCATCCATGATACTAAATAGTTTAGTATTTCAATTTAATTTACTTAGCAGACTTCTGAAAGTTTGAGATAGTTTCTGTTGGGTATTCAGTGTAAATTAAGCTGATACGTTTACATTTATAAAAGTGTTGATACTCATAATCTCAAATAATCAGTGTCTGAATTTTATTTTAAAAATGGTTTATTTCAAAAAATTGTTTATTAAAATACTACTCAGCAATAAAAAGAAATGAACTCTTGATCATGTAGCAACGTGGATGAATCACCTTAGAATTATGTTGAGTAAAAAAAAGCCAAACCCAAAATGCTAATACTGTATGATTCTATTTATGTTATCATTCTTGAAATGACAAAATTAGAGAAATGGAAACAGATTTGTGGTTGCCAGGATGTTTGGGTGTGTGAAGTAGGTGTGGATTCTTTGTGGTGAAGGAAATGTCCAGTATCTTGACTGCATCTGTGTCACTTCCTGGTTGTGATGTTGTACTATGATTTAGCAAGATGTTGTTATTGGGGGAAAGTGGGTAAAGGGTAAAGGGTACCTGGGCTAGCTATATATTTCTTATAACTGCATGTGAACCTATATTTATCTCAAAATTAAAAATTGAATTAAAAAAAGGTTTATGAAGAATGGATGTTTAAGATTAAAAAGAAATGCCACCATTTGGAGCAGAAATGGTGTCAGTGTCTTTTGGCAAATGCTTCATTGCTAATGAGACAGAATTGTGATAATTAAGTACTTTGGCTCTGAAGTAGGATGGACGTGGATTTGAAACTCAATAGTTATCAGGTGGCTGACTTGGAACTAGTTCTAAAACTGTACCTCAATTTTTTTCATCTGTAATAAGGAATGATAATATTACCTACCTTGTGAGGATTAAATAGAATAGTTCCTATTTAATAGTTCCTAAATGTGAAGCACCTAGTGCAGTGCGTGACCTGTAGAGATCAGTAAACGTTAGCAATTTTATGACCCCACTTTTATTCCTAGGGTTTCATAGAAAATAATATTAGTCTTATAAATGAATTCAAATTAACCTATTTAGTTGTATAGTATTAGAAAAATGGTTGCTTATATATGGTAAAACAAAATAATGACAACTAAAAGGAATAAAATTCTTATCACTTTAGACCCTAAAATTTCTTGAGAATGAAATTGTTTTTGGAAGGGTTCCTACATAGAAACCTGCCACATTTGGATGTTACTGATGACATGACAGTATTCTGACCTTAAAACACTGGTATCCCACTGCTCTACACACTTGTGGTATCATTAAAGTGACTTAAATTTGCTTTGGAAATGTAATTGAAGGCATTTTATTTTTAAAGCTGTTTTTCTTAATTTTTACATTTTTTTTTTCTTTTTAACTTACTGAAACCTCAGTTTCTGTATCTAATTGTAGCAACAAGACTGGCAAATGTTGCTTAATTAGCACTACATTAATGCTGTACACTTTACTATACCTGCCTGATGCCTTTTTTTTTTTTAATTACTTTTTATTTTGAAATAAACTCAAACTCACAGGACAGCTGCAAAAACAACACAAACCCCATACATAGAACTCCAGCCTACCCCCACCCCCCTCCACCGATACCCAGATCTACCAACTTTAATATTTTGTCACTTTACCGTTTCTTTCTTTCCCTCCCTCCCTCTCTCTCTCTCCCTGTCATCCGTCATCTATTGTTCTGTCTTCTGAACATATGAGAGCAAGTTGCACACATCCTTGAACAAATAATATAATTCACATATACATTTCCTGTGAACAAGAATATTCATTTATGTAATCACATTAAGTGTAGTTAAGAAGTTCAAGAAATTTAACATTGATATAAAGCTTACATTCTATATTTCATTTTTTTCCTTATGTCCCAATTGTGTCCTTTTGAGGCTTTTCTCCTCTATTCTTAGATCTCATCCAGGATCATCTATGGCATTTAATTGTCACTATCTATTTAGATTGTCTTTTTTTTCAATTGTGGAAACATATTACAGCATAAATCTTCTCATTCCAACCCCTCCCAGGCATTCCATTTAGTGGGATTAATCACATTCACAATGTTGCAATGCCATCACCTTCCCACCATCCATTGCTAGAAATTTCCCTTCACCCCAAACAGAAACCCTACACTCATTTCTTATTAACTCCCCATTGCCCCTTCCCCCACTTCTCGTAACCCATGCTCTACTTTTCATCTCTATGATCATATTCTCTGATACTTTCTTTGTGTTTACTGTGGGGCTTAAATTTAGCATCCTAAATCTATAACAATCTTATTTTCTTTGATACCAACTTAACTTCAATAGGACACATAAACTATGTTCCAGTACTCCTCCATTCCCCCACCTTTATTTAGTTCGTGTCAGAAGTTACATATTTTACATTGAGTCCAAAACCACTGATTTATCATTACACTTTATGTATTTTAGATCCTGTAGGAAGTAAATAGTGGAGTTACAAATCAAAAATACAGTTATGTTGGTATTTATATTTACCATGTGATCTTTACTAGAAATCTTTATTTCTTCATGTGGTTTCAGTCAATTGTTTAGTGTCCCTTCCTTTCCGCCTGCACAGTTCCCTTTAGCATTTCTTATAGGACTGATCTACTGGTGATGAAGTCTCTCAGCTTTTGATTATCTAGGAATGTTTTCATCTCCCCTCATTTTTAACCTCCATGTGTTTGTGAATTTTCTAAGTCTCTGATGGTTACTGACTTCTAATTGTATGCCATTGTAGTCAGAGAATGTGCTTTGAATAATTTCAATTTTTTTTTAAATTTTTTGAGGCTTGTTTTATGTCCCAGCATATGGTCTATTCTGGAGAAAATTGCATGATCACTAGAGAAGAATGCGTATCCTGGTGATTTGGGACGTAATGCTCTATATATGTATGTGGAAAACAATTCATTTATCAGATTGTTTAGGTTTTCAATTTCCTTATTGGTCTTCTGTCTGGTTGATCTATCTACAGGAGAGAGTGGTGTGTTGAAGTCTCCCACAATTATTGTGGAACCATCCATTACTTACTTTAGTTTTGCCAGTGTTTGTCTCATGTATTTTGTGGCACCATGATTGGGTGCATAAACATTTATGATTGTTATTTCTTCTTGTTGAATTGCCCCTTTTATTAGTATGTAGTGGCCTTCTTTGACTTTCATAACATCCTTGAATTTACAGTCTATTTTATCTGAGATTAATATTGCTACTCCTGCTTTCTTTTGGCTGTAGCTTGCATGAAATATTTTTTCCATCCTTTCGCTTTCAATTTTGTGTCCCTGTGTCTACGATGAGTCTCTTGCATGCAGCATATTGATGGTTCATAGATTTTGATCCATTCTGCCAATCTATATCTTTTAATTGGGGAGTTTAATCCATTTACATTCAACGTTATTACTGTGAAGGCATTTCTTGAATCAGCCATCCTATCCTTTGGTTTATGTTTGTCAGATATATTTTTTCCCTCTCTCTCTCTTATTGTCCTTTAATGAACCAATATTGAATCTCTTTAGTACTGAACCTTTCTCTCTATCTCTCTCCTTTCTTTGTTTCTCTGTCAGTAGGGCTCCCTTTAGTATCTGAAGTAGGACAGGTCTTTTATTAGCAAAATCTCTCAACATTTGTTTGTCTGTGAAAAATTTAAGCTCTCCCTCAAATTTGAAGGAGAGCTTTGCTGGATAAAGTATTCTTGGTTGGAAATTTTTCTCTCTCAGAATTTTAAATATGTCATGCCACTGCCTTCTCGCCTCCATGGCTGCCACTGAGTAGTCACTACTTAGTCTCATGTTGTTTCCTTTGTATGCGGTGAGTTGGTTTTCTCTTGCTGCTTTCAGAACTTGCTCCTTCTCTTCAGTATTTGACAGTGTGATCAGAATATGTCTTGGAGTGGGTTTATTTGGATTTATTCTATTTGGAGTTCACTGAACATTTATGCTTTGTGTATTTATATTGTGTAGAAGGCTTGGGAAGTTTTCCCCAGCAATTTCTTTGAATACACTTTCTAGACCTTTACCCTTCTCTTCCCCTTCTGGGACTCCAATGAGTATTATATTTGGACGTTTTATTTTATCTATCATATTCCTGAGATCCATTTCGATTTTTTTTTTTTTTTTCTCCATTCTTTCTTTTGTTCTTTCATTTTCCATTCTGTGGTCCTTGAGGTTGCTGATTCATTGTTCAGCTTCCTCTCGTCTTGTACTATGAGTATCCAGAATCTTTTTAATTTGGTCAACAGTTTCTTTTATTTCCATAAGAACATCTGTTTTTTTATTTACTCTTGCAGTTTCTTCTTTATGTTCTTCTAGGGTCTTCTTCATGTCCTTTATATCCTGTGCTGTGGTCTCATTGTTTGTCTTTAGTTCTTTGATTAATTGCTCCAAGTACTGTGTCTCTTCTGATCTTATGATTTGGGTTTGGGTTATCCATATCATCTGGTTTTTTCATATGCTTTAAAATTTTCTGTTGTTTTTGGCTTCTTGGCATTTTCTTTACTTGATAGGGTTCTTTTAGGATATGTAGAATTATTCAAAGGCTAATCTAATTTGTTAGATCTACAGTTTGATGGTGTACCCTTTCTCTAACTAACCAGCAGATGGCGTCCGGAAGTCACCTATTCCCCTCAAGGCAGTTCTCTCCAACTTTGTCTTTGTGGTGTGTCTGATTCTTGTGGGGTACAATTCGTGCACCAAGTTTGGGTGTGTTGTTGGTGCTGTCCACCCTGAACATGGGGTGTGTGTCTGAGCGGTTAGGGAGGGAGGGCAGCTTTAATAATGAAACCTCCCAGGTGTTCCTGGAGGTTTAAGGCTGTTGCAAGAGTCTAAACCTTCATTTCAGTCTCGCCACAGATTGTCTCTGCCGCTGACCCACAAGTCCTTGGTATTGATGTATGGACCCTGAAATTTCCAAGTGGATCCCTTTTCAAGCCATGTCCTTCTAGGGCCTCTGCTGAGGGAAGGTTGTGCTATGTCACAAGTGTGCGCCATCCCTCAAGGGAAGTTCTGGGCCGCCAGATCATGTAGGGGTGTTCCCAGCCTGCTGTAAGGATGGCTGAATGGGGCGTGTTAATTTCCCCCTTTTCGTACAGCTCCGCCTTGCCAGCTCTGGGACAATTAGCTGTGGGTGCGCAAAAGGCCACCTTCTGTGCCTGATACTGTGGTGTGTGCCGTGATGCTGGAAACACTTCCTGTCACGCTTGTTTTTTTGTCGCGGCTCTGAGCTGTGGTGCCTGCGCCGGGCAGGAGCGTTCCCAGTCCGCCAGGAAGATGGCTGCAAGGGGTGTGGTTTTTTCCCCTTTGGGCTCACCTGTGCCTTCCTCGCTCCAGAACAGTTAGCAGCAGGTGTGCAAAAGGCTTTCTTCCATGCCAGATATTGAGGCATTCGCACAGCCCGTTCCTGCCGCGTTTCACTGTTCTTTGGTTGCTGCCGTATCTGCAGCCGCTTTTGGGTTTTTTTAAAAAAAAGAGCTAGTCTGCCTCCAACCACCAACCCATGGTTTCCCCACACTGAAGCGTGGCTGCTGGATATTCAGTAAGCTTACTCACTTGTTTCAGAATGCAGACTCCCGGTTTCACCAAATGCATGGTCCCTGTGGATTTAGCAGACCTTGTCCAGCTGAATCATCGCTGGAATTGGTGTTCTGGGTCACTTTCTGGCTTTTATCTAGTATTTTTCACGGAGGTGTTGTTTTGCCCTGTCTATCCTAGCCGCCATCTTAGGTTCTCTCCTGATGACTTATTTACTGAACAAATAAACATTTATGATGCATTCCTTATGAGCTGTGGCTTGGGAAGAAAGCATGAACAATTAACCTAGGAATTAAAAATGTAGACAGAAACAAAATGTATCATTCTGTGAATGTATTAATAGCTCCTTTTTGAATTCAGTATCACTTAGTACTTGCTCTGTAAGCATAATTTTGTGAAAGAAGACTATCAGTACTTACAAGAGCTGTAAATTTATCTTTAGACTTTAGCTGACTTAGCTGTAGCATATATAAGTGATACATGTATAAAAGTGATTTTTTGTGGAAAATGAATATAAGCTTCATTTGCTTCTAAATTGCATTTTCTTCAACTTTTAAATTTGAAATATTTTAGACCTACATGAAAGGATAGTTTAACATTTGCGATACTTGCTTTATTTCCCTCCCCCCTTCTCCCTCTTTCTCTGTCTTTCTCTCTCTCCAAACACACACCATACACACACACATGCATGCACATGCACACATATATACACAGTAATTTGCAGAATCATCTGAAAGTTACAGATATCACTCCTACATAATTCAGCAAGTATCTTATGAAAACAAGAATAGTCTCCTGCATAACCAAAATACCATTATCACATCAAGAAATTTAACATTGTTACAGTAATATATAACACATACTCCATATTCATATTTCCCCAGTTACTGTGCCTAAAATTTTCCTAATAGCGCTTATTTCTTTTTCAAACCAAGAACCAGGCAAAGTCACTTACTGCTTTTTTGTGTTGTGTCTTTTTATTCTTCTTAAATTTAAAACAGTGTCTGCCCCACCTTATTTCATCACTGTCATCATCATTGTTGTTTTTATTATTATTACTCTTTCATGACTGCCATTTTTGAAGAATCCAAGAAGGTTGATTTGTAGAGTATACCCTAATCCTGATTCATCTGATTATTTCCTCTGGATTAGATTCAATTAAATTTTTTTTTGACAAGAATACCACATATGTGATATTGTATACTTCTATTGAATCTCGTCAGGTGCAGTATAATGTCATTTGCTGCCACTGTTGATGGCACTAAGTTTGACCACTTTTCCCTTTGTTGTCAAGAATCTTCATAAGCAATCTGTGGCTGTGGAAAACAGTTTGGTGGTTCCTCAGAAAGTTGAACATAGAATTCCTGTATAATCTAGCAATCCCACTTCTACATATATACCCCAAAGAATTGAAAACAGGAACTTGAACAGATTTTGTAAAGCAATGTTCATAGCATCATTTGTTATTCTTAGCTGCTATAGGCAAAAGGTGGAAGCCACCCAAGGGTCCATCAGCAGATGAATGGATAAACAAAATGTGGTATATACATTCAGTGGAATGTTATTCAGTCATAAAAAAGGAATAAAGTTCTGATACACACTACAATGTAGATGAAGCAGTGTGAAATAAGCTAGACACAAAAGGACAGATATTATATGATTTCACTTATATGAGATACCTAGAATATGCAAATTCATAGAGACAAAGTAGATTACAGGTTACCAGGAGCTATTTGGGGGTTGGGGGGTGGGGGAGAGGGGGAAAAGAGTTGTCATTTAATGGGTACAGAGTTTCTGTTTGTTCTGACGAAAAAGTTTTGGTAAAGGATGGTAGTGGTAGTAAGCAGTACATTTTGAATGTACTTAATACCACTAAATTGTACATTTGAAAGTGGTTAAAGTGGAAAAGGTTGGGTTGTATATGTTACCACAATAAAAAGTTAAAAAATATTAGCAATCTTTGGAGTGATACTTTGAGATTATATACATATCCTATTTCCCAATAACCTTTCATCTGGTGGTTTTAGCATCTGTTGATCTGTGCGTGAATTAATTACTGCATTGGTAGTTGCAAAAGGGTGATTTTCTAGTTCTTTTATTCCTTTTACATTTATTACTTGGCATTTTTCTGTATAGAAGAGTTTTTTTTCCTGCTCTTCTCCCCTTAATGGTTATCACTATGGACTCTTAGATTTTTGTTTTTATTTCATTGTTGTATAATTCATTATTGTGTTAGCCTTTTTTATGCTCACGTGGGCCCAGATTTGGCCAGTGGGAGCCCCCTTCTAGCTGGCTTCTAACCATTTTGACACATCCCCATCAGCTTTGAATACTTTTTTCTTTCTGGGACAGCCAGATATTGATTCCACTTTGTACTTTCCCTATCTCAACCCTGGAATCAGCCATTTTAATGGGGAATGTTATTTGGAAACCAGGATCTGGGTATAGATGTACTTATTGCTACTTTGGTGTTACTGCTTCTGTTCCCTTTCCTCATTACAGAGCTAGGAAAAAAATGTATGGATAAAATCATGATTTCTTACTGATTCTCCAGTTTAAAACTGCCATCACAGAATTCTTCCATATTTGACTCTAAAAATGAGCGTCTGCCCCTAGGGCTCCCTCTTAGAGGGGTGATCCTCAGCCTACTGCAGCTCTTGGCTACCGACAGTTGCATTGTCTCCTGTACCCACTTAATACTAGTTACTGGCAGAGATCCACTTCCATGTGCAGTATGTTAGTATCCACCAGTCATGCTTGTATTGGAGGCCAGCATTCACACACTGTTGTTTTTGTGCTTTTCCAGTGTACGCTGTGGCAACCTCCAGCCATGTCAAGTTGCCTGCCTGGGCAGTCCAGGTTATCTGGACTGTACAAAATTGAACACCTTTTGAGTGGTCGAGCCCTAATCCTATTTTTGACAAAGCCTTGATATTTTTAGGGCATGAAATGGCTTGTACTATTATTATTATTATGCTCAATTTACAGACAAGTATATTGAAACACACAGGAATTAAAGAATTTGCCCAAGATCACATAGTTCATAGGTGATATGGCTAGGATTGAACCCAGGCAGTCTGCTTACATAATCCTTGCTCCTAAATGCTGCTAGACTATAGAGTTAATGTAGAGAAGTAGTAGAAGATGAAACCTAAAAAGACTGATTGTTTTAAGACCTTAAAGAACTTGAATATTATTCAAATAATTCTGATTTGTTTGGTAGGTCTTGAGAAATCATTGAAGGCTTTTGATTGTAGAGTGATGTGATTGGAGATGTGCTGAAGAAAGGTTAATTTCTTGGTGGCTGTGATGGACTGCTGAAGGCAAGATTCCTGTTAGGATACTATTTTGGTGTCTTTCTCTAGGGATTGAATACATCAGAGTTTCTAAGGTTTGGGGCCCAGGACTTGGTGATTTTTTGATCACCAGCCAGATTTGGTACCAGTGCCATAAACTGTCTGCTTTGTTTAACATATTCATTTGGCTATTAGTATCCCGTTCCTGTATTCGTTTACCTAGTAGAGCTGTGTTTTAACTTACTTTACTTAGATATGGTCCAGATGATTTGATGGAACTGCTCAGGGGATGTAATATCTTTCCTTGGTCTGGGCCTTGCATTTTAATAGTCATTTGCCTTAATATTTCTTATATGTGTTCAGTTTCACACGTACAAGACAGCCATCAAGACAATGTGGTACTGGCTTAAGGATAGACATGTAGATCATTATCAGTTTGGTTCAACCTTATCTTGAAAACAGTTCTTCATTGGGGAGCGTGATTACCAAATTTACCAAATTTAAATGACAAAATATAAACCAGGTGCTCCTGACACTCTTTTTGAAACAGAGTAAAGAGAACTCTCAGCTACTTCATTATGTATTATACTTGTTCCTGAAAAATTTAGGCAAAATGAAATGGCAGATAGTTAATGCTGATAGTCACATGCTAGTAATAATACCTTTTAACTTACTCTCTATACTTCATTTACATATATAACCAGGGAGGTACAAATTAAATAGAAAAACAAGTTTTGTGTGGTCCAATGTTTAAGCAATTGTCATGTTATTAAGATTTTGAATCTCAGGAGAGGGATAGTTTTAATTTCATGAAATCACCTACCTTGCCACGACTGCCAAATTCACTATTCCACATGGATATAGGAGAGCAACAAAGGTACTCTTTGGTCTTTGGTATGTTTTACACAGATTGGTTTATAACATCAGTATATCTGGAGTACTGTGCCCTAATCCTTCTGTAGGTGACTAAAATTTTTGTTGGTCAGTATATAGTCCTTACTTTGTATATAAGGCCACTGTTTTTTTGTTTTTTGTTTTTTTAAATTCAGTTTTATTGAGATATGTTCACATACCATACTATCATCCATGGTGTACAACCAGCTGTTCACAGTACCATCATGTAGTTGTGCATTCATCACCCCAATCTATTTTTGAACATTTTTCCTACACCAAAAAGAATAAAAATAAGAATAAAAAATAAAAGTAAAAAAGAACACCCAAATTATTCCATCCCCCCATCCCACCCTATTTTTCATTTTGTTTTAGTCCCGATTTTGCTACACATCCATCCATACACTGGATAAAGGGAGTGTGAGCCACAAGGTTTTCACAATCACCCTGTCACCCCTTTGTAAACTACATAGTTATATAATTGTCTTCAATTATCAAGGCTACTGGGTTGCAGTTCGACAGTTTCAGGTATTTCCTTCTAGCTGTTCCAATACACTAAAACCTAAAAAGGGATATCTATATAGTTCATAAGAAGGCCCTCCAGAGTGACCTCTCAAATCCATTTGAAATCTGTCAGCCACTGATACTTTATTTTGTTTCATTTTGCTTCCCCCTTGGTCAAGAAGATTTTCTCAATCCCATGATGCCAGATCTGGACTCATCCCCAGGAGTCATATACTGCATTGCCAGGGAGATTTACACCCCTGGGAGTCAGGTTCCACATAGGGTGGAGGGCAGTGAGTTTACCTGCCAAGTTGGCTTAGCTAGAGAGAGAGGGCCACATCTGAGCAACAAAGAGTTTCCCTGGGGGAAACTGTTAGGCACAATTGTAAGCTTAGCCTCTCCTTTGCAGTAACAAGCCTCATAAGGGCAAGCCCTAAGGTTGAGGGTCTGGCATACCAAATTGTCAGTCCTCAACGTTTGTGAGAATATCAGCAGGAACCCAGGTAGGGACGTCCAACATTTCTGCATTTTTCCCCAGCTCCTCAGGGGGCCCTGCAAATATATTTTTATTCTCTGCTCAAATTACTTTGGGATGTATCACTGTTTCACACTAACCTGTACAAACCTGCCAGATCTCACTTTCTATTCAAAGTTCCATGTAATTATGGTGTTTGAATAAACTGACCCTACAAGTTAAATTATTTAGTGTGCTGTAGAAGATATATATCCTATACCAAATAAACATCTCTTCCCTTGGTCTCACACAGTCAGTATCATCCTTTACTCTTTGAAGGCCACTGTTTTTTGCTCCTGGGACCAACCCACTTGATAATTGAGCTATAATTAATTATTAAAATTAATTATCTTTGGGTTATTATGAATAATGCTGGTGTAAACATTCATGTACAAGTTTTTGTGTGGACATATGTTTTCATTTTCCTTAGGTATAATATCTAGGAGTGGAATTGTTGAGTCAATAATGTTTAACTTTTTGAGGAACCAGTAGACTGTTTTCCAAAGTAGCTGCACCATTTTACATTCCCACCAGCAGTATACAAGGGTTCAGATTTCTCCACATCCTCACCAACACTTGTTATTGTCTAACTTTTTCATTACAGCCATGCCCTAGTGGGTGCAGAGTAGTATCTCATGGTTTTGATTGGCGTTTCTCTGATGATTAATGATGTTGGGCATTGTTTCTTGTGCCTCTTACCATTTGTATATGTCTTGGAGAAATGTCTATTCAAGTCTTTTGCCCATTTTTTAAATTGGGTTGTCTTTTTATTATTGAGTTCTTTATGTATTCTAAATATAAATCCCTTATCAAATTTATGATTTGCAAATGTTTTCTCCCATTCTTTAGGTTGTCTTTTTACTTTCTTGATCATGTCCCTTAAAGCACAAAAGTTTTTAATTTTGAGGGAGTCCAACTTTACTATTTTTCCTTATGTTGTTTGTGCTTTTGGTGTCATACTAAGAATCTGTTGCCAACTCCAAGGTCATGAAGATTTACCACTGTATTTTCTTCTAAGAGTTTTATAATTTTGGCATCTTACCTTTAGGTCACTGAATCCATTTTGAGTTAATTTTTATGTATGGTGTGAGGTAAGGGTCCAACTTCATTCTATTGTATGTAGCTATCTAGTTGTCCCATAACTATATGTTGAAAAGACTGACTATTCTTTCCCCATCTAAAGGTCTTGGCACTCTTGTTGAAAATCAGTTGAGCATAGATACATGAGTTTATTTCTGGGCACTCAATTCGATTCCATTGATCTGTATGTATGTCCTTATGCCAGTACCACAGTGATTTGATGGTTGTTTGTAGGAAGTTTTGAAATCAGGAAGTGTGAATCTTCCAACTTTGTTCTTTTTCAAAATTGTTTTGACTATTCTGGGTCCTTTGAGTTTACGTATGAATTTTAGGAAGAGCTTCCCAATTTCTACAGCAAAGCCACCTGGGATTCTGAGAGGGATTGCACTGAATGTGTACCTCAATTTGGGGAATATTGCCTACTTAAGATGGAGTCTTTCCATATATTTATCTTGTTAAATTTTTTCAATAATGTTTTGTAGTTTTCAGAGTATAAATTTTACTCTTTTGTTAAATTTATTTTTAAGTATTTTATTCTTTTTTATGTTTCATAGGTGGAATTTTTTTTAATTGCATCTGTGTTTTGTTCCCAATAAGCATATAGAAATATAATTAATTTTTGTAAATTGATCTTGTGTCCTGCAATCTTGCTGAACTAGTTTATTAGTTTTTTAGTGGATTCCATATGATATTCTGTATACAAGATCATGCCATCTTTGAATAGAGTAGCTTTACTTCTTCCTTTCCAATCTGGATGCCTTGTCTGATATTTCATTTTAATAAATTTTTTTATTACTTTAACTTGAGCATTTTTATTATTTTATCAGAAAATGATTTCCTCCTACATGTGGTTTTATAAAGGTTTCTTGATTCTTTGGGTCATTTGTTGGCATTCAGTCAATCTTGCTGTAACACAACATAAGTGTTCCTCAAAAATTACTGCACTATGCAGAATAATGCAATAAAAACCACAGGTCTTATGAGAAAAGTGGGGTTAGAGGCACAGCACTCTAAAACCTCATATGTGGCAAATTTTTTTTAAAAAGTTATGTACCTAATATAAATGGTAGCCCAGTTTTATAAATGTAACATTTATGTATTTTCTATGAATTTAACAGATGTAAGGCTGTACTCCAAATCTTTTTTCTTTTCAGTGAAATGCCAGATAGCCCTCCTGCTTTTTCTTCAATAACCAGTCTTCATACCGCTGCTCTTAGACATCACTTTCTGCCCTGCCACCTTGTGGCTTCAATGTACAACTCTTTCTTCTGTCACTAGTACTGCTACTTCTGCAATATTGAGAGTCAAAGCAGAGCATTGGGATTAAGTTTGTAAGTTTGGTATTAGATGATATGGACTCTGGAGCCAGAGTTCCTAGGTTTGACTCCATACATCACTACCTTTTGCTCAGTAACCTTGAGCAGGTTATAGTTTTCTCATCTGCAAAATACCTATAATAACAGTATTTATCTCACAGGGTTGTTGTAGTAAATGTGTTTAATACATGTAAAATGTTGAAAACAGTGCATGGCACATAACACAGTTAGCTATTATTCTTATTTTTGCTTGTTTTTTTATTTTAATCATATTTTTAAATTGTGGAATATAACACATATACATAGAAATGATAACTTTCCAAGTGCAATTTAACAAGTAGTTAGGGAGCAAATTTCAAAGAATGTTATGGGTTATAGTTATACAGTTTCAGTTGTTTCTTTATTGTGAAATATATATGCAAAAAGGTATTAACTTTCAAAGTACAATTTAACAAGTGGTTACATAAAAAACTTCCAAAAATTTTATGAGTTACAGCACCATAGTTTCAGATATTTCCTTTTTGTGAAATATAACATATATTCAAAAAGATGATAACTTTCAAATTGTGATTTAACAAGTAGCTGTATAGCAAATTTCAAAGATTGCTATGAGTTACATTTCCACCATTTCCGTTCTTTTGTTCTAGCTTAGAATAGCTTTTCTGTACCCTGGGAACTAAGAAAAATAAAATTATATAGAGATTCAGTATTCATAATCCTTTGTTAAATTCCGTCTTGTCTGTTGCTACCCCATCCTCTATGTTAATCACTTTCCCAACCTTCAGGGATGCCTAGGCAGTGACCACCCTAACTTGTTCATATTGAAAATGGGTGTTGTCATTATGGGAAAAAGGGACACATCTGATTGATGTTTTGAAGAGGCTGTTGCCTCTGGGTTTGGGACTTAGGTGGCACAGGAGCTCTCTGGAGGATTTAAGTTTCTGAAGAATAAACTTAGTGAGTGAAACTTTTATTGAGTCTCGGATAGGGATCTGGATATTCTATAGGGTTTTCGGGACTACTAGTGACTTGGACTTATCATACTGTGGTCATTTCGGATATCTAGCTGAAGCTTGCTTAGGAGTAACCTCCATGACAGCCTTTTGACTCTGTTTGAAATCTCATAGCCACTGAAACTTTATTTTGTTGTCTTTTTTCCCCCTTTTGGTCAAAAAGGCATTCTCAACCCCTCAATGTCAGGGTCAGGCTCATTCCTGGAATCAGAGTCCCATGTCGCCAGGGAGACTCACTCACCTGCAGGGTCCTGGGGGGAGGGTGATGAATTTATTTGCAGAGTTGGGCTTAGAAAGAAAAAGTCTACATTTGAAATTATATCTCTAGAACAAAGAGTATTGATTAAAGGATCCATGAATGGTTTTATGGCTCTTGAAATGTTTTCCTACATTATAGTCCTTAAGAGTTGGACTTTTTAATGCGGTTAGATACTAATTTATAAAGAGCTTTCATCTATAAATCATTGTGCTAGGAATAACATGAAAAAGATAGGATCCCTCTTCTCTAGGACTAGAGTTTAATAGCGAGGACACATACAGATAAATGCAGTGAGTAAAAGGATATGTTGTAATTGATACAATGCACTACTAATAGTATGGAGGAAGAACTGGGATTCCTATATACTGTAAGAGTCTGGAAAAGGCTATTTGGAGAGAAGAATATGAAAATTTATTTAAATTTTAAATAATTTATGATGCTTATTTTTCTTTCTCACACATTTTATGTCCATTTGTCATTTCCAACTGGGGTTTCTGGGCACTGTAGGAGTCTGGAAAAGGCTTCTTAGAGGTAGAAAATGAAAATATTATTTAAATTTTAAGTAATATATGATGCTTATTTTTCTTTCTTACATTTTATGTTCATTTATCATTTCCAAAACGTATTTCTTAACCTTTGTGACTGAATGACTTAATTCCTGCCAAGTAATAGAGGGGAAAGAGCACATAGGCTTGAACAAACAACTTAATTTTCAGAACCTCAGTTTCTGAACATATAAAATGTAAATGACACTTCCTTCAGAGAGTTGTGAGGATTCTAGAAGGTGTATTTTATTTATTATCCTCAGCCTTTTTGCGGAAGATTTGAAATGGAAGAGGTAATATATGAATGAAGTACTTAACACAACATCTGGCACATAAATTGGACTTAATAAGTAAGAGTCACCATTAGTTTTTTGATTGTCATTATTAAACATTCTGTTTCAGACAGAACAATCTGCCTTCCTGTAAATACCGCTAAATTTTATAGAGGCTGTATCCCACCACCTGCTAATATGGTCAAAATTCACTTCTCAACCTCCATTGTAAAGCTACCTCTTCACTCCGTAGTCTTATTTATAGTAACTAAAAGAGGCTAGCTTCTTCCCTTCCTTCTCTCACTTCTTCAGTTCTTGTTAATTGCCAGATACCATGGTAGAAGTAGGAATATGAAGACAACTAAGATAATGCACTTGGCCTCAAGGGTCTTAGTGTCTAAATGGGAAAACAGGGTTGTATACAGTTGGCTTGTACCACAATGAGATGTCTGTGCTTCTCAACTCTGGCTGCTCATGGTTACCATCTGGGGAGCTTTTTAAAAATGCTAATGCCCATGGCCTACTTCAGATAGTAAATCAGAATTTAATGCAAGTATAAACAATATTCTCTAGGAACTTGGGAGGAATGAATCATTTTGATTAGAAAGGGAATTGGCAAAGGCTTCACAGTGAGTGACATTCAAACCAATGATAAGACTTAGTCTGTATTCTGAGGAGGGGCAACAACAAGCAAGGGCACAGAAGCTTGATAATTGTTGATAGATTTGGGAAGTGACAAATAGTCTCATGTGGTGGCTGTTTTGAAAGGAGGATAGAATGGGAAAGGAAATTGTAGGTTATAAAGCTAGACTGATAGGTAAGGACTAGCTGAAAAAGAGCCTTACTTCTGTTAAGTTTAGACTTTATTATGTAAAAAATGAGGTAGAACTATATGAGAGAATATGATGAAACATCTGATTTGTAAAAATAACTAGTTCCTAGTTTATACCATCTTTAAAAATAAATTCCAGATGGATGTAAAATAATAGAAAAAAAAAGGAGACTACTTCTGTATTCTTGGGGTGAGGGAGCCCTTTGTAACCGTAAGTTAAACTCTGAAATTACAAAGAAGAGCATTGAGATCGACAGATTTTACCAAGTAAATATTTAAAACTTCTCTGTAGCCAGAGATACTCTAAATAAAATTGAAAATCTAAAGACAAACTAATAAAACACATTTTTTACATACATTGTGAGCTAACTGAATGACAGAGGACTAATGTACCTAATATATTGCGAACTCTTACAAGTCAACAAAGAAATATGAACATCTCAAAGAAAAAAAAGCAAAAATATGAGCAGGCACTTTTTCAAAAAAGTAATTCAAATGGTTGTTAAATATATAAAAAGGTGTTCAGCCTCATTAATAATCGAGAAATGCATAGTCAAACAAGAGTGAAGGTTTTTAGCATTTCAGACTGATAGAGATTAAAAAAAAAGTGAATGATACCTAACATTGGCAAAAATGTAGGGAAATAAGCATGCTGATAATATTCTTGGTGGGAGAAAAAGTTGGTACAACCTTTATAGAGAGCAGCTTAGTGGTTATCTTTCAAAACTTAATAGTTTTGTTCTTGTACCTAGTAACCCCACAACTAAGAATTATTCCTAGAAAAATACAAGGTCATAGTATTGTTTGTAATAGCAGAAGAATAGGAAACAACATAAATTTTGATCCTTGTATGTGCATTAAAAATTTTTATGAGAATACATACCAAACTGTAGCCATTGCTGGAGGAGTAGGACAGGGGAGGGTCAGTTTATACTTTACATACTTACATAATGTTTGGAATTTTTTAGACCAATTATACACACTGTTCTGTGGGATAAATTGGAAGAGAGAGAAATTGGAGGCAAAAAAAAAAAATCAGTTAAAATAGTTCTTCCCCTTGTTTAGATGTGAGAAATATTGATGGTCTGAACTGGAACTCTGGCAATCAGAATGAGGAACAGGGTAGATTTAAGAGACATTTTGGAAGTAAAATCCATAAATTTCTACTATATGGATGTGAGGAATGAGGAAAGAGGGATATTTAAAGATGAGGAAATTTAAGTCTATAAATTGTGTTGGCAAGTAAATGATTATACCATTATCAAAAATAGGAAAAACAGGAAAAGGAGCATCCTTGGAGTAGATGAGTGCCTCACACCTAGATCCTCAATAGCTATTTGAATGATAAATTAGTTTGGTTTAATCAATTCATCTTGCATGTACCACATATGCTTTCTCATCAGAACTGTTCTTCTATAGTCTTCAGTTCTACTACTACTTGTTGGGAGATGTTATTAATATTTTGAAATAAATAAACATTCTACATGTAATTTCTTAAATAATTTTTTCCTGTTTTATATTTGCAGAGTGCCCATTTGGCCATGATAGACACCCTAATGATGGCTTATACTGCAGAAATGGTCAGTATAGAGAAAGTAATTGCATGTGCCCAGCAGTATTCAGCTTTTTTTCAAGCGACGGATCTGCCCTATGATATTGAGGATGCCGTCATGTACTGGATAAATAAGGTAGGATTATAGTTACTTGAGTAGAAATGGGTCTCTTAAACAGAAAAAGTGAAATCATAAAATGTACAGTGCCACTCTTTGTTTTAAATCAAAGTAAAAGCTAAAGTTGTGCAACTTTACTTAAAATTTACCATTCGCTTTTGACTTTCGCCTAAGTTAAAATGATGAAAATAGATTTCTCTATATTCAACAATATCTATAATCACATTAAATAACGATTAATGTAGTCTTTTCCGACTAGTACACAGCTAAAAGCACTGTTGGAAACTACACACAATGGATATTTGGTAAATATTTGTTGAATCCAAAAATGAATTTTCTCACATTTGTTATTAGAAGACTTTTACGTTTGTTTGACTGATTTGCACAAGAGCATATTGATTGTGGATTCCTCTTGGAAATTTTTATGGAGTTGTAATTAGTGACTTGTTCTCTGAAGATGCTTAAATTGTAAATTTATCACTCCCTTTGCAGATTTGATGAGTTATTTCCTCTCTATCCTATTTCATTTACTGTTTTCAACCCAGAGAGAATTAAGCCTGATCTGGGGGCAAGGCAGACACAAAACAGATTTAAAACAAGTTACATCTTCAGATATCCTTCCTTGAATGCTTCTGTGAAGCTTATAACAAGAAGCTAAATGTAAAAACCATTCCTCCATCTATCATTGTTCATGATATCGATATAAATGTAGAAGACCCATTTAACACTTTATTCCTGCAGTTCTTTTATTTCTTTATCTTCTTCTCCAATCCTGCTCACCTCTAGAGAATCATGGTCACATCCTAGACATATTCATTATCAGAATCTATACAACCTTTGCATCTCATTGCAAACTTCCATTCTTGTATATTTACTTCTACCTATCCTTCCAACTCACTTGCTCTAATATTCACTAGTTTAAAAATGTTTCAACTTCATTATGACTTCCAATCTATTGAGACTATTAATTCCTCACAATTTCACATTTCTTCTTTTTGAACTTAGATTATTTCCAGTACTGTCAGTTCTTCTGCCTCCTCCTTTTAAAACCCTGTGTGATAGTTAATTTCATGTGTCAGCTTGGCTAGGTTAGGTTGTCCAGTTGTTTGGTCAAGCATTGGCTTGCTTGTTACTGTGAGGGTATTTTGTAGATGAGATTTGCATCTTTAATCAGTTGATTGCATCTTGATCATCAAAGGGAGATTGCCATCAGCTATGTGGGGAGTTTCCTCTCAATCAGTTGGAGGTCTTTAAAGCCAGGACTGAGGATTTCAGAGGCCAGAGGAATTTCTGCCTCAACTTCTGCTTGGCTCTTGCTGAAATTTCCTGCCAGCCTTGGGGAATTCGGACTAAGGACTTCAGTATGACCTTTATTGGAGTTTCCAGCTTGCAGCCTGCCCTACTAAGTTTGGGCTTCACAGCCCCTCCCCCCCCCCGATCACCAGAGCCAATTCCTTATAATAAATTTCTTTATATATCTTTTTACTTCTGTTTCTGTGGAGAACTCTGTTTAATACTCCTGCTTGTGCTCAGTTTC
Organism: Choloepus didactylus; assembly: GCF_015220235.1. NCBI lineage: Eukaryota > Metazoa > Chordata > Mammalia > Pilosa > Megalonychidae > Choloepus > Choloepus didactylus. Next base: position 59,852,078 of record NC_051308.1, on the reverse strand, counting down.
CCACTTTATCTCTACCTGCATCTATGGAGGTAAATGTTGCTTGATTCCTTAAGTCAACAAAACTGCAGTTTTCTCCTTAAGTTCTAGCCATTCCATACTGTGTAGGGAAAGCCATATAAGCATAAATTTCACCTTGTGTGTTGATTTCTTTCAGAGGTTGAATCTTTCCTGTTTTTACCTGCTTTTGGCTGCTCTCCAGTGTCTTCAACATTGCTTTTTATATTTTGTCTCAAGTTTATAATTGCTGTCTCTGACAAGGTTAGCGTAACACATACTACTCCATAATTACCAGAACCAGAACTCTCAGTGTATCTTTTTACAGTGCAGCTTGGATCATGTCATTCCTTTGCTTGAAACTCGTCAGTGGCTTAAGATAAAATCTAAAATTTACCATGGCTTACAGAGTACTGTCTAATCTGTGTATGCCTCCATCCTAAGTTTGTGGACATTCTTCTGCTTTCTCATTTCTTTCACTTTATTCCAGCTATATGGTCTTTCTCACCTCCAGGCCCTTGAGCATGATTTTTTTCCTGTTCCTGGGCAGTTCATCTCCCATGTTTTTACATAACTTAGTGCTTTTGCTCCATCACATCTCAGCTTGGATGGTAGCACTTTTTCCTTACAACCCTATCTAAAGTAGGCAGCCACCCCCCAACCCTTATTTTCCACAAATAGTACTCTATTTCTTTCCTTCGTAGCATTTTTCAGAGTTTGTGATTACTTTGCTTAATCATTTGTTACAGAATTTTAAATTATTGTCTTTTTCCCCTACTAGAATAACCTATGTGAGGATAGATACTATACCCATCTTTCTTCTTTTTAGTTCTAGTGCCTCAGCACAGTGTTTGGCAAATAGATGATATTTAATAAATATTGACTAAAATAATAATAAGAGGTAGTTTAAGCTACAGAATTAAGCTAGGCACTTTAGAACTACAGAAATCTAAATAAAGATATGGAAATTGCTTATCAGGAACATCCAGTACGTTAATGCAGCCACATCCACATCATTTAGTTTTCAGATTAAGTTTGACTCCACTTGATTCAGCCTGAATTTTTTTCCTTGCTCCATTCTGCTAGCACCAACTTCATTATTTATTCTGTCATTATGACTTCCTCCCTTGCCTCTCAGATTTGGTATATATTTTCTTCTTTTGACTTTTGCGTTGGCTCATCCTAACCTGATTGCTTTTTAAAATTTTTTCTGGGATATACATCCACAAATATAAAATAAATTTACCATAGAGAAATGGGAACATTACTAAAATAGCTATCAGCATTATTGGCTGAAAATGAATTTAAATGTAAATGTAATTCTGTACATATTAGGCAACCTCTTCCCATTCTCTAGCTTCTATTTCTAGATAATCTATATTCTATGTTTTATAACTATGAGTTTACATATTCTGCTTAGTTCATGTTAGTGAAGTCATAAAAAGCTGTCCTTTGGTTTGACTTATTTCACTCCGAATTATGCCCTCAAGATTCATCCATATTCTTGCAAGACCTCATTCTTTCTTACTGCTGAATAGTATTCCATACCGTTTTTTTTGTTTAGCCATTTGTCAGTTGATGGACACTTGGATTGTTTCCATCTTTTGGCAGTTGTGCATAATGCCACTATGAACATTGGTGTACAAATGTCTGTTCGTGTTCCTGTTTTCAGCTCTTCTGGGTATATACTGAGTAGTGGAATTGCCAGATCATAGGGCAATTCAATATTTAGTTTGCTGAGGAACCACAAACTGCCTTCTACAGCAGCTGTACCATTTTACATTCCCACCAGCAGTGAATAAGTGTTCCTGTTTCTCTACATCCTCTCCAACACTTGTAGTTTTCTCTTTCTTTAATAGCGTCCATTCTTATAGGTATGAGATGATATCTTATTGTGGTTTTGAGTTGCATTTCCCTAATAACTAATGAAGATGAACATCTTTCCATGTGCTTTTGAGCCATTTTTATTTCCTCTTTAGAGAAATGTCTATTCATGTCCTTTGCCCATTTTATAATTGGATTGTTGTCTTTTTATTGTTGAATTGCTGGGTTTCTTTATGTATACTGGACATCAAACTCTTACCAGATAGGTGGTTACCAAATATTTTCTCCCATTGAGTTGGTTGCCTTTTCACCCTTTTAACAAAATCCTTTGAAGCACAGAAGTGTTCAGTCTTGATGAGTTCCCATTTATCTGTTTTTGATTTTGTTGCTTGTATTTTGGGTATAAGGTCTAAAAAGCTACCTCCTCCTTTCAACAGACGAGTGGCTAATCAAAATGTGGTTTATACATACAATGGAATACTATGCAGAGGTAAGAAGGAACAAGGTCCTGAAACATATGGCAACATGAATGAACCTTGGAGATATAATGCTGAGTGGAATAAGTCAGACACAAAAGGAAAGATATTGTATGTTACCACTACTACGAACTCTCTGAACAATGTAAAATCAATGTCTTATAATGTAGAATATTGGGGACCGAGAGATAGACAGAAGCTAGTGAAGGGGGAATAATAACCTAATATGTTCAGATATGTTAATGAGGGTTAATTTAAAAGTATGGGAATGGATAGGGGTGATGATTGTTTGTTAAAAGGATTATAAGTATCAGAGCTGTATTGAAGGTGAATAGAATTGAAAGAGGTTGTTTAAAGGCAAGTATCCCACAGATCAGCCCTACAAGGATAGATAGGTGCTTCCATGATATACTTCAAGGTATGACACTAGTACGGAGTTGACAACAGAGTGGTATATGGGAAAAATCTACCTGTTGCAAACTAGGGACTATAATTAATAGGAATACCTTACTAGTACCACACAACTACTAGGGACAAATAATTTAAGGGCTGAAAAGAGCTATGGGGTATTTGGTGTCATGAGAGTTGTTTACAATGGAAAGTGATGAGGATTGTACAACTAAGTGATGATAATGTGAAATATTGATTGATTATTGTGGACAGAACATATAATATATGAAAGTAGGAACCCCCTACTTTATAATTCAAGCACTCAATCTTGAGGCATGCTCTTATGAAACATAGTTGTAAAGGGGAGGCTAAGCGCACCTGTAATTATGCCTAGGATTCACCTCCAAAGAACCTTTTTTGTTGCTCAAATATGGATTCTCTCTCTAAGCCCAACTTTGCAAATAAATTCATCTCTCTCCCCCTGATGTGGGACAGGACCCCACAGGGGAGTGAGTCTCCCTGGCAATGTGGGATACAGATTCCAGGAATGAGCCTGACCCTGGCATTGAGGGGTTGAGAATGCTTTTTTGAACAAAAGGGGGAAAAGAAAGGGAACAAAATATGGTTTCAGTGGCTATGAGATTGCAAATAGAGTCTAGAGGCTGTCAGAGGTTACTCCTAAGCAAGCTTCAGCTAGATATCCGAAATGACCACAGTATGATAAGTCCAAGTCAATAGTAGTCCCAAAAACCCTAAAGAAAACCCGGATCCCTATCTGAGACTCTGTAAAAAGTTTCACTCTCTAAGTTTATTCTTCAGAAACTTAAATCCTCCAGAGACCTCCTATGCCAGCTAAGTCCCAAAACCCAGAGGCAACAGCATCTTCAAGAACATCAGCCAGTCACATCCCCTTTTCCCATAGTGTCGACACCCCTTTTCAATATGAACAAGTTAGGTTGGTCATTGCCTAGACATCCCTGAAGATTGGGAAAGTGATTCAACTAGAGGAAGTGGTAGCAACAGACAAGATAGAATTTAACAAAGAATTATGAATACTAAATTTCTATATAATTTTCTTTTTCTTAGTTTCTAGGGTATTAGAATAGCTAGAATGAAAGATCTGAAATGATGGAACTGTAACCCATAACATTCTTTGAAATTTGCTATATAGCTACTTCTTAAATTGTAATTTGAAAGTTATCCCCTTTTTGTGTATATGATATATTTCACAATAAAGAAAGAACTGTAACTATGGTACTGTAACCATAACATTCTTGGAAATTTCTTAATAACTTCTTGTTAAATCATACTTTGAAAGTTTCATTCTGCCTTCCATCTGACACCAGGACTCAATTTTGCTAAATTCTCTGCCACTTTAAAACAAGGATTGCCTTTCTTCCAGTTTTTAACAACACATTCATCATTTCTGCTAAGGCCTCATCAGAAGTATCTTTAGAGTCCATATTTCTACCAACTGTCTCTTCAAAGCCATCTAGGCCTCTTCTATCAAGCTCCTCACAATTCTTCCAGAATCTTCCCCTTATCCATTTGAAAATGTCCAAAGTAAGGCATCAACAATAGGGTACCTTCATTGAAGAAAGGCTGTTGACATCTGGAAAACCTCTGTTAGCTGGGAAGGCACGTGGCTGGTGTCTGCTTGCTCCCAGGTTGCATTCTCCGAATGTCACCTTTTGACGGCTGTCTTCAAAATGTCTCTCTCAGTTGCTCTCCAAAATGTCACTTACAGCTGCACTGAGTTCCTTCTGTTTGTCAGCTAATTTATATGGCTCCAGTGATTTAATTCAGACCCACCCTGAATGGGTCAGGCAACACATCCATGGAAATTATCCAGTCAGAGTCATCAGCCCCAGTTAGGTGGGTCATATCTCCATGGAAACATCCAATCAAAAGGTCACACCCTAATCAAAAGGATTAATCAGTCTGCCCCCACAAGATTGGCTCAAAGAACATAGAGTTTTGGGGGACATAATACATCCAAAGTTATATTTTACAATAAGGAAATAACTGAAACTGTGGTACTGTAACGCATAACATTACTTGAAATTTGCTACTTGTTAAATTGCCCTTGTAAAGTTATTACTTCTATGTAAATATGTTATATTTCACAATTAAAAAAAAAAGAATCTACCTCCTATCACTAGGTCTTAAAGATGTTTCTCTGTATTTTCTTCTAGGAGTTTTATGGTACTGGCTGTTATATTTAGGTCTTTGATCCTCTTTGAGTTAATTTTTGTGTAGGGTGTAGAGGTAGGGGTCCTCTTTCTTTCCTCTGGACGTGGATATCCAGTTCTCCCAGCACTGTTTATTGAGGAGACTCTTTTGTACCAGTTCAGTGGATTTGGGGCCTTGTCAAAAATGAATTGACCATAGGTCTGAAGGTCTGTTTCTGAACTCTCACTTTGATTTCATTCATCAGTATGTCTGTCTCTGTGCCAGTACCATGCTGCTTTGACCTCTTGGCTTTATAATATGCTTTAAAATCAGGAAGTGTAAGTCTTCCCACATCATCTTTTTCAGGAATGTTTTTGGTTATTCAAGGGCCCCCTCCTTTCCAAATAAATTTGATAAGTAACTTCCAATTTTGTGTAGTAGGTTGTTAGAATTTTGATTGGTATTAAATTGAATTTGTAGATCAATTTGGGCAGAATTGACATTTTAACATTTAGCTTTCCTATCCATGAACATGGAATGTCTTTCCATCTATTTAGGTCTTCTTTGAATTCTTTTAGCAATGTTTTGTAGTTTTTGTCCTTTATATGCTTGGTTCTTATAGTTGGTATTGTGAATGGAATTTTTTTCTTAATTCCAACTTCAAACAGCTCATCACTAGTGTATAGAAACATTACTGATTTTTGCCTGTTGATCTTGTATCCCCAACTTTGCTGAATTTGTTTATTAGCTCAGGTAGCTTTGTCGTAGTTATCTCAGTATTTTCCAAATATAGAATCATGTCATCTGCAAATAATGAGGGTTTTACGTCTTCCTTTCCAACTTGGATGTCTTTTATTTCTTTTTCTTGCCTAATTGTTCTAGCTAGAACTTCTAGCACAATGTTGAGTAACAGTGGTGACAGTGGGCATCCTTGTCTCATTCCCTCCTGATCTTAGGAGGAAGGCTTTCAGTCTCTCACCATTGAGTATGATGTTAGCTGTGAGTTTTTTATATGTGCCATTTTTCACACTGAGGAAGTTTCCTTCAATTCCTACCTGTTGAAGTGTTTTTATCAAGATAGGATGCTGAATTTTGTTTAATGCCTTTTCAGCATTTATAGAGATAATCACATGATTTTTCCCTTTCGATTTGTTAACGTATTGTTCTAGTTTGCTAATGCTGCCGGAATGCAAAACACCAGAAATGGATTGGCTTTTCTAAAAGGGGATTTATTTGGTTACACAGTTACAGTCTTAAGGCCATGAAGTGTCCAATGTAACGCATCAACAATCGGGTACCTTCACTGGAGGATGGCCAATGGCGTCCAGAAAACCTCTGTTAGCTGCGAAGGCACATGGCCAGTGTCTGCTCCAAGTTCTGGTTTCAAAATGGCTTTCTCCCAGGACGTTCCTCTCAAGGCTTCAGCTCCTCAAAAATGTGACTCTTAGTTGCTCTTGGGGTATTTGTCCTCTCTTAGCTTCTCTGGAGCAAAAGTCTGCTTTCAAAGGCCATCTCCAAAATGTCTCTGTAAGTTGAAGCTCCTCTCTCAGTTCCAGTGTGTTCTTCAAAGTGTCCCTCTTGGCTGTAGCTCCTCTTCAAAATGTCACTCACAGCTGCACTGAGTTCCTTCTGTTTGTCAGCTCATTTATATGGTTCCAGTGATTTAATTTAGACCCACCCTGAATGGTTGGGGTAACACCTCCATGGAAATTATCCAATCAGAGTCATCACCCACATTTGGGTGGGGCAAATCTCCACGGGAACACTGAAAGAATTACAATCTAATCAACACTGATACATCTGCCCACACAAGATTACATCAAAGAACATGGCTTTTTCTGAGGGACATAATACATTCAAACCAGCACATGTATTGTATTACCTTAATTGTTTTCTTGTGTTGAATCATCCTTCCATGCCTGAAGTAAACCCTACTTGGTTGTGGTGTATGGTTTCTTTTAATGTGTCATTGGATTTGATTTGGAAGTATTTTGTTGAGAATCTTTCCATCTGTATTTATTGGAGAGATTGGCCTGTGGTTTTCCTTTCTTGTAATATCTTTAATCAGGTTTTGGTATTTAGAGTGATGTTAGCTTCATTGAATGAGTTAGGTAGTATTCCCTTTTCTTAAAATTTTTGGAAAAGTTTGAGCAGGAATGGTGTTATTTCTTCTGGAATATTTGGTAAAATTCCCCTGTGAAGCCATCTGTGCTGGGCTTTTCTTTGTAGGGAGGTTTTGATGACTGATTCAGTGTCTTTCCTTGTGACTGGTTTGTTGAGGTCTTCTATTTCTTTTTGAGTCAGAATAGGTTGTTTGTGTGTTTCTAAAAAATTGTCCATTTCATCTAAGTTGTCTCGTTTGTTGGCATTCAGTTGTTCATAGTATCCTCTTATGTTCTTTTGTATTTCTTCAGGTTCTTTTAATGACCCCCTCTCATTTCTGATTTTATTTATTTGCATCTTCTCTTTTTTGACTTTGTCAGTCTAGCTAAGGGTTTGTCGATGTTATTGATCTTTCCAAAGAACCAACTTTTGGTTTTATTGATTCTCTCTATTGTTTTTCATATATTTCTATTTTAATCTTTGTTATTTCTCTTATTCTGCTTGCTCTGGGGTTATTTGGCTGCTCTTTCTCTAGTTTATTCAGTTGTTCAGTTAGGTCTTTGGTTTTAGCACTTTCTTCCTTTTTAATGTAGGTGTTGAGGGCTATTAATTTCCTTCTCAGCACCACCATCTCTGCATCCCATAAGTTTTGATATGTTGTATTCTTGTTTTCATTCATCTTGGGATATTTAGTGATTTCTCTTGCAATTTCTTCTTTGACCCACTGATTGTTTAACAGTGTGTTATTTAACCTCCATATAGTTGTGAGAGTTTGTGGTTATTGATTTCCAGCTTTATTCCATTATGATCAGAACAAATGCTTTGAATAATTTCAGTCTTTTTAAATTTATTAAGACCTGTTTTGTGCCCCAGCATATGTTCTATCCTGGAGAATGTTCCATGAGCACTTGAGAAGAATGTATATCCTGGTATTTTGGGGTGCAGTGATCTATATATGTCTGTTAGGTCTCATTCATTTATCATGTTATTTAGATTCTCTGTTTCCTTTATGGTCCTGTGTCTAGTTGTTCTATCTGTTGAAGAAAGTGGTTTGTTGAAGTCTCCCACTATTACTGTAGCAAGCTCTATTGCTCCCTTCAGTTTTGCCAATGTTTGCCTCATTTACTTTGGGGCAGCTTGATTAGGAGCGTAGATACTTATGATTGTTATTTCTTCTTGTTGAATTGCCCCTTTTATTACTATATAGTGTATTTTCTTTTTATTCTTTTAGTTACCCTTCTGATAATCATCATTTATCTACTCTCCCCCAGGCCTCTTTCTCTTGTCTTTTTTTTTCAGCTCACAGAACTCCCTTTAGTATTTCTTGCACGCAGGGCAAGAAGTATTTAACAAGTATTTCTCTTGTTAACAAATTCTCTCAGCTTTTGTTTATCTGAAAATTTTAAACTCTCCCTCACTTTTGAAGGATAGCTTTGCTGGATAAAGAATTCTTGGCTGGCAGATTTTCTCTTTCACAATCTTAAATATATCATACCACTGCCCTCTCGCCTCCATGGTGACCGATGAGTACCCAATTCTTAGTCTTATGTGGCTTCCCTCGTATGTGGTGAATTGCTTTTCTCTTACTGCTTTCAGGAGTCTCTCCTTCCCTTTAGCACTAACAGTCTGAAGATTAGTATGTGTCTTGGAGTGGGTCTGTTTGGATTTATTCTGCTTGGAGTACATTGAGCTTCTTTGATTTGCATATTTTTATCTTTTAAAAGGGTTGGGAAGTTTTCCCCAATTATCTACTCAAATAATCTTTCTAGCCCTTTTCTCTTTCTGGGACACCTATGATTCTTATTATTTGTGCCATTCGTGTTGTCAGTCATTTCCCTGAGATTCAATGCAAATTTTTCCATTTTTTTTCACCATTTGTTCTTTTGTGCATTTGAATTTTGTTGTTTGTCCTCTAGTCCACTTATTTTTTTCTTCTGCCTCTTCGGATCTGCTGTTGTGTGTTTCTAGTATATTTTTAATTTGATCTCCAGTGTCACTCATTTCCATAAGATCAGCTGTTTTTCTTTTTATTCTTTCATAATCTTCTTTATGTTCTGCTTATGTCTTTTTTTTTTTTTTTTTTTTTTTTTTTATTATTCTGTGGTGTATCCTAATTTTACTGCAGAACATGAGGGGCTGAATTTCTTATCTTCAATAGTTTTTTCATGAAAATAAACACCAGTTACACAAAATCTAATCATGATAGTAATACCCGAATGAGAAAAATATTTCCCTACTCCTCATACTGTCAACAGTCTGCAACACTTTTTTCAGATAAAATTGTTCTGGTTTGCTAATGCTGCTGTTATGCAAAATACCAGAAATGGATAGGCTTTTATAAATTAGGTCACAAATTTACAGTTCTAAGGCCATACAAGTGTCCAAACTAAGGCATCAACAAGAGATACCTTCACTGAAAAAAGGCTGATGGCGTCCCAAATACTTGTTAGCTGGGAGAGCATCTGCTGGTCCTTTGTTCCTGGGTTGTGCTGGCTTCTGTTGGTCCTTTGCTCCTGGGTTGTGGTTTCAAAACGGCTTTCTCCAAAATGCCTCTGGCTTCTGTCTCTTTTAACATCTCTCAGCTACAGTGCATCTAAGCATCCGAAGGTCCTCTCAGCTTCTCCAAGGCAAACTCCGACTTCATCTCTTAGCTTAAACCTCCAAACATCTTTCTGTCTGCTTTTCCAAGTGTCTCCAAGCGTCTTGGTCTGTGTCAGTTCCTAGCTTCCCCTGGGGGCAAACTCTGCATTACATCTGTTAGCTTCTCTACAAAATGTCTATCTCAGCTTCTCTGAGCTCCTTTTCTCCATAAACTCTTAAAGGACTCCAGTGATTTAATTAATATCCACCCACAATGGGTGGGGTCACACCACCATGGAAATGATCTAATCAAAAGGTCTCACTTAGAGTTCGGTGGGTCACACCTCCATAGAAATAACCTAATCAAACATTCCACCCTAATCAAAAGACTAATTAAGTCTGTCCCCACAAGATTTCATTAAAGAACATGGCTTTTGAGGGGGACATAATAGATTCAAACCTGCACACATATTAATATTTATTAAAAATTTTGGCTAATATATAAAATTTGCTTCTTTCACTTAGCAATCTTTGACATTTTTTTGGTCAGTACCTTAATCATTTTAAGTACTCTAGTATATTACACTTTATAGATATATTGGTTAGATATTTATTTATCAGCATTTGGCTGTTTCCAAATTGTTTAAAAAAAAAGTTTTCAAAAAATACTTTTGGTCCTTTCTTTAGTTCAGGATTAATTTCTAGAAATGCAAACTCTTGGTTCCAAGGATATGAAAATTTTGAATTTTAATTAATTGATATTGCTAATTTACACTCTTAAAATGGCTGTGCCAATTTATAATGCAGAAAACGCTGAAAATGTTATTTTCTTGGATATCATAATCTAAATCTTTACTAACAAGATGGATAAAAAAATACTGTTAAGTTTCATTTTTTAAAGTTGTGAAACTTATTTTCTAACAAACTAACTTTGGTTTCTAGCAATATCCATTCTTAATTCATTAGCTCTTTGAGTTTAATTTTAGCCACTATGCTTGTTATTAGATTGACCTCTTTCTGTAAAGAGCGGCCTATTCTGTTCTATTATGTAACAATTCTTTGAATCTCACTGTTGATGAGAAACAGAATTTTTAAAGGTCTCAGACCTTTTCTCCTCTTTTAACCCTCAAAAAGTTAGTCTCCTACCTACTTCTATCTTGGCTGCTGAATATAGTGGATCTCTCAATTCACTTATTTCCTATTCGAGTGATCAGAATTTTTTTCAGAAGGATGACTATTTTACAGTCCCAGAATAATTTACACTCCCCACTCTGATCCAATTTTCTTTTAAAATACGAGTTGTAATTCTTTTGTTTGTAATCCCTTCCTGCTCTTTGGACTAATCTGTCAAGCTCCTATCTCTATGGGTCCTGGTTTCAACTCGTATCAGGAACTCTCCAACTGTGGGCTATCTTGACAAATACGCTACCCTAGGCTAAGGTATTGGGAACCGAATCCTGACCCTTGAGGGATAGGCATTAAAGCAGTTATAACAGGAAATAGTTCACAAATGGTATCTGATACAGTTTAGTTAAGATTAATGGAGAGTAAAACCACAATGCTTATCCATAGATTTAAAGTTAACAAAAGTCTTTTTTTCTAATGCGAAAATACTTAATTTTTGGAGGGGAAGGGAAACAAATTGAATTAAGTCAGAAAACATCTTCATATTACTTGTTCTTTTCATACACTTCAAATTTGTACTTAATGCCTTTCTCTTCCTGGACATCAGAAAGAACACCTGGGTATTCTGGGAGAAGTTTATATTTCTCTGTATCAATTTCTGGAAAAAATGTGTCACTTTCAAATTCCTTCATGATCCTTGTCACGAACAGTCTAAGATGGCCTGGCTGATTCATGGCTTCCTTATAAACAGAACTGCCTCCCACAGCCCAAACCATGTCTACTTTATTTGCTAATTCTGGTTGCTCAATAAGTTTTAAGGCATCATCCAGACTTTTGGCAAGAAAATGTGCTCCTTGTGGGGGTTCCTTGAGTTCTCGACTGAGAACTAAATTAATTCTGTCTTTTAAAGGCCGATTCTTCTCAGGGATGGAGAACCAGGTCTTTCTACCCATAATCACCAGATTCTGTTTACCTTCTATTGAAGAAGTTGTGGTCATTCTTTGGAAATACTTGAATTCATTCCTGAGCAGGGGCCACGGCAGATCTCCGTTCTTGCCGATGCCCATGTTCTGGGACACAGCGACAATGCAGTTTAGCGGACGAACCATGACAAAAGAAGCAGTAAATAACTCCGAGCACGCTCTCCTCACCTGAACTCCCTGCTTATGTCTTCTTAATATCCTTTATCTCTTTAGCCATCTCATTGACGTTATTTAGGAGATTTGTTTGAACATCTTCGTTTCCTCCAACTTTTTAATTTGATCATTTGGTTTAGCCATATCTTCCTCTTTTTTTAAATGCAATTTTATTGAGATATATTCACATAACAGATAGTCATCCAAAGTGTACAATCATTCGTTAATGAGATCATCATTTAGTTGTGCATTCATCACCACAGTCAATTTTTGAACATTTTTATTACTCAAAAATTAAATAAAATAAAAAAGGACATCCAAAACATCCCATACCTAGTATGCCTCTTATTATTTATTTATTTATTGTCTTTATTTTCTTATTCATCTGTCCATACACTGGATAAAAGATTTTCACAATCATACAGTCACACCATATAAGCTATTCAGCTATACAGCCATCTTCAAGAATCAAGGCTTCTGGACTACAGTTCAACAGTTGCAGATATTTCCTTCTAGCTCTTCTAATACACTAAAAACTAAAAAGGGGTATCTATATAATGCATAAAAATAGCCTCCAGAATGACTTCTTGACTCTATTTGAAATCTCTCAGCTACTGAAACTTTATTTTGTTTCATTTCTCTTTCCCTTTTTGGTCCAAGAAGGCTTTCTCAGTGCCACGATACCAAAACCAGGCTCTTTCTCGGGAGTTGTGTCCCATGTTGCCAGGGAGATTTACACCCCTGGGAGTTGTGTCCCATTTAGGGTGGAGGGCAGTGAGTTTACCTGCAGAGTCAGCTTAGAGACAGAGGCCACATCTGAGCAACAAAAGAGATTCTCTGGGGCTGATTCTTAGGCATAATTATAAGTAGGCTTAGCTTCTCCTTTGCAGGAATTAGTTTCATAAGGGCAAGCCCGAAAATCAAGGGTTTGGTCTATTAAATTGGTAGCTCCCAGTGTCTGCAAGAATATCAGGAATTCCCTAGGTGGGGAAGTTTAATATTTCCACATTTTTCCCCTGTCCCTCACAGGGGCTTTGCAAACACTTTTTTATTCTCTGCCCAACTTACTCTGGGATGTATCACACATCACACTAACCGGTACACATCAGTAAGATCTTGGTCCCTATTCAAAGTTCCATATAATTATGGTGTTTGAATAAACTGACCATACAAGTTAAATTAGATAGTGTGCTACAGAAATATAAACGTTGCACCAAATAAACATCTCTTCCTTTGGTCTCAAACAGAAGTTGAAGTTTTAAAACACAGTCAATATCATCCTTTACCCTTTAGTCTGATTTGCCTTAGTCCCAACCGGATCAGCTTCATTCATATCTCTAATTGAAGTCTGATCTCTTTCTCAGCTTCTTTAACATTTGCTGTGTGGGGTAATGCCAACTTTTCATAACTGCAGAACTCTAGCTCTGAGCATCAGGTGTCACAAATACCTGAAGTTCCAGGGAATGACCAGGTTATACACAAAGAGCTCAGCATCTCAGAATTTAGAAATAACTGCAACAATTCAGGAGTAGATGTGACTGTTTTAAGAGCTTACAATCTAGGAACCTTTACAGTAAGCCTTCCCCTGATAACCTATGCCCTTGAATTCAATTCTCAGACTTTGCACATTATATTTAGTCCATCTTAGTGAAGTGTTATAGTATTTGTCTTTTTCTTTGTGGCTTATTTCTCTCAACATACTCTCCTCAAGGTTCATTCACCTAGTTGCATACCTCACAACTTCGTTCATCCATATCTTCTTGCTTCTTCATGTTTCTTGTGATTTTTTGCTGGTTTTGGGCATCTGATTATCTTGATAAGATTATTTTGAAAGTTGGTTTCTTTTGCTTATCTAAGATTTTGTTGTTGCTTGGATTTGTGTTGAAGGTCTCCTTTGGCACTTGGTTTGTCAGCAATTCCCAGCCAAACCAGACTCAGGGCCTTACGCAGGTGTTACAACTTTTTTGGAAGGCTATTAGAGGCTGAGCAGAAAATCACTTTGCCATATTGCACGTTCCCAGTCTTCTCAGCAGATGGCGTTCTTGGGCCACCTATTCCCTACAACCCTGCATCTCCCCACTGGGCAGATTACAGACCAGGTGAAATATCCAGTCAAGGTCACATGCCCCCAGGCGTGCTAGAAGCTGCTGGCTCTGGGAGTTGGGGATGGGTACTGCACCACAGTGGAGACTCTGCTTGTAGGCACAGTGGATCTGGTGGTTCTCAGACTCCTGTGTAGAAAGACTCCAGGCTGCGAGACTGAGAGGTTCAACTTCATCAGCCAGCAGCCTGCCCAGAAGTGCACTGCTTTTCATCAGCCAGCAGGACCCAGTCTAATATGTACCCATTGGCCATGGGGGTGGGGGAACAGCACCTGGCATTGCAATACAGCTCCCTCCCTTGCCCCTGTTCATGTATGCTGCTGAGCCTTGAGCCCTCTGGTTCCCCATGCAGAGAGGATCCAGCCTGTAGGACCTAGACCGTCTCCCTCACCAGCCAGTCGTCAGATTGGCACTGCTCTGCGTTTCCCTCTCCTCCTCAGTGGAGGGTTTCCCGGTCTCCCTAAAATCCAGGTGTCCGCAGTGGCCAGCCTCAGCAATGGGGGAGTGGGCACTGGCCACCACAGCAGGGTTTCTTTATGTGGATATAATGAGTCCACTGGTTCCCAGGTTCCCATGTGGAAACTCTAGGCTAGGGACTGAGGATGTTGACTCCCCCAGCTGGCAGCCAGGGTGCACCACTTTATAACTGCCTGATCTGGCTCATGCATGGCCATGGGCCTTGGGTGGTCACGATTGAGTACACTCACACCTATTTCTCAGTTGTAGTTTCTCTGCTTTTTCTTCTAGCTCTTCCTTATATATTGCAGAGGTCCTTCTCTGGTCACCTAAACCCTGGAACTGCTGCTTTGGACAGTTTCTGCCTGTTCTCTAGTTGTCTTATGGTGGAGGAGTGAGTTCTATCTGTCCTTATTCCACCATCTTCCTATTATGTTTTTATTTGTCTCAAGATGTTTCCTAATTTCCCTGTGATGTCTTCTTTGACCCATTAATAGTGTGTTGTTTAAGCTTCACATTCATAAACTTCCCAGTTTTCCTTCTGTTGTTGATTTCTATCTTCAAGATACTTTGTATTATTTCAGTATTTGAAAATTTATTTAGATTTGATTTGTGGCCTAACATATGATCTGTCCTGGAAATTATTCCACGTGCACTTGAGAAAAATGTGTATTTTGCTTTTGTTAGGTAGCGTGTTCTATATATGTCCAGTAGTTCTTACTTGTTAAGTTTTTTTCAAGTCCTCTGTTTCCTTGTTAATCCTTTGCTTAGATATTCTATCAATTATTAAAATTGGTATATTGAAGCCTCCAAATATTATTGTAGAACTATCTATTTCTCCCTTCAATTCTGTTAATTTTTACTTCATATAATTTGGGGCTATGTTCTGAGGTGCAAATATATTTATAAATGTTATATCTTCTTCTGGATTGAACCTTTTATCAATATATAACATACTTATTTGTGTCTCATAATCTTTTTTGACTTAAACTCTTTTTTGTCTGACAATAATGTAGCCACTTCAGCTCTCTCTTGATTACTGTTTGCATGGAATATCTTTGTTCTACCCTTTTTCTTTCAACTTCTTTATGTCTTTGTACCTATATTGAGTCTCTTACAGATAGCATATGGATGAATCCTGCTTTTTTATCTGGTCTGCCAATCTCTGCCTTTTAATAGGGGAGTTTAATCCATTGACATTTCAGGTAATAAATGAGAAGAAGGATTTACTTTTGCCATTTAAACACTGATATGTCTTGGATGTTTTTCTGTTCCTCAATTACTCCATTACTGTCTTTTTTTGTATTTAGTTGCTTTTTTGAACTGTACCATTTTGATTCTTTTCTTTCCTTTCTGTATATTTTTAATTTATTTTCTCAGTGGTTACCTTTGTAATTAACAACTAAATCTTAAACTAATAATAAATTAGTTTCATTAGTACTAATGTAATTTTGCTAGTATGCAAAGTCTGTATGCCTATATATCTCAATTCCTCCACCTTTACATGGTTACTCTCTCAGATTATGTCTTTATACATTGTATACCCATTAACTTAGATTTTAACATTTTGTTACACATTTTCCTGTTAAGTCATATAGAGGGGGAAAAGCAGTAACAAACTGGAAGTAAAAAAATACAGGATTTCATATTTATGTAGTTACCTATACCACCGTTCTTCATTTCTCCTTGTGCTTTTGAGTTACTGTCTAGTGTCCTTTTATTACAGCCTGAAGGACTCGCTTTAGCATTTCTTTTAGGCTGTCTTTTGGTAATGAATTCTTTCAGCTTTTTTAAAAAAATCTGTGTATGTCTTAATTTCTCCTTCATTTTTGAAAGATATTTTGCCAGATACAGTTGCCCTTAAAGTATACCATCCCATTGCCTCTGGCCTCCATGGTTTCTCATGAAAAATCTGCTGTTAATCTTATTGGGGAATCCCTTGTATGTGACAAGTTGTTTCTCTTGCTACTTTCAAAATCTTCTCTTTGTCTTTAGATTTTGACCATTTTACTCTAATGTGTCTTGGAGTAGATCTCTTAGAGTCTGTCCTGCTTGGAGTTGGTTGAGTTTCCTGAGACATATGCACTGTCCTTCATTATATTTGGGAAGTTTCTGAGCCATTTTTCTTCAAATACTTTCTCTGTCCCTATCTGTCTTTCTTGTCCTTTTGGGACTCCAGTGATGTGCCTGGTGGTACTATGGAAGGTGTCCCACAGATCCCTCAAGCTCTTCATTTTTCATTATTTTTTTCTTTCTAATCCTCACACTGGATAATTTTGATGGTCTTATCTTCAAGTTTGCCAATCCTTTCTTCTGCCTGTTTAAATCTGCTGTTGCATCAGTCTAATGAGTTTTTCATTTCAATTAGTGTACTTTGCAGCTCCTTCCTTCCTTCCTTCCTTCCTTCCTTCCTTTTCTCTCTTCCTCTCTCTCTCTCTCTCTCCCCCTCTCCCTCCCTCCCTCCTTCCCTCCCCCCCTCTCTCTTTCTCTTCCATAATTTTCTCTTTATTTTGTTCAGATGTTTTCCTAATTTCTTTACTTCTTTTTGTATACAGATTCCTTTAGCTCATTGAGCATATTTAAGACATTAGATTTAAATTTTTTGACTAGTAGTTCCAATGTATTACATTTCCTCAGGGATGGTTTCTAGCAGATTCTCTTTTTTTCCTGTGAATGGCACATGCTTTTCCTGTTTCTTTGTGAGTTTTGTGATTTTTGTTGAGAATGGATCATTCTGAGTATTATGTTGTTATTACTCTAGAAATCTAGTTCTCCACTTCTCTGTGACTACTAGGGATTTTTGTTATTGTTGAAGACTGGAGCCTTCAATTTATGACTTTTCCAAACTATTTTTCTTCCAAATTGAGAATGGAAAGAGAAAGCTTTAAAAAAAGGGGTAGGGGGGTTACTGCCTTTTTAAGACTCCTCTCCTGCTTTTCCTTGAATGGGTTAGAACAGTGGCCACCCCCAGAGCCAGTCTGAAGCAGCTGATCAAAAACAGTGATCAGACCACACACTCCTGGATTTTGGAGGATAAGATCCTTAGAGCCCCTTTGATACCAGCATGCTACGCCAGGATCCCAGGCTGTGGTCCCTACTGCTGCCTGCTACATGGTTTGGGAATGGGAGGTGGTAGCAGCTGCGTGGAGGGTGAAATTCAAAATATTTACTGCAGTTTACCAGCCTTTTCCTCCAGCTTTTTCCTAGATGCTGCAGTGTTCCACTGTACTCTAGAGCTTCGAAACAGTTGATTCAGACCATTCCTGCCAATTGAATAGTTGCTTTGGTGGAGGGATTTATTCCTGGAACTTCTTCCTTTACCATCTTCCCACAGTCCTTCTCACTATGTTGTATTTTTAAATGGAAAGAACTTATTTTAAATAAAAGCTAGAGAACCCCAAAATATTTTGATTTTAATGTCATTTTAGCAAATTCATTTTTAACTAATTGCTAGAGTCAATTATTTGTTATATTGTATTCTCTATTTTATTCGTCATTAAGACATGTTCAGATAGTGAACTACCTCCATGTCATGGTGAGCTCTTTGATAAATACCTTTCACTTTTATCCTTGAATTATACAAAGAATGCCAGATCACCTTTAGTGAAAGAGCCTTCTAGCTGGCATTTGCAAACCATGGGAAATTGGTTTGAAAATCACTAAGCTAATGATTTCATTGAACTAGGTCTTGTGTGCCAAGTAGGTTAAATAACTTGAGATGATAATTTCTTATACTCCTGTGTGTTCTCTGTATTATAAAAGCTAATGAATTATCAACACATAAAATTTTCTTATAATCATGATTTTGATATTTTTGATGTGTTATACCATTAGATGTCAACTTTAAGTGTATTGATTGGTATTTGTTAAAGCCCTTTCAGAGGTTTAGCTATCTGTTATTACTCTAGAGGAATACTTTTTTCAAGTAATAGCTGTAGTTTCTGTTTATTGAGTACCTACTGTGTACCATGCACATTTCTTGGTAAAATAAATCTGTATTAGTTATCTGTTGCTGAGTAGTAATTATCAAAAACCTACCACTGAAAACAACACATTTTACCTCATAGTTTCTGTGTATCAGGTATCCAGGTATGGCTTAGCTGCATCCTCTGCTTCAGGATCTCTCACAAGACTGCAGTCAAATGTCAGCCAGGACATGGGTCTCATGTGAAACCACAATAAGGAAAGGATTCAGTTCAGGTTATTGGATTGAAGGCCTGTTGTTCACTGGCTATCGGCTAGAGGCCATCCTCAATTCCTTGACATGTGGGCTGCTTCATTGGGCAGCTTACAACATGGCAGCTTTCTTCATCAAAGCCAGCAGGGGAGAGAGTCTGCTAGCACATGGAAATTACAGTCTTATGTAACTTAATCACAGAAGTGCCATCCCATCACCTTTGCAAATCACAGGTCCTTCCCATACTACAGGGGAGGGGATTACATTAAGGGTCATTGGGGGCCATCATAGAGTCTGTCTACCACAGTCTTCTAAACCACTTTGTGATGTAGGTTTTATTTAAACTAGTAACTAAGGTGTGGAGATATCAAGAAATTACTCAGATCACAGCTGCTAAGTGGAGGATTTGAGTCACACCCGAGTCTTTCTGACTCTAATTCTACTGTCTCTTAGAAAGAGTAAAAACCAAGAATGAAAACCAAGTTGGCTATCTAAGAGAGAGATTAAGAGACATTAGATAGAATGCTGCAAACTAAACCCATTGGTTGATTAAATCACTTGTAACAGTGACTGAGCATACTACGTTGAATAGAGCAGACTCTCAGTAATTGATTTTAATGAGTTATTGATTAAATTTATCATGAGTTAAAGTTTTCCAACAATTTTTTAAGCTACCGAACAGAACTTTGGGCAATAGAAGAGTTTATAAAATTATTGTGGTTTAGAGCTCTTATTGTTGACAATGGCATTAATATTTTCAGACTTCTGGAGTGCCATTTTTAATAAATTTGAACTTTATTTTTAATATAGTGTTCTTAAAATCATTAACTCAAAATTTAAAAATGTCTAAACTGTTCTCAAGAAATATTTTATCTACTAGATGGACTGGTTCGTAGCATTTTTGGATTATGGACCCCTTGAACGATTTAATAGGAGAAAAATTAGGCCTCTTCCCAAGAGAGTTCCTATATGCCCCAGATTTTGCATGTGGTTTAACTGTGGCCTTATGACCACCCCAAAACCCACCCATGATCCATGGACATGTCTATAAAATCACAGCTTAAGAACATGATTGAAAACATTTCTATTGATGATAAAAACATTTATTGAATTTCAGGGAAAGTAATTTTCATTTACTAGTTCAAAACACATTTTACAAGTTTTGCTTTAAAAATAAGTTTTATTTTGTTTTCTTAACGTTAACACTGAGGTTATCAAGTATTTTTTTCCTCTAGCACTCCAGTCAGTTCCTGACATATAGTAGATGCTCAACAAATATTTGTTAAATTAGTGAATTCTGAATTAAAGCATCTATAAAATATTTTTTTCTGGTTAGGAAAATGGAATTTTCTTTTGAGTGATATTAATATTTGACATCAGGGATATCTGAAATAGGCATTTTAGGTACACTTATATTTGAATATAAATGCAAATTAATATTTTTCTATTTTAAGGTAAATGAACATTTGAAAGACATAATGGAACAAGAACAGAAATTGAAAGAACACCACACAGTTGAAGCTCCAGTAGGTCAAAAGGTATGTATTTCAAAGGAAAAAGGTGCCTTTATGAGACTGTATCTGTGCTCATATATATGTATTATTTAGGGAAATATCATATTATTTTTTCCTGATGTTAATTGTGCCCTACAAAGCCATGCTATAAACATTAAGTAAATAGAAGTACAAAATGAAGGTTAATTGAATGGTGGCATTTAAGAAAAATCATTTGACTAGCAGTTGATTTCTCTGGTTCAATTTTAAATGTGTCATATCTGCCTTTATAATAACTTGCAAGTAAGACCAGCTTTTAAAACAGTCTTAAAGAAAATATAGTATATATGGTTATTCTGTGAAAAAAGAAGAAACATTAACATGGATTCATTCTTTAAAAATACTTGAACAGACTTTCAGAGTTTTCTTCTTTGTAAACTTGTGTGTTTTTCACATACTAAGAGTGAAAGTGTATTTTCTACAATATGGTATAGCTTACATCTTTTAAGATCTGTCATAATCAAAGCCTTTTAAAATGTTGTCCAGCATTAGAATTGAGGTATAAGAAATTATAATTGTTCAGACCTTATTTTTCATTTGGATTATCTGTCTCTTCATTTTTATACAGTACTTTTATTCATTTTGGGCTGATGCTACTAGTTATTGATATCTCCTTAAGAAGAGAAAGAGAAAAGAGGGAGAAAGGGGAAAGCTATTTTGTGTATTATCAACTCAAATAGAAAAGTTTTGCAGAGGGCCACCTAAAATTTCATCTAAATTTGATGTTTTGGGATCACAACATTTTCCCTCAGCTAATTTACTTCCTAACACCAGAAAATACTATACATGCTTAATCCTCCGTCTTAACTTTGTTGAGGTCTTTCCCTCTACAGGTAAATCAGAATGAAAGTCTTCTCTTTTCCCATCACCCAGGATTACATAGTCCATTTCCCTTCCTTCAGCCAATTTATGTCACTGTCTCTTCCTTCTCACTTCCCCCAGGCCTACCCTGTCAGTTTCTCTCCCTCTCTCTTTCCCATATCAAAAGAGCTGAAACCATTGACTTGGAGATGTATGTAATTCTGTGCCCCAGTTTTGTCCCTGATTCTTATCAGGAATGGGGTTACAATGTCATCATCCTAAGTTAAAACATTAATGAAATTTTTTCATAGAAATCTTGTTAAATTATTTCGCCGTGAACTAAATAGGGATTTTATATGCTGGTAGAGGAGCAAATAAACATTACTTCTATGGAAAAAAGTGCCATTCACAATCCAGACAACCAAATTAAGTGACCTTTAAGAAAAAATTGAAAAAAGACTGAAATCTAGACACTACTTGTATTATACGGCTTTGATACATCACAGCATGTAGCCCCATACAAAACTGCACAACCAGTATTTGTTGAATCTGTGATTGAATAAATTAATAAATGAATGTGGGATTCATTTTTTAATATTTGGATTAGTACACACTTTGAATTTAGCACATATAGCATTTATACCTTTATTGTCAAATGAATTTTATCCATTTTTCCATTGTTGGAATCTTTGTAAAAATAAGTATTAATTTCACATAGTCTTACTGCAAGTACAATTACTATCGCGTTGTCACAGAATAACTAAGGAAAGGAATCTTTATTACCTAACAATGGGATTTTTGGTATTTGGAATACCTGATTTGGCTGTATTTCTTGATTTGTATTTTTGTTTTCTAATCTTAATAAAGCAAAATTCTTGATCCTTTTTTCCTTTTAGGAATGATTATTTACCTTTTCTCATTATTATGCAGTTGGTAAGAAGTTACCACTCCTTCCATCTACTTCAGCTAGGGAACTGGGCACACCCAGATGGCTAGCCCTGTTTTGTCTGTTTACTTATCCAGCTATAGACAGAACTCATGGCACTGCATGATAACATATCTCAACGTTTTGCCCTTGCTAAACTGCCTACAACTCAGCTATCCAGGAATCAATGGAAAAATAAAATTTGTTTTATGAAACTTCTTTTTGTAACTATCTTCTTGGTAAAGATATGCTATGTTGAGGGATTCTTGTACTGTAAATTATTAGTGTTAGACCAGAAATTAAAATTCCAAAGGTTTTTCTTTAGGATATTAGATCTGTATTTCAGACTGTTGTGTTGGTTGGTGTCCTAAGAGGAAGAAATATATACAGAACAAAATCTTATCTCAGTGATTCTCTTCCTTGGGGAAGGATGTATATGTGTTTGGTCTGTGTGCTCATGGATACATCTTAAATAATGTATATTTAAATGTTTCTTATGATAGTGCCATGTACTAGGAAAATGTTTCAACAGTTCATTGATGTTGTTTTCTCAGTTTTTTTCAAGTTCCTTTTGACTCTAAAGTAGGATTGACAATAAAATACAGGATGTCCAGTCAAATTTTAATTTAAGATAGCAACAAACAATTTTTTAGTGTAAGCATATCCCATATATTGCATGGGCATCTTGCATTTTATTTGCTAAATCTGGCAACCCTACTTTAAAGATCACTCAAGTGTATAGTCAATATACTATTAAGTCCAACATTCATTCTCTTAAAGAATATGCACAAAATAAAATGTTATAACAAAAAGCTCTAGACTTAAAGTTAGGATACTTCTGCCACTAATTAGCTACAAGACCTTTACAAAGGTGTTTTACCCCTGAGGGCCTCATTTTCTTTATCTCTAAAAATTAAACAGTTGGATTAAATGGTTTCTAAATTCTGTGATTATAAAGATTCTCAGTTTTTCCCTTCCATACATTAGCACACATAAGAGACTCAAAACAAGTTTAGTGAAAATAGCCAGTAGTTGGTTATCATAAGCT
The DNA here is from genome assembly GCF_015220235.1 of Choloepus didactylus. Taxonomy (NCBI): domain Eukaryota; kingdom Metazoa; phylum Chordata; class Mammalia; order Pilosa; family Megalonychidae; genus Choloepus; species Choloepus didactylus. The sequence continues at coordinate 59,829,216 of NC_051308.1, read as the reverse complement.
TTTGTGTATGTATATTACTGTTAGATTTATAACTTTGGGTGTGAACTAAGTAGGCCTTCTAAAAGATGTGGGACTTGAACAGGGCCACAGTAGTTTTATTGTATTTGGAAAAGAGGGCTTAGGGCATAGGGAATAACATGAACAGAGATCCTAAAATCAAAAGTAAAAAAGGCGTATTTGGGTATTACAAGTAGACCAGATTGTCAGGTCGTTTTTGAAAGAGCTATGAATAAATGGTTTCATGAATAGAGAAATATTCTTGAGGTGTTTTACAGGGGATGGGACTTGGATGAAGAAATTATCTTTGGAGAATAGACAATTCGTGAACTCTGTTTGCTTTTCACTTGAAGGTGTAGTTTCAAATAGATTATTACACTTTTCCCAGTGATAGGGTAGGTAAGTGTTTATCCATCTTTGCTTGATTACTTTAGCCCATTTGAATGTCTCTCTTGAACTAAGTTTCTTAGCAGTTAAAAACTATAACCTACTTTTTTTTCCCCCCAAATTACATTTTTCTGGGCTCTAATAAATCAAGGGTTCTCAGGTCAAATACATTTGGCCTAGTCGGTGCCCGTTTAAGAATGTTAGAACCCATTTTAGTACATTGAAGTTTCAGTAAAGAAGCCCTGGTTAGCTGTGTAACTCACTTCTCAAATATATTTGATCTTTGTACTATTTTATGAATGACATCCCATAGAATTATTTCTTTGGAGCATATTTTGGAAATCACTGTGATTTTGTAGCTTGTAACTTAGTTACTTAGTTAATTTAAGTTGGCTATCATACATATCTAAATATATAAAACAAATATTCTAATGTAGTACATTATTTTCGGATATTTCATTTGGTTTGACTCTTAGATTTAACTTGATTTTCTTTTTTCAATTCAAAAATTGTGGAGGCTTAACCTGCCTAAATTAGATAATTTTTGCTTAGACTCCTATGCCTAAGGTTCTGTTCTATAAGTTCAGATCTATCGTTATATAGATGTCTATGGTCAGTGCTAATTCAATTGTCTTGGATATTTGAATCCAAAACTTTACATAGAGTTGGATTGATATATCTCTAATAAAACTTTTTAAAAATGTTTTATTTGGAAATAATTTCAGACTCAGAAAAATTTGCAAGAATAGTAAAAAGAACTTTCATATACTCTTTACCCAGATTCATCAATTTTTAATGTTTTGTCACATTTGCTTTATCATTTTCTCTTATCTCCACACATATACACACACACATAATATCACTTTATTATGTAATACTGCAATGCATATTTCCTAAGAACAGGCTACATAACTATAATACATGTAATTTAATGTCAGTATAAAACTTTAATCTAATTTACAGTCTATTCCAATTTTGTCTATTGTCCATAATACTTTTTTTCCAGTATAGGAGCCATTCTAAAATCATGTATTTAGTTGTCTCATTTCTAGTCTTCTTTAAACTGGAATAGTTCCTTAGCTTTTCTTTTTCATTCATGACTGACATTTTGGAAGAATACAGGTCAGAATGTTCCTCAGTTTGGGTATGTCTGATATTCCCTCGTGATTAGATTAACGTTGTGATTTTTAGACTGGAATACTGTGTAAGTTGTGTACTTCTCACGTTATAGCCAGAGGCACGATATCTATTTGCCCTTACTAGATAATGTTAATTTTGATCAGTTGGTTTAATTGTTCCTCTACTACATGGTTATTATTTTTCCTTTTGTAATAAGTAATTTGAGAGGAGATACTTTGAGAATATGTAAATATCCTGTCCCTCTTTAAAGTTTTCCCTCATGTTAGACTGAGCATCTATTGATGATGCCTACCAGAGTTAGACTATGAAGGTTGCAAAATGGTGACTTTCTAACTCCATCATTTCTTCTATATTTATTAGTTGGCATTCTATTATAAGCAAGAGTTTTTCCTTCTCATCATCCATTTATCTATCATCTCTTTATTATCTGATTGAACTGATGAATTCTTATTTTATTTAATGAATTATAATATATTTCTTTCCATATTTATTTTTTAAATAAGCTTTTTATTTTGGAATAATCTTAGATTTACAGAAATGTTTCAAAGTAGTATAGCTTCACCCACTTCCCCTAGTGTTAACATCTTAAACAACCATGGCCCATTTGTCAACACTAAGAAAGTAACATCAATACATTATCATTGGCTAAACTACAGATTTTATTCTGATTTCACCAGTTTTTCCACTAATGACCTTTTTGAGTATTGGACAAGTGTTTTGTATAACGTCCCTTAATTTAAGTTTGTCTGATGTTTTTCTCATGATTAGATTGGAGTTACAGGTTTGGGGGAGAGAAAACCACAGAGGGGAGGTATCCTTTTCGTCTCATCATATCAGGGGGTACATGATATCAACATGATTTATCACTGGTGATGTTAACCTTCATCACTTGATTAAGGTGATGTTTGTCAGGTTTCTCTAGTGTAAAGTTCCTATTTTTCCCTTTCCATATACTATTTCTTCAGAAGTTAGTCACAAAATCCAACCCACATTCAAGGGGAGAGAAATTAAGCCCCGTGTCTGAAGGGAGGTGTATTTTCATATACTATTTGAAATTCTTCTGTAATGAAGATTTGTGTTTTATCCCCCATTTATTCATATATTTAATAGTTTATTGATATTAGTGTATGGACTCATGTATGTTTATTTTATACTTTGGTTTATAATCCAATACTACATTATTTATTTTGTTGCTCACATTGTTCCAGCTTTGGCCATTGGGAGCTCTTTCAGGTTGGCTCTTATGTCCCTTGGATATGTCCCTATCCTTTTGTTTTTTGAGCTCTAGCATTTTCCTGACACTACAGGATGCTTCAGGCTAGTCTTTTTTTTTTTCCTTGCCCCAGTCCTAGAATCAGCTATGTATTTATTTTATTGCTCAAATTGTCCCCCATTTGGCCAGTGGGAGCCCTTTCAAGCTGACTCCTGTGCCCTTTTGATATGCCCCATCCATTCATCCATCAATCCATCTTTCTATTTTTTTAAAGCCCTTTTTTACTTTTTTGGCACAATGAGATGTTTTAGGCTTATTTAGTACCTTCCTTGCCATAGTCCTGGGATGATCACCTCTTTCTGCAAGAAGTCCTTTTGTTGAGGAATAGTATTTAGAAACTAAAATCTGGGCACTAAGTAGCTCATTGCTGTGGAGTGTCTGCTTCTAGGTCCTTTTTCAGTAGAGAGAGCTCAGAAACAAATAAATATGTATGTAACAATTATCATGAATTCATACTTAAACTTCCAATTCCAGTCCATTTCTACTGGGTTCTTCCTTTGTTTTCCCTACTCCATATCTGAATCTCTCTTCCATCATGAGAACTCAGGCTTCCAGCAACATCACTATATTTACTTATTTGTTTAATACTGTGATACATATAAAATAGTTTCAGAATTGCTATGCCCATACCCGTATGATAAACAACCTTTGAGGAGTTTAAGATTTGTTTGCAATTCTTTTTTTTTCTTTAGATCACTAATACATAGTCACTATACTGTGTGTTAAGGTTACTTCAGTTTGTTTTTATATTTCCCACCTTCATTGTGGTTATTTCTTTGAAATCCATTTGGATTAATTGGTTTCTGTTTTCTTTTAGTTTTAGTGGTCTTTTTTCATCCTATCCTTGTTGATTTAATTTTATTTTTTAAATATATAGAACATGAACATAATTCCAAAAGTCACCCATTTCTATCTCATTTACCTCTTTCTCTTCCCACTTCTCATCAACTCTTGTGGGTAACCAATTTTCTTAGTTTCTGATTTATTCTTCCTGTGTTTCTTTTTGTAAAAGTAAGCAGATATATTTATGCTTCCTTACTTCTTTTCCTTTCTAACACAAAATATAGTGTATCTACTCTTCTGCACTTTGCTGTTTTCATTAACAGTATATCCTGGGAATCACTCCACCTAGTCCCTAGAAATATGCCTCATTCTTTTTTACTCCACTGTGTCCATGTACCATAGTTTCCTTAACCACTTTCCTATGTTTGGGCATTAAAGTAGTTTCCAGTATCTTGCAATTACAAGTAATGCTGCAAATAATCATCTTATGTGTGTACTTTTGTATTGCAGAGATACATTTTCAGGGTAAATTCCCTGGAAGTTGGATTGCTAGGCTGAAGGGTAAATGCATGTATAGTTTTGTTAGATATTGCCAAAATCCCTTCCATTGGAGTTTGTATTATTTCATTTCCTACCAGCAATTCAATGCAACTCTTGGGCTCTGAACAACTAAGAGATTCTTAAATATAACAGGTCGTAAATGACAAGTCGCAGGTATAATTATAACTAATTCCTGAAGGATGCCAGCTTCTTGAGGCCTCCCGTGGCCAAACCAGTCTCCTCCTGGAATGGTCAGAGAGCATCTGGAAGAAATTCAGGAATTACTCCACCTCCCAGAGTGATTATTAGGTACCCAGAAGAAGGCATAGAACTATTTGGGGAGTATTAATTGTGGATCCTAAAACAACTAGAAAAAATTAAGATGAGCTAAACACTTATTATTATAAAGACAATGGAAGAGAATATATTTGAAATTAGTATTATTCCAGAAAATCTGGTTTGCCCAAGTTGGTCCTGGCTATTAGTGGAAGATTTAAGAAAAATTTTCAAACTTACTTTTCATGTCTTCAAAAAACTCCTTTCTCATTATTACTTATCTTAAAAACAGGATTTGGGGTTGCAATTTGACCAGTTCTTCTCTGCAAACCAAAAATGGGGCAATTGCTGATCAATTTAGAACACAATTATCCTTTATTAAACCCTTGTGTGATATATTTAAACTTTTCAAAGCCCTAGTATATAAGCATGCATAGTCTAAAATATATATTTGTTCTTTTAGTACATTTACTTAAAAATTTTTTTTCAATTAGAGAAGTTGTAGGTCTATAGAAAAATCATGCAGCAAACACAGAATTCCCATCACCCCCCTCACATACACAGTTTTCCCTATTATTACCATTTTGCATTAGTGTGGTACCTTTGTTACATTGATCAAACAATATTATTATAATTATACTATTAACTATAGTCCATAGTTTACAGTAGGATTCACTGTTTGTTTTACACAGTCCTATGTTTTATTTTAGTCCTGTTTTACTTTTATTCTAGTAACATGTATGCAACCTAAAATTTCCCCTTTTAACTGCCTTCAAATATGTAATTCAGTGATGTTAATGACATTCAAAATGTTGTGCTACCATCACCACCGTCTGTTACCAAAACTTTTCCAATGCTTAACTGGTACAGAGTTTCTGTTGGAGGTAATGTAAAAGTACATTTACTTTTTATAGTCATGCTTCCTTCAAATAGCCAATCTATACAGTTTTAACCTTTTTCCTCTAATAGGATCGCTATCACTAACTTAGGCCAATGGAGAGGAAGGAGGAAGACCAGAGCAGTCTGAATTAGTAAAAGATCCAATTACTGAATATTTTACAAGAAATGTGGATAACTTATAGCATTAGAAACTCTGTTGCACACCTCCTTTATAAATAGTCCCAAATGATTTCTGGTTATCATCATTTTATATCTAATTAATTTTTCTAGTCTAGAGAACAAGAAAACCTTTGTTTTTGAAATGAAATGTGTTATTTGTAGGGAATTCTGACATATTTTCAGTGGCTTTCTGCTCTTTGGTCATGCTCTTGCACTTTTTATTTCTGTTATAACTGCAGCTGCCAAAAGTCTCTGATTAATTAGGAGGTTAAAATACCTCAAAAAAAGTAGTGGGGTTAGTCTTCCTGATGCAATAAGAAGATTGATTGTACATCTGTTGATTGGTGGGGGTCTGTTATATTTCTGATTCTTGAATTTCTTGAAAATACCCTATCTTATTTTCCAAATAACCTTATTTCTACTGTTAATTTATGTAGGAAAATCTATCTGCAGAAAAGTTAAATATGAATTTTAACTCAAACCCAATTTAGTTCAGTTCAACAAACAATCACAAGTTATTAATTCATGTTATCTGAAATTAGGTGTTTATTGTATTCATCTTCTTTTTAAAGAAGAAAATGTATATTCTTTGGGACATTCCTAGATAGTAAAATGAATAACATTTATGTTATTTTCTACTTACGTAGGTAATTGCTTACTTTAGAGACTTGGTAAGAATTTCTAACTGAAACTTTTTTTTTTTTTACTATTAATTACAATAAATTCCTTGTATAGTTGAAAGAAATACTCATCTTGGTACTTTCTACTATATTACTATTTGCTTTAAACTTACACTTATTGAAACAATCTTTCTTCCTTTCCCTTTGGGAAGAATATTAACTTATCAGACTTGGTCTACTAATGTCTAAGAGTAATAATGATTTGAAATCTAGCCCTAGAATCTTTCTACCTCCCTTTTGTGATAAAGATATATTTTTGAATGACATGTGATTCCAAAACGCAGAAATAAAATTCTTTGCTGCCAAAGTTGTACAGCATATCCCAAGGGTCCTAAACTAAATTTCTCTGTGGGAAAGGAGAAAGGGCCAGAGAGATAGTGGTCTTTATCATCAGGAACCCATATATTTTTAACTAAATTATTAATTAACATTTAAAAAATTTATGAGAACTATAAATTTAAAATTCCACTATCAGAAGCTTTACTACCACTTGTTAATTGAAAATAATTCTGATGGATTTTCCCTTTACCTTTTGCTTTCCCCTTTTGTCTGCTGCTTCCTCTGAAGTCTCCTTCCAAATGGTTTTGGAAACTGGTTCCAGTAAGTTTGCCTAGCTACTTCAATTTGCTCTCCAGAATTGTAATTATAGAATGGTATTGTTTATGTCTTGCTAGTATAGTGATTTCATATAATTATGTCAGTCACTGCATAGGATTGGATTTTAAGGTATTTTAATATAAAATGAAAGATCAAAACTCTAATCAAAGTTTGGATTAGAAGTCACTTGTAAACTAATTTAAAGGATAAGCATACTTTTGCTAATTTTGTCGGTATCCACAGACTATCAGTAGCTAAAAAAATTAAAACTTGGATATAGGTTTCTCATTAATTTGTAACAATTTTAGTAAGTGAATTTGAATGACATGTATAAATTATTGGTATTTTAAAAATAATCTTTTAGATAAAATATTTTCCTTCTTAGCCTGAATTGTAGGGGTAAGTTTTGTGGGATAAAAATGTGACAGGTTTTCTATGACCTGATCACTTTAGGACCTATATTACATCAAATTCTAATTTGACTTGAAAGGTTGATCTTTCAGGATTAAATTTCATGGTTAGGCTATTTAGAAAGAAATTTATATACACAGGTAACTTAGAACTATGCCATAATGTTGAAATACAGAAAATATGATGCCCCCCTTTAAATTCCAAATTTCCAGCTATTTAGAAGAATAGGGAATGTTTCCATGCAGTTAATTTATAATGCATGTAGGATGTTCAAATATAAAAGGCTCTATAATTATAGATAAACTTTTCTGGGGGTTGCATGTGACCTCAAGATTTAGAGTTGGTTTACTTGATATATCTTCTAGGATACGATCTTAAGATGTTTTGGCATGCCACCTGCAGTTCTCTGATTGTCTCATCTAAACCATGGATGTTTACTGCTAAAACCATATAAAGCTCTGTGTGTGTATATGTGTGTGAGTGCCTTGTACAGAAGTGCTACTTGGCAGAGGCAAATAGAACAAATCACACAGTTTAGTCCATTGTTCCATGACCCAGGATGTTCAGCTCAGTCCAATACAGATTATAGGCCACAAACAAGCTATTCCTAGAGAAGATCTAGGAGATTCGGACTGAGTCCAGGTCAATTTAGAGGATTTCCACAAGGCAGACTACTTTGTTTCTGGATAGCCAAAGAAAAGAGTGTAAGGATCTGGAACAGTGGTTACCAAATGTAAGAAAGGTAACTTAAGGCCAGAAGATGGTACTAGTTAATTTCTTTTTTCTTTCTTTCGAAAGGTAACTTAAGGCCAGAAGATGGTACTAGTTGATTTCTTTTTTCTTTCTTTCTCTCTCTTTTTTTAAACTGGTTGATTTTTAAACTATCTCCTATCAGCAAAGTGAGAAAGTCCTAAGGACTTTAAAAAAAAATCACTATTCAATTAGAGTCTATATATTACCTGTAAGTAATTTTTCTCTGAGTATAAGTACTCTGTGAGTTGGGAACAATCTATTAAACACACATCTGTAGCCCACAATGATTAACAGCAAAATCTTCAAGAGGAAAACATGTTCCATGAGTCTTGTCCTTAGGTAGCCAGTAAGAAAGAAGTAGGAATAATCTCCTTCCTTATTAATAAATATGCTTTTCTGAGAGATACCATTTAAAAGAAAGCCAACTCAATCACCAAATGTTAAATGTTCTCTTTCAGTAAATTTTCATGTTTCTACTTCTATTTTCATAGAAGTATTTTCTCTCATAATTATATTTTAATAATAAAGTATAGCAATGACTGGATTATATATTGTTATAAGGAAATAGTTTTGATTACTAATTTTAAACAGGGATTCAATTTAAATATAGTTAGCCTAAATAAACATAAATTTGCTAATAAAATACTTCAATATTCATTGTCACTAGATCTTCAGCATTATTTTTCTTGGCTTTAGAAGAACTAACAGCTGATAATAAGAGCTAACAATTTATAATTGCTTGCTATGTGCCCGGCAGTGTGCATAGCACTTTATGTCCATCATCTCATTTACTCCTTCAGTGATCCTTTGAAATAGGTACCCTTATTATCCCCATTTTACAGATGAGGAAACTAAGAAATGATAGTTTAAGCAACTTGCCCACCATCACATTGCTAATAAGTGGCAGAACAGGGATTTGAACCCAGGTAGTCTGACTCAAGAGCTTGTTCTCTTAACCACAATGTTTTATAATATGTCATATTTTTAGAGAACTGTCTAAAAAATTTTTATCTAGCCACATCCAAGCAGTCTTTTAAAAACAAAGATTTCTTTTTCTGCGGGAGAGCAGAAATTCTGTTTGCTCTGTTATTGGTTAATGTAAACCTGAACTGAGAGGGTTTTTTCTGCTTCAAAGTTGTATACTTGTATTTGTGTTATCGTAACACTAGAATGATAAACCAGAAAATTTTGGTGAGATTATCCCTGTTTTTAAAAGTGATGTTATTATTGCCAAATTTCCTCTACCCATCCCCTGATTTTGATAACTCTAGTCTTTCTTTCTGTTCCCATAGTACACTTGCTCTTTCCATGTAAGAACTTTCAGTCTAAATTAAATCTAACATTAAAGTAAATGGGCTTTATTATATGCAAGAGTAGAACTGATGATTTCAATACAAAGTATTCAAAATCTGTTGTGTGATACTTCTTATAGCTGAGTTTAAGCTAAATGTCACTTCATGTAAATTAGCAGTATAACATAATAGTAAGTATTTAGTATTGAAAATACAGTGCTGTCGCTGTGTATTTAACTTTGGTAAAGTAATATCTAATGTTATCCAGAAGAGAAGGATGTCGGTGAGTAGTTCTCATTTCTCGATATATATATTACTGGTATATTATCATCTATAGTACTGATTTTTTCCTATATGTTGCTCAGTACTTATTGTATCTCATTTTTTTATGTTGTAGGCTCGTTATAGGAAAGAACAAACATTGCTTAAGCAATTGCCTTGCATTCCACTGGTAGAAAATTTGTTGAAGGATGGTACAGACGGTTGTGCTTTAGCTGCCCTTATTCATTTTTACTGTCCTGATGTTGTCAGATTAGAGGGTAAGTGTTCCAATGAAATATTTCTGTGTCATATATATATAGTAACAAATATTTTATATAACAACATTTTATAAATAATGAAGGCTTTATTAAAGAGTATGTATAATTTATGGAAACATGTATGTATATATTTATACATAATCCTTGAGGAAAACAGTTGAGAAAAGGAGTCCTTGGTTTCCAAGTCCTTTTGTATAATAATCATTATATTTTTATATGTATGTATGTTAAAGCAGATTTATGTATTTGTACTAAATCACTACTTACAAAGTGGATATGAAATGTTATATTATCAAATTAATCCAAAGTCATCACCTTGCTTTTTTCCTCTTTGAAGATATTTGTTTGAAAGAAGCGATGTCTTTGGCTGATAGCCTGTATAATCTGCAGCTGATTCAAGAATTTTGCCAAGAATATTTAAACCAATGTTGCCATTTCACCCTTGAAGATATGCTCTATGCTTCTTCATCCATAAAGGTAAATTAATTTATTCTCTGTTTCCCTTTGCTTTTGTGCTAGATATATAAATGGACTTGCCACCTAAAGCTTACAAATTGACTATCAGTCAAAAGAGCTCTTGAGAAAATAATTTTTGTTTTATTTTTCTGCTTATTTATATTTTTGATACATTATTAGCTACATGTTTCTTTTATAGTACAAAATCAAAATTAAAGTCATAGTACAAAATTGATCCTTTGTCCTCATATTGGCAGAATAGAAAGCCATTAGATGTTTCTAATAGATAGATGCTAATAAATAACAAAAGTTCTTCTTTATAAGTAATGAAGTCCACTTTTACTTGAAAAATGTTTTAATTTTTAATAAAGAACTTAATTGAAAAGTAAGTATATGTACTGCTTTCCATGATGCTTTAATATGTATTACACAGTTATATAAAATATGACATCCTTGCATATTTTTCTGTGTATACGGAATCATTGAGTATGAAAGAGAAACCTAGTTGGCTTATTCCACTGAGTTGTACATAATTGTTCTTTAGTTTTCCGATAATTTGGAATTCGTCACCTTTATTGTCATTTGACTGTTGGCCAGTATTTGCTTTCAGATTTTGTTCAAAGAATAATTAAAATTTCACATGGGTGGTATCATTTCCTTAACTGTATAAATGGAATATATTTTATTTGTGTTGACATTAAATGTTTAAAAAGATAATTACAAATGGATTTTGGAAAATTAGGTTGGGTTATTAATTCTATATTTTTAACATTTTAAGGATTATTTCTTATCCTTCAACAATTTTTTTAGTAATATTGGTATTAATATAAAGTGAGTACAGAAATTGAAATGTTTTATAATTTAGTCCTAATGACAGTTTTATAAAATCTGGAACTACAATATAACTGTAGTATAATTTGTGGAGAGTAAAGACTTTGGGGGCTTTTTTTTTTAATTCCCAAAGAGCGAGGGAAAGTTTAAGTGTTTAAAATATTGAGTAATTTATTTGATAGTCAAGATTTATTTTTTAAATGCATGGTGAGAGATACATGCACATGCTATCTGTGAAAATATAAGCACAGGCAGCCCCCGTGGTTGTAATTTATGTATTGGTAAACCAGTGGAAAGCAGATTGTGAAAACGAACTGAGTACATCTACTGCTTTCACAGAATTCTAGGGTTGTTTGCAGCTACACACAATTACTGCTAAGTGATTAATGTGCATAATTTGACAAAGCTCTAATGCAAACATTACCTGAAGAAACCACAAGATACAAGTGTGTAAAGTTATTAAAATGAAAAGAGAAGCAGCATTATTTAAGTTTGTCAGAAAATGTGAAATGGCAGAAATTGGAGATTATTTTAACTTTCGGAATGTTTCAGGACCCACACTAATATTTGACAGATATTTAGTGAGAGCCTGTTATATACCAGGCACTGTGCTAGGGCTGGCAGATTTGTTCATTTATTCATTCATCTACAAATATTTATTGAATGTCTACATGTGACAAACACTATTCTCAATTATGGGCATAGAGCAATGAATAAATCAGACCAACAAAACAAAACAACAAACAATACCTCCTTTCATGGTGCTTACATTCCTGGAAGACCTCCATAGCTTGGCAGAGGAAACATATTTTTAACTAAATAATGACAACACAGTGCTGTAGTAGAGATGTGAACCGAGAATAGTGAAGCATAACGTAGATACTGTGACTTTCAGCTTTCAACAGGACCTTGGAATATGTCTGGGAGGAAGGAATCCTTCAAGTCCCAGAATTTAAGATAACCCCTTACAAAACCTTGAATGAGAAAGAAAGAGGGAAGGATACATTAAAACAGTCTGGAAATGAACCTTTTACAAAGGAATTCAATTTTATTAGCTGATAACATTTGTCCCTTACTTCAGAGTATCACATATTGCCTCTAAGCTTTTATGCCATTGTTTACTGTCATTCTTTCAAGAAATACTTATTGAGCACTTTTTTTTTTTTTTTTTTTTTTTTTTTACTCTGGAGAGGAACTCTTTGTATCATTCCTAATCTAGGTTGCAATGCCAACATCAATAGAAACTGCTAAACTCCTCTCACAGCAATGCCAGTGCCTTGTGATTCTTTACAAATTCTTACTCTCTTGTATCTGTCTCTTTTTCCTTTGCCATCCTCTGGTTTAGTATTACCAGAGGGTAGAAGATAGAGTAAATACTAAAGGCATTTCCAATATAAGTTACTATTCCTATTGACCCAAAACAGTGCTCATCCCCCACTATCTGACATATAAAAAAAAAAAAAAAACCTTGATCAATTTTGAAGGTTTACACTTTACCACTTGGAAATATTTTAACCATGAACAGGACAGGAAGATTTTCCTTTTCACTAGCAGAAGTTTCTTCTGTTTCATTTTTATCAAAATGGAAGTGAGAAAATATGTCTACATATATTCTGGTTAATGCTTTTTCTGGTACTTGCCTGATAGAAAATTTATATACTACTATAATCTCAAAGAAAAAAATCATCTCACTAAATACATTGAGACATAAGATTAACTACATATGTTTAAGTTGTATACTTTGTACTTCCAATAAACAATATATAGCCCTTACATTTAGGTCAGCTTAGCCTGGACATGATACAGATATAAAGAAATTTTCTTAAATCAGGCAAATGCAAAATAGATAATTGTCCTCAGAGAGGGCTTTTGTCACTTTCTATATTCTTTTCTCCATTATTAGAATCACAACTTTGACTCCAGTTGGAGCATTTTACAACTTCAGGCCTTCCCCCTGCTCATGATGCAGGGTACCCAGTTGTCACTTTGTTAACATTAATAACAAGTGTTTATGAGGGAGTAGGGAATGAGCACTCTCTTCCCCTCTCAGTGGAGGTATCAACTGGTATGGTCTTTTTAGAGGGCAGTTTGACTTCACCTAAACAATTTAAAGTGCACTGAAGGCATGTATAAGGATTGTTCATGACAGTGAAAGTTGGAAACAATCCATCTTAATAGGGGCATAATTAAAATATCTTGTAATACAGTTCAGCTGTTTAAAGGATGGAGGTAAAGGTATTTTTACTGACACAGAAAGCTCTCCAAAACATTAAGTGAAGAAAGCAGGTAGCTGGTATTACGTATAGCATGATGCAATTTATGTATTTTTTTAAATCTTCTTTCCTATTTTTACGCAAACTATACATATATATAGATGTACAGAAAACGGTCTGTAGAGGGATACACATAGAACTGTTAAAAGTTGTTTCTTCTGAGTGAGGTATTAAAATTTAGGGGGAAGGGGTTAAGGCATACCTTTTTATTTTTTATTCTTCTGTATTTACATTTTTTTTACAGTGTTAATATATAGGCATACAACCATCTTAACTAAAAGTAGGAAGGAAGAAAAACATAACTAAAATTCATTTGTTGTCATTTGTGGAATATGATGACAGGTTTATTGCTGTTTAATCATCACATAAACTCAAAAGGAAATAATCTTCGTGAACTTGAGTTATACTGGGAAGGTTATTTCTTACTGTACTGCCACCTTGTGGCTAAACACAATCCAGTTATATCATTAGGACCGTTACCTTTCTAAGGTCAAAAGTATTCCTTCATTTTCTGTCAACAGACAATTATTGAGCACTTAAATGATGTATTTTCCAAAACATATAGTCAGCTTTCAGTTAACTTTACTAAGAGAGTAGAACACAGCACTAATACTTTAAAAATAGTTTTATACTTTGGCTTTAGAATGTAAACTATAAAGATACATATAAAGAAAATATCTTATCACCCAGAGATACTCCCTTTCATCATTTTGATGTTTTGCCTACTGATCTTTTTTGTTACACATATATTCACTCATTTAGGCATTCATTCAATAAATATTGAGCATCAGGTTCTGTTTTAAACACTTAGGATATAATGATGAGCACAAATTCTGGCCTTATGGACCTTATAGACTGTTGATTAAGATGGGGAACCAAGGAGAATGTAATGTTAGAGGAGGCTGGAAAGGTCAGAAGGGCCTGGATCAGGTAGCCTTTTGTAGGCCATAGTAAGTTTCCTGTTTATCCTAAGAGCAGTTTGTTCTTAATAAGCTAGAGAAAAAAGGCTATTGTGTTCCAAACAAGAGATAAAAGCAGTTTGAACCAGAATAGTTATGATTAAGATAGAAAGAAGTGGGAGGATTCCAGAGAGATTTAGGATACAGAATCTGTAGGGTTTGATAATGAATTGGATGTAGGAAGGGAGAGGAGGCGGCGGCATCAAGGATAACTCCTAGGTTTCTGGTTTGCACACTGGGTGGGATAGTGGTGCCATTCGGTGAGATACGACCTGATTTGTGAGGAAGATCGCTAGTTCAATTTCAGACATAGTGCATTTGAGGTACCTTTATCTGAGAGCAAATGCTCTATAGGCCATTGTATATATAAATACAGTCAATAAATTCAGGAGTCATTTCGTAGCTGATGGGAATGGATGGCAGAGTCATAAAAGGGGAGGTCAGGAATATGAGTTGCCGCATTATACATTATCTCAAAATATTACACATTAGAGTTGTTAATGCATGCCAGATAAATTAGATCACCCTTCTGAAACTGTACAGCAGATCAGCAGAGGTTGTGAATAGGTGTTATAATACTAGCTCTAATATTCTATCCCAGGTTTAATAGCCTATAATAGATAATGCTCCAATGATGAATGAATGCAATTTAAACCTATGCTTTATAAAGTAGAGCAGAATAAAATTCTATTTATAATTAATTTGTGGTCAAGTTTTGCCTAATTTAGGTTTTCTTTTTATTTTAACTTTCTTATATAGAGTAATTATTTGGTGTTCATGGCAGAGCTCTTCTGGTGGTTTGAAGTTGTGAAGCCATCATTTGTACAACCTCGTGTTGTTTGCCCACAAGAAGGTAATCAGTTTTTAACATTTTTTGTGTTCACACAAAATGGGAAGTTTTTATAACCTCATCTGGTATTCTTGTAGAGAGAAGCCTATCATTGTTTCATTGTAGAGAGAAGCCTTGATGGATTCTGAGTTATTTAATATTAGAAACCGCTGAATTTTCTGTGAGAGACAGAAGATAAAGATGGTTAGGAGAGGAGAAAAAGAAAAAGGAAAGAATGGCTCTGAATCAGAAGCCTTGTGGTGTAGAATTTTTTTTTTTTTATCACTAGCTTTAACTGTTTGCTCACTTTCTTCTCTTTGCATCTTTTACTCCCACCCCTAGCTTTTATTCCCTATCAGATTCTGAGTTTTTTAATATTGTTACTCAAATCATGGCTTAGTTTTTAATCTATAACTTGTATTTGCCATTAAACCATAGAAAGTTTTATATAATACATATTTTTAAACCTAATAGGTTTTGTGATTATTACAATATCAAGATCTATTGATAGCACTTCATAAGAATAAAACTAATAAGAAATAAAGGAGTTCCTACAAAGATCTTTGGGTATAAAGACCAAAAATCTTCCTGAATATCTCTAAAGCAAAATTTCATATAACAAAACATTTTCCACTGGCTTTCATTATATATAACCACAGGGTTATTTCTATAAGGAAAAACAAATCCTAAATTATAAGTTTAGCTTCACTGAAGAACTTCCTTACAGCATAACTATGGGACCAGTTTTTTCTATTTCTGATACCATCCCACCCAACATAAAACATGGTTGTTGTGCATCCCAGCTGTTTAGCTGCTTTCCTTGGCTCCAAATTTTGCTCTTCTTCTAACCACTGTCCTCACTTCTTCCCCTTGCCTTCCCAAAATAAAAAATAAAAAGAAGAGAAAGTGATGAGGAAGGAGAAAAAAATATATAGCCAAAGGGGAGACATACCACTCTTGTGAGTAGAATGAGCTTACTTCAGGTAGCTCACTGCATCTCAGGCAAAATTCTGTGAAGTATTGATAATGCGTATTTAATCTGTTCTGTTATCTCTAAGCTGCTTAAGGCAGAGTCTGAATATTGAGTTATTATATAACAAAGGATATCAATAAAGAAGTTGAGATCGTTCCCTAAGGTCAATAAGTACAGTTAGATGTCTTCGGTAATTACAATAACCAATATGTATAAAACATTTTACAATTAACATAGGATTTCCCCATACATTGATTTCATCTATTAAAACTATTCAATGTGAATATATATCAATAAAATTATATTAAAAAAAAAAAGTACTCAATAGCTGTTGCATTAGATCTCAAAGGCAAAAAGTAAATTGTTGTCTCCTCCAGGGTTATTTACAAAAAATGTAAGCTTATAGCAGTGGGTTTAATTATTCTCTTGTGAAATGCTCTCTCTGTTTAGAAGGAAGAAGTCCTTCTTTAACTTACTACCAAAATACCAATTATTCCATAAAGAAGCAAAGATGACCATATGTAATAGAAGTTCTATGAAAACTTTAGCAAAATGAAAACTCGAATTTATTTTTATTTTAAATACCTGTATACATTTTAATGTTAGTTTTTCTTCTCCATTAGTCTTAATCAAGTGATTTTTTTTTAAGCCAGAATACTTCAGGAAGAGTTTAAAGAAAATTTGTTTGAAAAGTATTTAATATGAAAACTTTAAATATGCTATGATTTCTCCATAAGTAGTATGGGAAATGGAGATTAAACTTTAAAAATTTACTTATGATCCAGGGTTCTTGAAATAGAGTTGGAAACATGTAAACCATGTAATTTTGAGATTTCTTATTTTATTCTAGCTGAACCTGTGAAAGATATGCCTTCAATTCCTGTTTTGAATGCTGCCAAAAGAAATGTCTTGGATAACTCATGTAGTTCTGACATCAGTTCAAGGTAGAATATACTTCATTTTCACTATTTCAATTCCATTCACTAATAAAACCAAAATAAAATTTTATTGCATTAAATAAGTATCTTTAAAATTTCAGTTGGACTTTGAACTAAATAGGTTTTAATTAACAGCATATGAAGGCCTGTTTTAAGTTAAATGTAACTGAAATTTATACTGAAATGAGTGTTTATGAACTATAGTGAAAAGTGGGAGAACATATTTTAAGGTCCAAGTAATTAACCTAAAACCAAACTTTTGCTGCATAACTTGTTTATAATTGAGAGCTGCCTAAATGATAGATAAGTCTTAGGCCTCAGGGGAAAACTTTTTTACTCTATTTGGGTTTTAAAAATTCTTTTAATAATTTTTAAAATCTTTCAGGCAGTTTCTCCTATTGTTTTGTGGACTGGTTTCTGTACCTTTTGAGAGATCCTAGCAGAATATTTATTATAATATTGTATCTTTATCTAATGCTTTAGTTCTTAATATCAGGAACTGACTTGAAAACAACGTAAAAGTGTCCTATCGTTTAATGTCAGGAGAATCCTGACTTCTGACACAAGTATGTGATAAGGATATTAGTTTATTTAAAAATGTTTTTTAGCAGATCTTATAAGCAGCACTTAATGTGTATTTTAGAACCTAAAGTTTATTCTGAATTTGGACTCCCTGATTTATCTGATTTCTTAAGTTTAAAATTGATGTATTTTGTGGATTTAGAAATTCAAGTAGATCCATTAAAATACATTTTAAAATTATAGGTAAGAAATTCAAAGTATTTCCTGTGTGAAGTCCTGGCTTATGATAAAAATATGAACTTGTCCTGAAGCCATCACCCACTCTTTACCTGTAAGAAGTTTCTCTTTCAAGTGGATGCTAATAAATGTAAAGACCAGGCCTTGACAAAACACTCTTACTGTCTTTGTAGGGCCTCTTACCTTTGTGAACTTTCTTTTGTGTCTAAAGCATTTCCTTTAAGAAATTAAGAAAGCATTTTCCTTCCCGTATCCTCTGTTTACTATTTTAAATTTTCTTACTACCTCCATTAAGTTTTGTATTCTGTAACTGTCCTTGAGATTTAGAACAAAGAGGTTAGGTTAGAATATTGCCAGTCTAGCAGCTTCTCTATTTTTCCCTTGGGATACTTTTTTCTACATATTACTATTTCCTCAATGGCATTCCTGGGTTAAATAGAGACATTTCCTTCTTTGACAATTTAGAAAACACTCAAGAATTCTAGGTCATCACTCTTGCAGTATTTTAATTTTTAAAATCTCTGAAGCTTTCTACTGGAAGAGTAGATTATTCCATAGTTATTTCTAGAAACCTGAGTAGACAATCTTCTACAATTCTGAGGCTGGAAAATGTCTAAATTTAGTCCCCATGGAAGATTCACATTGCCATACTGTTTGTCTCCTAGACATCTGACTGGCTACTTTTTCCCATTTTCCCTAGCAGAAAAACTTTTTTAACACAGATATCTAAATTCTTTTCCTTGAAGTCTTGGTGTCATTCTAGGCTCCTAATAACCTTCTTATTTCTGTAATTCTCCCCTATGCCCTCACTGTAGACTTCCATGAGAAGGATTTTGAGGCAATGAGTCAAGAATTTCTGTTCTTCCTGAGAATAATACAGTCACCTCTTCAAATGTCATTGGCATCTAAATAATGATCTTAAAAGAAAGAAAAAAACAAAAAAAGAAAGGAGGCAAAGCAAAAGATATTTCTAGCAGCACTACGTCACACACTTGGATACCAGCCGTTTCATAAGAGTTGTACCAGATCAAATCCTCTATGTAAATGTTACCCTCAAGTAGCTTTCTTCTCTTCTTTTTATCTCCATTGTCCTTGTCTGCTGCTGAATATTGCTAACATGGGCAATGTAGAGAGGTACTGAATGGTGGGGCAGTGTGGTGTGTTGATAGAGCACTGACTTAGCATTGATGGCCTGGGTTCAAGTCCTGGTATTCGCTGATAGTCTTCAGTAAATCAGTTGACATCACTAAGCTTCAAAAAAGGGCATTTAGAGGAACAAAGTATAATCTGGTGGTTAAGAGTTTGACTTCTGAAAGAGACAAACCTGATTTTGATTCATGGCTCACTCCTTAGTGGCTATGTGGCCTTGGACAATTTCTTTAATTCTCTAAGCATCAGTTTCATCTTCTATAAAATGGGGATAATAACAGTACTTATATTGTAGGTTGGTTTGAAGATTCTCTGAGATAATGCTTATGAATTGGTTTAGCACAGTGCTTGACACATACTAAATGCCCAATAAATGTAGCTTTAAAAAAAAAAATCAATTGCAAATAAGGCAATTGATAGGAATTTACAACACTTCAACCATTATGTGGGGAAGAAAACAAAGTGAACAAATTTTTAATAATTTGCTTTTATGCAAGGTTACTTCCCTGTCATAATCTAGGAGAGAGTGGAAACTGTGGAAATGGTTTTAGAGGGGGGGATAATAGAAATAAACATGACCAGGGAACAGTATACATATGATCTAATAGTGCTAGCAAGATTACAAACAAAACTGAGGGAAACTGTGATGGGCAGTTTAGGGGGAAATGGTCCATGGAAGCAAATAAAAATTTATTTTTTTTAAGAGAATTTTTAGGTTTACAGAAAAATGCAGAAAATGCAGAGTTCCTGTATACTCTATTATTAACACCTTGCATTAGTGTGGTACATTTTTTACAACCCATGAAAGAACATTACTATACTTATACTATTAATTATAATCCATGGCTTACATTAGGGTTCCCTATTTGTATTGTACAGTGCTATGTTGTGTTTTGTTTTTAAATTTTTATTCTACTGACATACATACAACCTAAAATTTCCCCTTGTAACCACATTTAAATATATACTTCAGTGCTGTTAATTAGGTTCACAATGTTGTGCTACCATCACCCTCAGCCATTACCAAAAATTTTCCATCACTCCAAACAGAAACTCTGTATAATTTTAAGCATTAACTTCCCCAGATAAGCATTTACTTTGCACAGAGCAAGGTTATGCAAGTTCTTCAGGTATTGTTGCTTTTGGAAAAGCTCATTTATTAAGCTTTCATTAAATAGTAAGAATACAGTATTAATATTTACAATTGAATTCTTTGGTTTACTTGTTATTCTCAGTTTATGTTAGCCAAAAAGATAATGTGGTTTGAGGTTACTAAAGAAGTCTCTACTTGCTATTCTCCAGTTTATTCTCAAACGGGGACAGTGGGCTATTCTCCAATTTATTCTCAAACGGGGACAGCGGGGAGTGGGCGGGGAGGAGAAAGACTTAATTTCTTCATTTGACTACCCGGTGGGACTTGGGCAGACTTACAACTTAAAAAGAAAAATAAAAGGAGGATTTCTTGATTTCGGCCAAATGTCATTACAATTTGAGAAACAGTCTAATTCCTTGCATTAATTGGAGTAGGGTACAATTAAATAAAAATAAATAACTGAAAGCTTCATTATATTTGTAGGATTGAGGTCTTCAAAATTGCAGCTCACTGTATTAATCTTGATGTAACTCTTCGAGATGTACAAAAACAGATCTGTGAACAGGGAAGCCCTTGGAAGGCCATCAGGCTTTCCTACAAGGATTTATTATAGCTACATTTTTTAGAGATTTAGATTAGTTCAAAATATTTCAAATTGATAAGTTTCATTTAACTTTTTATTTCTCAGTTTTTCTGTTTGTAAAATGAAAATAATATGTCAGATGTTATCTCATAAGGACATTGTGTTGTAAATGACAGTACTTATTAAGCTCTTTGGCAAAAAGACATAAAATTATATAGATACATATAATCTCAGTCATTCTTTGGTTTAGACAATATATTATGGTTCCTTACTCTTTATTTTATTTAAGATGGACACTCAGAGGTCTTGTTGTGACTTCAACTGTTCTATGTGAAATTTATATTAAAGGGCTAAAATACATTATAAAATTTTAAATTTATTTTGCACTGCAGTGGGGAAGGAGCTACATTTCCACAGTCTCATCATCATTTACCTTCTAGACAGTCACGTCCCCAAGCTGATTCTTCAATCTCAGGTAAAGTATTTGAAAAAGCCTAGGGAAATGCCATTTTAAATATATTAACCAGAAATGAAGAAGAATAACTATATATAAGCAAAAATATTCAGTCCTTTTTTTGAAAGGTGGCTGTTAAATACACACTAAAAATTTGGTCTGTTTTTTAATGCTTGCTTTTCTTAATAAAATGATCCCTAATCCTTCCTACCTACTTTTATTTTCATGCTATCAGTGAATCCTCAAATTTATGTGAAATCTGTTAAATTTATATGTTTATTATAAACCTATCTGTTAAATAAGTTAAAATTTTATCCAAAATTTCAGTGACTTTTTTTTTTTTTTTTTTTTTTTGCATTTGAAGGAGGAATTAGAAGGTCTTCATCTATGTCTTATGTTGATGGTTTCATAGGGACATGGCCCAAAGAGAAAAGGTAAAAAGAGAACTATTTTTAGTATATTCACATTATCAAGAAATGTTTACGTTATTTCTCTTTCTCTGTATCTCTTTTATTGATAACCAAATTGCTAAATCTAGACTTTAAGTTAGTACCTAAATTTGAAAAGGGCTACATAGTGGGATGATAATTGAGAGCTCAAAGGGGTTAAATCTGAATGGTAGCTAGATAGCCCTAACCTACTATGCCTTAGAACTATATCATTGAAATTGGGGAAAGAAAGGAAATATAATTCCAAATAATTGCTGTCATTTAGTGGTTTTTAAAAATTGTTTCTTTTATAGAATTATTTAAGGACTTTTTCTTTCAATTTTTTTTAGATCATCAGTGCATGGAGTTTCATTTGATATTTCTTTTGATAAAGAAAATAGTGTGCAGAGGTCTACTCCAAACAGAGGAATTATTCGTTCTATTAGTAATGAGGGACTTACTCTGAACAATAATCGTGTATCTAAACACATTAGGAAAAATCTGTCCTTCAAGCCAGTAAATGGAGAAGAGGAAGCAGAAAGCATTGAAGAAGAACTTAATATGGACTCTCATAGTGACCTCAAATCTTACTTGTCCCTTAATACAAATGAACTAAACTCTAATGAAAATATTCATTACAAGCCTCCAAACGGAGCTTTGCAAAATAGAATGCTTCTAGATGAGTTTGGCAATCAGATAGAGACACCAAGCATTGAAGAAGCATTACAAATAATTCATGATACTGAAAAATCTCCCCATACACCTCAGCCAGATCAAATTGCAAATGGTTTTTTTCTTCATAGCCAGGAAATGAGTATCCTAAATTCCAATATCAAGCTAAGTCAATCTAGTCCTGATGACAGAACTGATACAAAAGGTGGCTTGAGTCCCATAACTGACAATACTGAAGTAGACACTGGAATTCATGTCCCTTCAGAAGATATTCCTGAAACTATGGATGAAGATTCCTCTTTGAGAGATTATACCGTAAGCTTAGACTCCGACATGGATGATGCATCTAAATTTCTTCAGGATTACGATATGCGAACCAACAACCCCCGAGAAGCTTTGAGTCCTTGTCCAAGTACTGTAAGTACCAAGTCTCAACCAGGCAGCAGTGCTTCTTCTAGTTCTGGAGTTAAAATGACCAGCTTTGCTGAACAGAAATTCAAGAAACTGAATCATACTGATGGAAGAAGTAGTGGAAGCAGTTCTCAAAAAACTACACCAGAGGGTTCTGAACTTAATATTCCTCATGTAGTTGCTTGGGCACAAATTCCAGAAGAAACAAGTCTTCCACAAGGACGGGATACTACCCAGCTGTTGGCTTCTGAAATGGTGCATCTTAGGATGAAACTAGAAGAAAAGAGGCGTGCTATAGAAGCCCAGAAAAAGAAAATGGAAGCTGCTTTTACTAAGCAGAGGCAGAAAATGGGAAGGACAGCATTCCTTACTGTAGTGAAAAAGAAAGGGGATGGGATTTCCCCTCTTCGAGAGGAAGCAGCTGGTGCAGAAGATGAAAAGGTATACACTGACCGATCAAAAGAAAAGGAATCACAAAAAGCTGATGGACAGAGGAGCAAGTCTCTGGCAGATATAAAAGAAAGCATGGAGAATCCTCAAGCCAAATGGCCAAAGTCCCCAACCACACCTGTTGATCCTGAGAAGCAGTGGAACCTCGCAAGCCCCTCAGAAGAAACTTTAAATGAAGGGGAGATTTTAGAATATACAAAATCCATTGAAAAGTTAAATTCATCTCTGCATTTTCTACAACAAGAAATGCAGCGCTTGTCCCTTCAGCAGGAGATGTTAATGCAAATGAGAGAACAACAATCTTGGGTGATTTCACCTCCACAGCCCTCTCCACAGAAACAGATTAGAGACTTTAAATCTTCTAGGCAGACAGGCCTGTCCTCTCCCATTGCACCGTTCTCTTCTGACTCCCCTCGTCCTACTCATCCATCTCCACAATCTTCTAACAGGAAAACTACATCTTTTTCTGTTAAAAATCAAAGGACTCCCAGGCCAAATGAATTAAAAATACCACCTTTGAATCGAACCTTGACCCCCCCTCGGTCTGTAGATAGTCTTCCTAGGTTGAGGAGGTTTTCACCAAGTCAGGTTCCTATTCAGACCAGGTCATTTGTATGTTTTGGAGATGATGGGGAACCTCAGTTAAAGGAACCCAAACCTAGGGAGGAAGTTAAAAAAGAGGAATTAGAATCCAAAGGGACTTTGGAACAGCACATACATAATCTAGAAGAAAAGGAAATCAAACCTTTTGAGTCAACAGTTTCAGAAGTACTCTCACAGCCCATCACAGAGACTATATGTTTAACACCAAATGAGGAGCTACTGAATCAATCCACAGAACCACCTCCTAAACCTGTTTTCCCACCTACAGCTCCTAAAAATGTTAATCTAATAGAAGTTTCCCTCTCAGAATTGAAAGCCCCTGAAAAGGCTGATGTATCTGTTGAAAAATATGATGGAGAAAGTGATAAAGAACAATTTGATGATGATCAGAAAGTATGCTGTGGATTCTTTTTTAAGGTAATACTAATCTGCATAGTTGGGGACATCTTCATTAGACGGTTTTTTGGTTATTTTTGTTTTTTTGAGTTGACATGTTTGCATCTTTTAGTAGTAATTTCAATAAGTCTGCCATTAATTCTAAAATAAATCTTCTTACTCACCTTGGTGGATAATAATAATGTTTGAGCAAACTGATTTCTAGAACAGTGCTCCAGTTTTGGTTTGGAGCTGTAATCCTTTTATCGTCAGAGTCCTTGTACACATTTATAAATGCTCTCCATTTTTGTGCCTCTACCTCTTTATTATTTTCACAAAAGTCTTTTAAAAATTAAGGCTATTCAGATCTCTTCAAAGAGTGATTCCATTGCCAATTTGTCAAAAGTTCATAACTTAGCACTGTATGTACATATAGTTTAGATTCTTTTTTTATCTTGAACATCCTTCCTTACATGTTTTATCTTTTAAAAGTCTTTTAAAAACTGACCAGACAGGACCTTACAAGATAAAACATTTAAAAAGGCATATATAGTTTGATCAATTGTTACTGAAATGGCTCCTTTAAAAGTATTGGATAAAGGTCTATCACATGACCCTTAATTTCAGTATTGGTATTGGATATAATATATTTAAACAGTACTGTAGCCAGCTAACACAGATATTGAATATCACCTCTTGATCGTGAAGATCTTGAGATTTATCCTAGTTATTAGAAAGCTTAATACTTTTATTTTTAATCTTTTCTCCTAGAGTGTCATCCATTTTTTTCTCTTTATATTTTTCTATGTTTTCAAAATTACCTGTAGAGAATAATATATTTTCTGGAATCAGAAACATATATGTATGTTTTATTCATATTTGTTTTTTAATTAAGGGACTAAAGTTGATCAACTCTGATCCTATACAGCTCCACAATTTGAAGTATAGATAGAAAAAACAGCACCCAATAGCAGCAATTGATAATCTAAGATTTAAAACTGAAGTACACAGAAATTCTCCTGGGAACAAGTAACCCAAAAATATTGAAGTGATTAAAATTCCTGGTTTTACTTTTGGTCATTTAATGTTGGCAGTTTGTAACTTATTTTAAAATTAATCTCAGGATGCTTTGGGCTCTTTTCAGTGTTTAGAAATTTGCAAGTGAGTCATGTTACTGTCCCTTAATTATCTAAAACTACCATTTTTTAATAAAATGCCACTGTAACACTAATAGATATTCAAGTTTTCTGTCTGTTAGAGAACCTTGCTACCTCTATTTCTTGCAGAGAAGGAAGACAGAAGGAAAAAAAAATTGTCAACTAAAACAGTACATTTATACCTTCCTTTCCATTCTTACCTTCACTGCCCCAGTATTCATCCCTTGGACTATGGTTGTAATTTCTTTAATACTTCTAATCACTCCGTTCTTTCCTTCATACTGCTACAAGAGGTAATTGTTCCAAGAGCATAGCTCCAGTCGAGTCTCTTTCCATTTACAAATCTTGTTGAATAAAATGTAAACTCCTTAGCACAGAATTCAGGGATTTCCATAGACCAGCCCAAATCTTTTGTCCAGCCTCTCCCCTATAGCTTCTTTATGCTGAAGTCTTTCATCATTCCTAAGGTAGAGATTAAATACTTCCTTCTTTATGTCTAAACGCACTTGTACTATAGTACCTATGACCCCAAATTTTCAACTATTTCTTTATGATTTGCTTTCTCCCTTAGACTGTGAGGTCCTAGAGGTACTGCATCTTTTTATCCCCAGAACATAGTAAAATGTCTGGCAAATCGCAAGATATATATAGTTGGTTAGATAAATGAGTATTAGACTTGATTTGTTGAATGGTATCTTCTGAGTTTATCCTTTCAGATTTAATCGCTATCTGGGTTCCTAAACAAAGCACCTTGCTTGTACCTCTTCCCCATGAGATTTGAGACCCAGGATAAGTGTTTCTTAACTTAAACATTAAAAGTATTCATTAAAGATAGTGACTTCTACAGCTTGTTATTATCTTGAATTCTGAAGCATTTTGGAAACCCTCTGAGAACTAGGGCTGTCCCTAAGGATTCAGGTAGAAACTGAGGCATGCCCAGGATGTACAGATAGTGAACTAGCTTTCAGACTGAAAGAATTTTAGAAGAGGAGTATAATTACACTTATCTCCTCTTCAGAGGGAAAACCTTCAGAATAGTTCAGAACTCATCATACGAGCGGTCAGAACCTCAACTTAGAAAAAAGCCATTCAGCTGTAGTTGCATTTATATAATATAACTTTGGGTGGCTAATTTTTTGGTGCTTTTACCTGAGTTTTCTTTATTGAGCATGTATTTTAAATACAATTCTTAAAACTGGGAGAAAACTCACTCTAAGTTACTTATTAGTGTTCAAAATAAATCTTTGCTTCTTTTTCTTTTTATGGTTCTTTCTAAATTTTTTTAGGTTTTGGAAGAGTGGGATTAAATAAGTGTAAGTGGTCTCTGTTACATGATAGAACAGTAATCACTTAAAGTTCTTTCTTAATAATTTCTACAACACGTCCATTCACATTTGGTGAGGTTGGAATAATAATGTTGGATATATAGTTTAGATTTTCAATTATAAAAGTAACCACTAAGTGTGACCCTAACAATTGAAAATGAGAATATTGGTATTATTCATCTTTTTCAATTAAATTGGTTCTTAGGATGATCAGAAAGCAGAAAATGATATGGCAATGAAACGGGCAGCTTTATTGGAGAAACGATTAAGAAGGGAAAAAGAGACTCAGCTTCGGAAACAACAGCTGGAAGCAGAAATGGAGCATAAGAAAGAAGAGACAAGGTAAAGGAAATTACTGTGCCACTTATAAATCTGAACATTGATGGGCATATTTTAAAAATTTGGGTAAGTATGTGTTGCAAGAAGACAGTTTCTCACTGATATGATTAGTAACATTTTTTTCATAGACTTTTGCAGTATATATGGACAAATGAATTAATATTGATTTCTGGTGCTTTTTAGAAGTTAATTTATTTTTCCAAAGTATTGCCTGATTGTATATTTTTATCCTAAGTTTGAGGTATTTCAAAGTAAAGTTCTTCAAAAATATTAATTTAAAATAACTTAATTTGGTTATGTGTGTTCTTTTTCAAATAACCAAAATTTTCCCAATAAGATTATCTCAAAAAACCATAAATTGTTTTTATTTTAGAGGAAGCTTTTTTTTTCAAGGTGCGGGAATATAATTCTCCCCTCTCACATCAAATACATACTCTTTCCAGTGTCTGTTGTTTTTGTCCTTGATATGCAGAATAAGACATTTGACTATTTGATTTCTTAGGCGTAAAACTGAGGAAGAACGTCAGAAGAAAGAAGATGAGAGAGCACGCAGAGAATTTATTAGACAAGAATATATGAGACGAAAACAATTGAAACTAATGGAAGATATGGACACAGTAATTAAACCCCGTCCTCAAATAGCAAAACAAAAAAAACAGCGCCCAAAATCTATTCATAGAGATCATATTGAATCCCCTAAAACACCAATAAAAGGTCCTCCAGGTAACACAGCTTATTATAAAGAGTCTGTTCATAAAAAACACCAGCTTGGTATGTCGTACTAACTTGATTGTGCTTTGATATGCTAAATTAGATCACAGTTTGAGAATATGCATGCTCCTTGTTTGGAAAACCAAAACGAGCAAGTGAAGATTATGACTTAGGTGTATTATGTGTGCATGCATATATTCAGTAGAACAAACGTGAATGCTAAAAATGCACTTTAAATACTAACCTACTGGGGAACTCTGCCCTGAGATATAATCTCTCTGAATTATTAATTACCCCCACACACTTGTAAATTTAAGAATACACTGTGTGCACTGAATTATACAAGAAACATGCCAGTGGAATAAGGAATATAAAATCAAAAGTTCATGACTCCCTCCTTTAAAAAAGAGTTGTTCAAAATTCCAAATTTATAATTTCTCAAGTTGAGAGAATATATGTTTTTTTTTTTTTTAATTCAACATACAACATTGATTAAAGAGAACTCTTGCCTTTTCTAGTCAGTGAAACTTTTTGATACCCAATACTGGGCTGAATTGAATTACATATTGCTAAACATATTTTGTTCTTTTTATTAATATTGTCTTGATTTTTTTTTTTAATTTCCTTAAATTTTTTTTTTTCTTTAGGGTCACAGTATTGTGTCTCATATTAGCCCTTTCTTTCTGGAATAAATCCTAATAGCAAGTTAGTTTTATCCTTGTTTCTTAAGTAGATTCCTTGCTAATTTAAAATAGGTTATGTATATATGCATGCAAGCATATTATGTGTTTAGATTAAGAGTAAAGAAAAAAGGAAAAGAAACTACAGAAGCTCAATTTTCATATGCTGGTGTTAACTAATGAACAGACTCTTTGCTAGTTGCTCTTTTAAATTTCTAATTTTGTTTTTATTCAGGGTCACGAATTTATCGTGTTTTTTCAGTCTCTAGCCTTTCTTTGGCATCACTGAACACAGGAGATAATGAGAGTATACATTCAGGCAAGAGGACACCCAGGTAAATCCATAACATATGAACATTTTTTATGGAAAAGAATATGGTACCTGCAATTATACAGAATTCTAAGTAAAAATCATTTAGTTTTCTTATTTTATAGTGATTGAATTGAAATTGTAAATTTGTATAAGTTGTATTGACTAGGATTGTTTAGGTTTCTGTTAAAAGAAATTATATAAAGAGGAAGACTAGCATGGTTTATTCATCTTTCAGTATTTTTTTATTTTAGAATTTTAGAATTATTGACATTGATAAGGTACTTTTTTTATAAGCTATGAAATATTAATAGTAATTGTACATTGGTAATTGCTAATATGATTGTGATGAAATATTGGCCTGTAAAAAGAGGAAGTACATCATCTAAATAGTGCCACCTCTCTAGCTTATTCCCCACTGAATATAAAGTTTTTCCCCCACTAGAATAACTCTAAAGTACATCGCCTATGACTTGTACTCTTTCCCTAGTGTTTGGATTGGAAGCTAAAAATCAGTTTTTCATTATCTTATAACATGCAGATCAAAGAAAATGTTTCCAGTGGCAGTCATCAGCTTTGAGTTCTAATCTTTGTATGACCATTCTACTCCATTAACTGTCCATTTTCATATGGAAAAACATTCATTCTTCATCAACAAATATTTATGGAGTGCCTAACTATGCTGTAGGCACTATTCTAGGCACTGAGATGCATAGCTGTAAGACAAATGAAGTTGTCACTATCTTTTTATTTTATTTTTAAGCTTTTAGGTTGATTTTGGCTGATACTCACATATGCTGTTCTGTCCCCCAAATGTTCCTTCTTGAAACAAAATTATTCTGTTTACTATTTAGATCAGAGTCTGTAGAAGGCTTCTTATCTCCAAGTCGTTGCGGCAGTCGAAATGGAGAAAAAGACTGGGAAAATGCATCAACAACATCTTCAGTGGCTTCTGGAACAGAATACACAGGTTAGTGTCTATATTTTTAGGGTAACAGCTGAAAATAGATACATGAGAACAGATATAGCTATACTAAAGAATATGTCATTAGCTCAATTCTTGGTCTGTACATAGGAGTCTGAACAAAAACAGTGAATACAGGTGGTCAATTACAGGTAGGTCAGTTTCAGTAACATACTTCCACTTAGGGAACTGTGATTTGTCCCAGGTGAATTGAAATAGGCTTCTAAACAAAATTAGTGATGCCACTTACATCTTATCCCTCTACTTCTACTTTTAAAATGCTTGGCATTTTTGTGTTGTAGTTAGGTCTGAAGAAGGTTTTGGAGAGGTTCTGTCTGCATTACATAGGTTTTGAGTACTGAAAAAAGGTTAGAATCGACAAAGTCCCGTCCCTAACACTGGGATTTCAGGCATCTAGAAGGGTACATCTTCAGTAACTATTAAAAGACTTTAAAAGATAAGAAAAATGCACTGGATCTAGGAAGGTATTACGCCTCATATATCCCTGACAGGTCCTCTTCTAGCCTCTGTTTGGGTAGGCATTTTTGAAATAAAAGGAAATTGACCCAAAAAATGTGGGTAAGTACCTACAAAAGAAATGAAACGAGAGAAAATGAGAAGAGATGTGAGCACGGAAGAGGTAAAATAAAAAGGCACAGGAGGAGAACATGGGTGGGAAGAGCAGAGGAGACAGGAGATTGCTTCTGTCCATTTTGACCCAGTGGAAGTGGGTCACTATAAAATAGGCTAAAGAGGTTAGAACTCACTAGAGATTTTTCACATGTACTTGTCAGCATGGCTTTCAATACTCCCGCTACAGCCAATCTGACAGCCTTTAAGGCCTGGGATTATACAACATTTCCGATTTATTCCCTCAGCTCCTTCTTGTTACTTTAGTTTAACAATCATTTATGGACCCCATATGTTCCAGGCACTGTTCTGAGTAACAGAGTTACAGAGTTTCAGTGGTGTGCTAGAGCCCATTCTTATGGGCTGTGAAACTGATTGTTATATTTTCAGGAATTTTTCAAGCTGTTGAACCATTGGTAGCTTGAAATCAGCCATGGTGGGAGTATTTATACCATAGAATTCAGCCTCCCTACTCCCCCCAAAAATACCAGTTTTCGAGCACAGTACTAAGAGTAAGGCACAGTTCTTGCCTTCGAGGACAGAGTTTAATAGTATGAAGTAGGATGGAGATTGTACTGTGGTCTACCCTTCATGAGTAGGAATGTTCCAGGAAAATGGCAAAAAGTGCTTCAGTGTTTTCACTGACCAAGGGATACCATTGATAAAATGATTTAAAAAAAAAAAAAAAGAGGTGTAGAAGAAGAAAAAAGATAAGACTTTCTCTTATCATTTTGATAGCTTAAATTGCTCATGACCCATTCTACTTCTCATGGACCCATTCTACTTCAGGCTCACCAATAACTTTATTAGACTTGAGAAAAAAAACATTAAACAGGCAGTGGTGATTGTAGCAATCTCTGATTTCCAGAACTGCTGTCATAGGAAAGTTTCAGAAGGCCATAGAAACATCCTCAAGATTTCTCTGTATGGATAAATAACTGTTCTGATGTGGAATGCAACCAGTCAGAGGCTTTAAGCACAGAATTTGGTTTTCTATTACAATGTTTCATCAGTGTAGGAATAATTACATCATTATTTAATATCATTTAAATATAGTGAATATTTATGATTTAAATACAGTAGTATTTCTGACTAAGGAATTTTATTTTTCTTAATGTTAATCTTTACCACAGGACCAAAGCTCTATAAAGAACCCAGTGCAAAATCCAATAAACACATAATACAAAATGCTTTAGCTCATTGCTGTTTGGCTGGAAAAGTAAATGAAGGTCAGAAGAAAAAAATACTGGAGGTAAGCATGTTTGCATGAAAATAAAATCTGACAACATATAAAACTGTAGTGTTTTCTCTACCAATTCAAGAAAAAAATACAGCTCTCCTAGAATTTCAACGGCATCTACAAGGTCTGTAACAGTACCTTTTAGTTTTTTAATAACGTTAGTTCACTTTCAAAATGGTTTCTGAAAGACTGTGGATTCAAGTAAGGACTAGGAATAGATTTAGATGATAACATAAAAATACAAATTATTTTCTTGCCCAAACCCACTCATGTTTTGTAAATATGATAACATAACTTTCCTTTTGAAATGAAGCTCTTTTAGCAAAGGAGATTATCCATGCCTGATTGTTAATGGTAAAGGCAATTTGGCTAAGATCAAAACTGAGGAGATACTTTATATCTTTAAAAGTTTCCTACAGGACTAGAATACCTACACAGAGCCAGTAGAACTTCAATGGTAAGATGTTTGCATACCTTTTTAATTAAAGCTTGCTTTGCTTGTATAATATATACCTTATTTTGGTTTCTAAGGATTTATATTTTAAATTAAATGTCTTATAAGATTTGGCTAAGAAATGCAACACAGTTATATAAACTTCATTCAGCTAAATGTCTGAGGATTTTCATTGTTGTTGTTATTTTTTATTCTAAAGGAAATGGAGAAGTCAGACGCCAACAACTTCTTAATCTTGTTCCGGGATTCAGGCTGCCAGTTCAGGTCTTTGTATACTTACTGCCCAGAAACTGAAGAAATCAATAAACTGACTGGGATAGGCCCTAAATCTATCACTAAAAAAATGATTGAGGGACTTTACAAATATAACTCTGACAGGAAACAGTTTAGCCACATACCTGCTAAAACTTTATCTGCCAGTGTTGATGCAATTACCATACATAGCCATTTATGGCAGACCAAGAGACCAGTAACACCCAAAAAACTTTTACCCACTAAGGCATAGGAGTTGGGAAATGTTTGCTTCAGAACATTCATGATAAATTTGCACTTCATGTTTCCTGCCTATAGAAAATCTTTCTAATTGCCAACAAGATTTTATTAATTAAAACTGGACTTTAAGCTCTGTTGTCATGAACAACTGGAATGTAAACTACAGTATTTTGGAGTGCAGAAGATTCTCACTTTAGGTGATAAGTCCAACTGATGAAGGAAATGTTTTGATTCACAAGTGGAGATTTGTACACGTTAGCAGGTTCACCTGCTTGATGGCAGTTACACTGAAGCACTGAATTGTCATCTACACTAGTTGGACTTATGGTTGAAATATGGCTGAGATTACAGATTATGTGTTTTATTTGTTGCTTCTTGTTTTTTAACCTTTTAATGTATATGCTTGTCTTAAATGGTTTATTTTGCTATTTTTTCTCTCCTGGGGGTTTATTCTAAGATACCTTTTTATTGTGTTTCATGTGGAGATCATGAGAGTAGGAAATACACCTTCAGAAGAAACCTGCACCTTTCTTATTGTGCTAAGAGAAACACTAGCTTTTATTTTTACATGTCATATTTTAATGGTGTTAAAACTTTTGCAAAAATCATTCTGCCAAGTATTTACAATTCTGTATTTATTATTTACTCAAGTATTAACATTTCTCTATTAAATAAGAGGAGGTGATGTAAAGAGCTGCTAGTAGGTTCACTTTAAACCACATGAGTTTTAACCAAGAATATGTTCTAAGAAATTGCTGATTAAATCAGTGCTGTTTTCCCACAACTTCTGGCCAACTCAGAATCATTTAGATTGCTCTTTTAAGGAAAAAAAAAACACAAGATTTTCTATCTCTTTTAAAGTAAGTCACTTTATAAACTGCCAGAAGTGAATGACACTTTGAGAGTAGTCTTTCAATCTGACGATGTAAGACTTTCCACCACAAGTTCTCAAGAGGTCTTTATATTAATAACTGATATAAAAATTATATTTAGAATTTTAAACATGTACAAAGGGCTGCATTTTAATTTTAAGATAGCTTCACATTATTTTACTTACATTGAGTTTTTCTTCTTTTAATCCTTTTCAAGTGGAAGAGCTTAGAATAAGTACACACTTGAAATCTCCTCTACATGATCTTTGTTCCTTGAATGATATATTCCAGAGGGTTAGCTGGGGAAAAACTTCATTCTCAGGAAAAGACTTGAATGATTATGTGACCTTGTTATGTTTCAGTGTTGTGACAACTGTGTAAACTTAGGAGAAAAGACAGTATTGTATCTTAAGTGAGATGCATAGTTTGTTTTCGTTCATGGGAAGTAGAATCTAAAATATATACATTTCTCTAATTGAGTTGTTTAGGGAGACAATTGATGTTTCACATGATGTATTTACTTATTTTAAAAAAGAATAGGAATGAGATGTCCCTGAACTGTACTTTTCTATTATTATAAGGCCTTTAGGCATCAGTGCATCTGGGCTATCAACATTTTCTCAAATGCTGTCAATATTTTACTGTAATTTATGTTCTTATATTTATGTATATTTGTTAAAACTGTAAAAAAAAATTTTACAGATTTTTTTCCAATACCTGTGCAAGATTCATGTGTGGCTCAAAACTATTTGTGATCTACTGTTTGCATGTAAGAGACCAGGATATGTAACATTTATATTTCAAGTGTACACATATTGTGTATATAATATATGAATATTAAAAATGAGGAACTGCACATTTTACCTTTTAGACAACAGTTTCTATCACATTTAGAAGGAGATGGTTGTCAAAAACGTGTTTAGATTAAGGCTATTTAAAATAAATAATAAAAAAACTACTCAAAATATGGTGAATAATAGTCAAAAAAAAATCAATAAACATTTTACATTGTTAAATTTGTTCTTTTCAGTCAATTAAATTTCCCTTATCAAAGCAACCTTCTTTGTGATATTACTTGGCCATTAAATAAAGAAAAATTGGATGCAAGACAGGAACTATTTAAAACTAAACAGAACCATCATTGATTCTTAAATTTATGTGAGTCCAGCAATTGAATTACATGTTATGATGTCTAAAGGCAGAATGTGAATATTGCCATAGAAGTCCATTGCTCTCAGAATAAGATTTTACTTTATAAATGCAGAAGAAATATGGATATAGTTCTTTAAATCTGCCGATTTATTATGGTGCAGCTTTCATTGGAATTATGTCTTAAAAATTATAAAATTAAAAATTATGTCATTTCATAAAGTCTGAGAATTTTCATCAACCTTCCTGAATGAAACACACTGGTGCTTTCTTCATTGGAGGTCAGAGTATTATGATGATGATTACTCAATTAAATTTGCCAAACACCGTGATTACCCGTGCAGACTCTCAAATTCTGCTATTTGACACGGCTTTGGAAAGCTTTTTAATTAGTCTCAGTTTTTTCATTTTTGTTTTAGAATGACTGTTACAGTTTTATTTGGCTGTTTAAAGCCAAATTTGGCGATTTAATTATGTTTCATGGGCACTGTTGAACAATGTACAGTGTATGGTGTGCTTACCTGTCCACTCAAAAGCATTGCTTATTACAGTTGTGTTTTTTTTTTTAAGATGCTGTGCTGTAAAATACTGTCATATTTGCTATTTCCTGGTACTGTGTAGTTTTTCCCCTATCATTTGAATAAAAGCATGGCACCAAATGATTCCTTTTCTGTGTCTCTTAAATAAAATGTATTTTTTTTATAAAATTATCTGAACTTGGGTGAATCATCATATAGTTTTCTTGTCTGTTAGCCAAGGGTTAAATTTAACACTCTGAATATTCATATTTATAAGCAGCAACTTTTATTAATATTGTTTTACTGACTTATGGGAATCTTAAAAAAGCTGTTACTTTCTATGCTTAGCTCAGACAGTCTATGTACAGTGTGGTATATAAATGTTTATGCTCCTCTTATATTAATCTCAAGTGATTCGTTATCTTTTGATGAATTAATAATTAAATTATGCTAGAAATAATGCTTTATCTTTGAAATTGAATGGCTGGTGAAATCCACCAATCTACTAGAGTAGCCATGGTGAAACCAATTATTGACCGTGATGCCGTAAGTTTCACTTTGATTTTGCTGATTCTCTTCATTCAAACCAGAGCAATTGAGAGAAGAAATTTCTAATAAAACGACTAAAAAAACATTCATGCATAATTACATGCCTGAAGAAATACTGGCTGATAGGCATAGGTGTGGTTCTCCAGTGGTTCTCTATCCTAGGGTCCTTTGATAGGATGCTGAACATTCAGAAAAGAGCTATACTTCCACAATAGTTCTAGTACTTTAATCTTCAAAAATTAAAAGAATAAGAACCATAAGACCCAGGCAGAATTAGAGAACTATACACCACCCATGGTACCTTTGTGCACAGGCAATTTTAAGAGTATGTTCCCTGATCTAGCTACTTGATAGTTCTCAACTCAGAGGAAAATATACTATGATGAATAGGAACAGAGGTCTTTATTTTGTGATCTCTCTACACAGAGTGATAACAGAAAAACAACCAGCAAAGGAAACCTAGCTGAAATGCCATGATCTAAGAATCAGGAATTGGAAAAAGACGTCTATAAAATGAGTGTGAAATCCCTCGGAACTGTATAGATACTTAAAAACAAATCTATCTCTTTAAATGCTAGTCTGCTTTAAAAAAAAGAAAGAAATAGTTTTAGATAACTTTATGGGGGTGGGGGTGTGCAACGGTTGGCATGTCAGAGCTGCTCTTTAAATAAGGAGATCTAGAATGATCTAGAATGTACTTTCAGTCATCTGCTTTTTGCATATGTAGGCATACAGGTCTCCTAGCATTTTAATATTCCCAGTCCAGATGCTTTTACAACAAGAATGAGTTTCATGCAGATGTTTAATACCGCTGTGGTGTTTATGACTAAAGTAAACTCCGTCTGTGGTGGTTTGTATTTATGCCAGGAAAATAGAGAGAAAAAAAGTTTTCTTTTACTTTCTGTTGAAGAGGATAAAAGCAAATGAGATAAGAGAAAAACGTTTTACGCTCCACTAGAATTTTTATTTATTTTACATGTTAAGCAAGGTCACTGTGATACCTGGGCTAGTGGTATATTTTATTTTTCTTAGTCTGTTGTTTCAGGTGGTTGAGTCTATGCTTCCTTCAGTAGCGTCTTTTGGTGTAGTGCCACCAAAGGACAGGGCTGAAGGACACAGGATGACAGGTACAGTTACTGCTCCTCTGGTTTACAAATGACAGTCAGCTAAGTGATTCCCCAAAGAAATGTGGCTCTCACCCCCCAAAGAAACAGACTATCCACTTAAATGCTAATTTACAATTTAAAAGGTTTTTTGATAACATGTTCTCATTTAACTCCTAGCACCACCTGTGAAGAGGTAGGCATTAATATCTCCATTTTACAGATGAGGGTAATGAGGCTTTCAAAGGTTAATAACACAACTGTAAAACACAAACTGAGACCCTAATGTAAACTATGGACTAAAGTTAATACTGTAATTATAACATTGTTTCACCAATTGTAACAAAAGTAGCACTCTAATGCAAAATATTAATAATAGGGAAAATTGTGTGTGAGGGGGAGTATATGGAACTGTAATTTATGTGTAATTTTTCTGTAAACCTATAACTTCTCTAATTTAAAAAAACAAAAAAAGGTAGTGACTGTCCCAAGAACACAAAAGTTATTAAGTGGCAGAATCACAACCAGAATCTGTCTTCTGATTTTAAGTCCCCTTCACTGTACCACAGGATGCAAACTTTTCCACTGCATCATAGACGTTGTAGAATAAAAATAAAGTCTCATAATTGTACTAATTAGTACTGTTTTCACTATTGATGGAAAAACTGAGAACTTGTAGTTAGTGGATTTTGTTCTCTTGTCTGATCATGTTACCAGCATCAACACAACCACATCAGCTACAATCAGACTGGCATGCACCCATCGTACTCTTGAATATCTAGATTCATAAATCCAGGAGAAAGGAGAAATCACAAAAGTGGTAGAAATGAACAAGTTCTGATAACATGATTAAATTTCTTCAGCAAAAAGTTATTAGTTGTGAGAGGCTAGGTCACAAAGATAGGGTCTCAACTATCGGGGACTCTGTCTCAAGGGGGATGAAGTTAGACCTTTACAAACAATTGATATACTCTGTGCTATAATAAAGGTGTGGACTAAAAATAAAGGGCAGATAAGCACTTCTTGTTAACAGTAAGAGGTTTCTTGTCTGTTAAGCAAGTTCACATACTAGATTGTCTTATTAAAACTGACTTTATGTTTTTCCCACATTCACATGTCCGGAGGTCCAAACTGCAGGTCTCTCCTTGTGGCCGCGGTGGAGCGAGTATGAGCTACAGCAACCGAGCTATGGCAGGACAGGCATTTAGAAAGATTCTTCCACTCTCTGATAAAGTATTGGTTTAAAGGACTGCAGCCAAACTGTAACCAAAGGAGGCATTATGCTTCCAGAGAAATCTTAAGGAAAAATAATAGCAAGGAACAACAGTAGCTGTGGGATCAGGATCTAAAGGAAAGGGTGGAAAGATTCAACCACTTAGCATGAGAGGTGGAGATGTGCACATTTAAAATTTTTCAGTTAGGTAGATATTCCCAAGTTGTCCTCTACATATATTGTGATACTTTACTTTCCCACCAAAAATTCATGTAAGGACCTTGCAAACCTGGCATTATCATAACTTGAGAATTTTATGTTTGTTGGCCATTTATTTTTCCTATTCTATGCACGGCCTGTTCATGGTCTTTAAGAAGAATGCAACTTTAGTATGAGCAAGGAACTTAGCCAATCCATTACTATTCTTTGTTATCTGATCATGGCCAGACTTGAGGCTTAGTTAATGTGGCTAAGGCCATATGAGAAGTTTAAAAAGGGTTCTGAACATAGAGATTATGCTTGACACAGCATGTGTCAGGATTTATTCTGTCTCTTCCAAATGTTTTTAAATATCCCACCAAAGATTTAACTACCAGAAATAAAAAGAAATCATCTTGGGTATCCATTTGCAAAACAATGAAGGAAGACCCCAAACTCACATCTTATACAAAAATCAACTCAAACTGGATCAAAGACAGAAATATAAGAGGCAGAACTATAAAACTCCTAGAAGAAAACATAGGGATGCATCTTCAGGACCTTGTGTTAGGTAATGGTTTCTTAGACTTCACACCCAAAGCACAAGCAGCAAAAGAAAACTAGACAAATGGGACCCCAGCAAAATTAAAAACTTTTGTGCCTCAAAGTATTTTATCATCAAAGTAAAATGACAGCCAACACACTGGGAGAAAATATTTGGAAACCACATCTCCAATAAAGATTTAATATCCAGAATATATAAAGAAATCCTTCAACTTAACAACAA
The DNA here is from genome assembly GCF_015220235.1 of Choloepus didactylus. Lineage (NCBI taxonomy): Eukaryota > Metazoa > Chordata > Mammalia > Pilosa > Megalonychidae > Choloepus > Choloepus didactylus. The sequence continues at coordinate 59,790,562 of NC_051308.1, read as the reverse complement.
AAAGACAACTTATTGCCAATTAAAAAATGGACAGAAGACTTGAATAGACATCTCTCCAAATAAGATACACAAATGACCAAAAGCACATGAAAAGATGCTCAACATCAGGGAAATGCAAATCAAAACCACAAGATACCATTTCACACCTACCAGAATGGCTGCAATTAAAGAAACAGAAAATTACAAGTATTGGAGAGGATGTGGAGAAACAGGAACACTCCTTCATTGCTGGAGGCAATGTAAAATGGTGCAGCCACTGTGGAAGACAATGTGGTGGTTCCTCAGAAAACTAAGTATAGAATTACCATATGATATGGCAACCCTACTTTTAGGTATTTGCCCAAAAGAACTGAAAGCAGGGACTTGAACAGATATTTGCACAATGATGTTCATGATGGCATTATTCACAATTGTCAAAAGATGGAAGCAACCCAAGTTTCTATCAACAGATGAATGGATAAACAAAATGTGGTCTATATATATACAATGGAAGATTATTCAGCCATAAAAAGGAATGAAGTTCTGATACATGCAACAACATGGATGAACCTTTAAGACATCCTACTGAGTGAAATTAGTCAGGGCAAATATTGTATGATCTCACTGATATGAAATAATTAGAATAAGCAAACTCTTAGAGTCAGAATCTAGAATACTGGTTACCAGAGGACAGGATGGAGATAGGGAATAAGGAGTTAAGGCTTAAAATGTACAAAGTTCCTAATTGGAATGATGGAAAGTTTTGGTAATGGATGGTGGTGATGGTAGCAAAACATTGTAACTGTAACAGCACACAAATATATATATATGAATATGGTTAAAAGAGGAAATGTGAGGTTGTATATATGATGACAGAATAAAATTTTTTAAAAAAATCCATGGAACTGCACTACAAAGTGAACCCTAAGTCAAACCATGGACTTTATTTAATAATACAATTATAAAAATGTGCTTTCATCAATAGTAACAAGTGAATCACACCACTGCAAGATGTTAATAATAGGGTGGGATATAGGAATCCTGCATTTTATACATAATTGTTCTGTAAACCACAATTATGTTCTTTAAAAAAAAAAGAAAAGAAAAAAGAAAATCCATAGGAATGTACAACACAAACAGTGAACTGTAGGGTGAACCCTGGACTATAGTTAAGAGTACAGTTATAAAAATGTTCTTTCATCAGTTGCAACAAATGGACCACACTAATGCAAAATGTTATTAATAGGGTGGTATTTGAGAACTCTATATTTTATGCGTGATTGTTCTGTAAACCTATGACTTCTCTAATTTAAAATATGCACACACACAAAAAAAAAAACCAAAACTGACTTTATAGAGAACTTAAGACTATCTTTTATTGTTAGCTAATAGGATGCCACCTCGTAGTTTTCCTCAGGGTATCAAATTTCGAATTGTAGAGACACCAGATCTGGGGCCTTACAGGTAACATACTTCATGTTCAGAAATATTCCATACAACTAGCTGTAAACTGGCTGCTCTACTTTCTTAGCCAGAGGCAGCTGCTTTGCACTGTTTTGGCTAATCTGGTGTCTCCTACCAACTGTAAAAGGAGAGTATGCTGTCTCAGAGTGCTGACCCTGAACATGACACAGTGATGTTCTGATTCCCTTCTCTCTCCAGTTCCCTGTGCTCTTTCCTCTCCCAATTATGGGCCAGGCTCAGGACTCTGTTCTTCATACCCTGCTCTTCTATTCTCCTTCCAAGAAGGCTTTCAAGATCAGCTTCGACTGACTCTTTCACACGCAATCTCATCTACAGCCCTGAGTTCCCCTCGCCCCATCTGTGCCTCTAACTGCCAGCTCGACATTTTAACTTAGAAGTTCCACTGTCATCCACAACTCAATCTATTTAAAAAGGAAACGTCAATTTTGTAGTAAAATCTATTCTTCCTGACTTATGTCTAGCCACCAAGGCTGAGACTTTCAGGATGTCCCTTACTCCTTTTCCTCTGTCCCAACCAACACTGAAGGCATCTCATTCCCAGCCAGCTACCAAATCCTGTCAAATAGTCCTACTTTTATCTGCTCCTCACCCTCACTGCCGTCAGCTTCGTGTCCAGGCAGTCACAGCTCCTGCCTAAACTCTGCAAGAGCTTCCCAGTGGTCTTCCCCCAATTCCACCTCTCTCTCCAAACTACCCTGCTAATTGTTAATTAATTGTCCTAAAGTATTGATTTCATCATGTCTTCTCCTTCCCTAGTCAAAAACTCAGTGGTGCCTTGTTATCCCAGCCTGAAAATTAAACTCCTGAGGTTAGCATTTAAAACCCTCACATGCTTGTGCCAACTTACCTTTTCAGCAATGCCAGAACACCTGATTGGGCAATAGTGACCGTGCACCCAAAACTGAGAAAACTTTCATATTTCAAGATAACTCCTCAATGAAGGCATGAAAAAAAAAATCAAAATGTAAAGACTTTCTTTTGCTTATTTTACAATTTAGCAGTCTTTATTTTGCATTACATGGAGGCTGAGCTTGGAGTTTTGAGGTGCAGTCTTTTCAGCGCTAGGGACAACTAAAAGTCTTAATTGTTTTTCATACTGCTCTTATACACAAACCTCTTCTACTGAGGCTCATCTGTTTCAACCTTAATATAAGACAGGATATCACAAAATAATCTGCCTTATATCAAAGTTATTTGTTCTCCAATTAAGGGTAAGCTTCTTGAGAGGAAGCACATATCATCTCTTCTTTGTGTCTATTATGGTACCTGGTACAGTGCTTGCCCATGGTAGGAAAGTACTGTTTACAGAGTCAGTCTGAATCAAAGGTGACCTTAGGAATTAAGGATTCACTGATCTTGTAGAAGGATTACATCCCTGGGGGTGGGGGGGTGTGGGGGGGTGTGGGGGGGTCCCCAACCAATGCAGAGGGAACAATGCTGACTTTCTGCTGCAAATAACTAGAGATTTACACTAACTTTCCCACACTAACTTTTGGTGAAATCACTGAAAAGTAATGGCAAGTCCTAGTTTAAAAGTTTATGTGAGAGACTCGCGCAAGATGGTGGCATAGAGAGGAGTGGAAGCTAAGTAGTCCCCCTGGAACAACTACAAAAAACCAGAAACAACTAGTAAATAACCCAGAATAACTGGGGGGGGACAAACGAGACCATCCATTCATCATACACCAACCTAAATTGGGAGGAATGCTCAAGAACACAGCATAAAATCTGTAAGTAAAACCTGTGGAACCAGGTCGGGAGACCCCCTCCCCCATAGCCCGAGCTGCGGAGCCTCGTGATGCCAGAAAGAAGCTCTCTCCCAGCAAGCGAATACAGCTCAGCTGAGCTCCAACTGGGGTTTTAAGTAGCTAGTGTGAACTGCTCACTACAGGTACGCAACCCCAAAAAACAGACAGAGGCTTTGGGTGACGACTGACCTTGGAGAGCCGGAGGGTCGCCTTGACTGGGTCTGAAGGGGACTATCTGTTTCTTCTTTGGCTCAGTGGAGAAAGCCCCAGTCATTTTCAGTTTCCAGGGCTGTGACTCTGGGAAGGGTGGAGACACCACAAGCAGAGAGTGAGACCATTGAAATGCTAATGACCTCCACCTGGGGGGGTCTGTCTTCTCTAGGAGGAAAGGGGTGGGGCCCTTTCCATTCAGAACCAGACCCCAGAGCCTGGGGGAACACGGCCACACCTCCTCACACCAGTCAAGAATTATAGGCTAACAGGCGTCACCTGCTGGGCAGAAAAGCACAGTGACCTGAGGCATCAAAGGGTGGAGCAATTTTCTAAGACACATCCTCAGGGAAACCAGATACTGAATATTTCTTCCCTCTGGGACCTGAGCCTGTTCTGGTCTGGGAAAACCTGATTTGGATAACCAAGGAAACCATGCCTAGACAACAGAAAATTACAACCTACACTAAGAAAAACAAAGTTATGGCCCAGTCAAAGGAACAAACGTACACTTCAACTGAGATACAGGAATTTAAACAACTAATGCTAAATCAATTCAAAAAGTTTAGAGAAGATATTGCAAAAGAGATAGAGGCTGTAAAGGAAGCACTGGACATGTATATGGCAGAAATCAAAAGTTCAAAAAACCTACTAGTAGGATCTATGGAAATGACAGGCACAACACAAGAGATGAAAGACACAATGGAAACATACAACAGCAGATCTCAAGAGGCAGAAGAAAACACTCAGGAACTGGAGAACAAAACACCTGAAAGCCTACACACAAAGAAGCAGATGGAGAAAAGAATGAAAAAATATGAGCAACATCTCCGGGAACTCAAAGATGAAACAAAGTACAATAATGTAAGTATCATTGGTGTCCCAGAAGGAGAAGAGAAGGGAAAAGGGGCAAAAGCAATAATAGAGGAAATAATTAATGAAAATTTCCCATCTCTTATGAAAGACATAAAATTACAGATCCAAGAAGCGCAGCGTACTCCAAACAGAAGAGATATGAATAGGCCTACGCCAAGACACTTAATAATCAGATTATCAAATGTCAAAGACAAAGAGAGAATCCTGAAAGCAGCAAGAGAAAAGCAATCCGTTACATACAAAGGCAACTTAATAAGACTATGTGTGGATCTCTCAGCAGAAACCATGGAGGCAAGAAGGAAGTGGTGTGATATATTTAAGATACTGAAAGAGAAAAACCACCAACCAAGAATCCTGTATCCAGCAAAGCTGTCCTTCAAATATGAGGGAGAGCTCAAAATATTTTCTGACAGACAATGAGAGACTATGTGAACAAGACACCTGCCCTACAGGAAATACTAAAGGGAGCACTACAGGGTGATAGAAGACAGGAGTGTGTGGTTTGGAACACAGTTTTGGGAGATGGTAGCACAACAATGTAAGTACACTGAACAAAGGTAACTATGAATACGGTTGGGAGAGAAAGATGGGGAGCATGTGAGACACCACAAGAAAGGAGGAAAGATAACGACTGGGACTGTGTAACTTGGTGAAATCTAGAGTATTCAACAATTGTGATAAAATGTACAAATATGTTCTTTTACGAGGGAGAACAAGCAAATGTCAACCTTGCAAGGTGTTAAAAATGGGGAGGCATTGGGGGAGGGATGCAATCAGCATAAACTAGAGACTGTAACTAATAGAATCATTGTATTATGCTTCCTTTAATGTAACAAAGGTAATATACCAAGGTGAATACAGATAAGAGGGGGGGATAGGGGAGGCATGTTAGACACTTGACATTGGTGGTGTTGTCTGATTCTTTATTCTACTTTGATTTAAGGTTATTTTTCCTTTTGCTGCTTCCTAGCTGTCATTTTTTTTCCTCTTTCTTTTGCCTCTCTACCCTCTTTGACTCTCCCTCGTGCCTTGTGGAAGAAATGTAGATGCTCTTGCTTAGTACAAGCAGAATGTTCAATTAGGATGAACTTAAATGTTTGGAAATGAACAGGGGTGTTGGTAGCAAGATGTGAGAATAACTAACAGCACCGAATGGTGTGTGAATGAGATGGAAAGGGGAAGCTCAGAGTCATGTATGTCACCAGAAGGAAAGCTGGATGTCAAAAGATGGGAATGTATAAAACTGAATCCTATGGTGGGCAATGTCCATGATCAACTGTACAAATACTAGAAATCACTTCCATGAACCAGAACAAATGTATGACAATACAATTAGAAGTTAATAATAGAGGGGCATATAGGGAAGAACTATATACCTATTACAAACTATATACTACAGTTAGTAGTAGTTCAACATTTTTTCATATACAGTAACAAGCATACTATATCAGTACTAGGAGTCAACAATTGAGGGGGGTTGTTTAGGGATAGAGGAGATTTAGAGTTTCCTTTTCTTTTTTTCTTTTTTCATCTTTCACTTTATTTCTTATCTGGAGTAATGAAAAGTTTCTAAAAACTGAACGAAAATTAAGTGTGATGGATGCACAGCTGTATGAGTGTACCCAGGGGCAAGTGATTGTACACTTTGGATCTTTGGATAATTGTATGGTATCTGAACAATCCCAATAAAAATGAAAAAAAAAAAAAAGTTTATGTGAGACATCATCAACATGGTAATGTAAGGCATCCCCTGAAAACGCCTCCCCAGAGATTTAGCGAATAAATCCACTCGCTTAGAACCCAGGAGGATGGTAGAGACTGGAGAAGGACTCCACAAATGCTGAATCAAAGAAACAAAAATCTCAGGTAGAATATTCCATCCGGGAGGCCAGTTGGTTGCCATTACCCTCACCCTCACTTAGTCCCACAGAGCTTGGGACTCACACAGACACAGCACAGCCCAGGTCCCTCCCACCATAGACTGAGGCTATAGAGTGACTCACAGCGGCAAGTTAGAACTCCATGTATGTCCAGGCACAGACACCTAAGTCTGCAGGGACCCAGGATGGAACACACATCACTGAGGAGTGCTGCATACAAAAGGGCCCCCAGGGGCAAAAAAAAGGGGGGGGGGGCAGGGCATGACAGAAAGACAGTTGGAACTGTTGTGCCCTCACTCGATCCAGGTTCAGTTGGCTGGACACCTAAAGGGAAAACAGACTTTTCAAAGTGACCCGTCTTTCTAGATTTACTCCATCTGTCTCTCTGGGCCAGGAAACCCTACCAGGGAAGAGACTGGAGACAGAAAAGCCTCACAGAAAAAATATTTTAAATTATAAAAGGGATAAAGTTCAGCTTTACCCCAGAACTGAAAAGTTTAAGGAAAATGGGGCACTGTTCTAGTTTGCTAATGCTGCCGGAATGCAAAACACCAGAGATGGATTGGCTTTTATAAAAGGGGGTTTATTTGATTACACAGTTACAGTCTTAAGGCCGTAAAGTGTCCCAGGTAACACATCAGCAATCAGGTACCTTCACTGGAGGATGGCCAATGGTGTCCGGGAAACCTCTGTTAGCTGGGAAGGCACGTGGCTGGCATCGGCTCCAAAGTTCTGGGTTCAAAACGGCTTTCTCCCAGGACATTCCTTTCTAGGCTGCAGTTCCTCAAAAATGTCACTCTTAGTTGCACTCACGGTATTTGTCCTCTCTTACCTTCTCCGGAGCAAGACTCTGCTTTCAATGGCCATCTTCAAAATGTCTCTCATCTGCAGCTCCTGTGCTTTCTTCAAAGTGTCCCTCTTGGCTGTAGCTCCTCTTCAAAATGTCACTCTCAGTTGCACTGCACTAAGTTCCTTCTGTTTGCCAGCTCATTTATATGGCTCCACTGATCAAGGCCCACCCTGAATAGGTGGGGCCATGCCTCCATGGAAATTATCTCATCAGAGTTATCACCTACAGTTGGGTGGGGCACATTTCCATGCAAACAACCTACTCCAAACGTTCCAACTTAATCCCCACTAACATGTCTGCCCCACAAGATTGCATCAAAGAATATGGCTTTTTCTGGGGGACATAATACATTCAAACCAGCACAGGCACTGAGTCAGAGAGAGAACAATAACATATAACAGGAAGTGGGGAGAAAATTCTGCACAAAAACAAACAGAACAGATAAAGATTCTGAGAGGGAACAGATGAAAGGAAGCTTTCTCCTGGAGGTGAAACAATTACACAAAAAGTACATTCTTAAAAATTGTACCGTATATCCAGGGCAAGAATCAGATGAAGAGCTGAGAAAACCTGAACAGTTAAACAAAGGCTATTCTAAAGGTCTATAATAAGTTGGACCAAGCATCAATCAACAATAAAACCCTAGGTAAGAGGGAGAAATGGACCTTCAGAGTTAACTCATCAAGATCAGAAGATGCCTAGACATCAGCAAAAAATTACAGACCATACTAAGAAATAGAAAGATATGGCTCAGCCAAGGGAATAAACAAACTTTAGAGGACACTCAGAAGTTAGAACAACTAATCAAAGATGTTCAAACAAATCTCCTAAATCAATTCAAGGAGATGAAGCAAAATATGCATAAAGAGATAAAGGATATTAAGACGGCAATGTGAGAGCATAAAGAAGAATTTTGAAGTATAGAAAGAAATGGGGATGAAAGGCACAATAGTAGAGATTAAAAATACACTAGAGGCAAACAACAGCAGATTTGAACAGGCAGAAAAAAGAATCAGTGAACTAGAAGACAGAACAATCAAAATCATAAAGTCAGAAGGACAGAGAACAGAAAAAATTGAGTGGTGTCTCAGACACTCAGATTTGAGTGACAGCATGAAGCACAAAAACATACGTGTCATGGGTGTTCCAGAAGGAGAAGAGAAGGGTAAAGGGACAGAAAGAATATTTGAGGAAATAAAGGCCAAAAACTTCCCAACTCTTATGAAAGACATACATATCCAAGAAGCTCAACGTACTCCAAACAAAATGAATCCTAATAGACCTACTCTGAGACACATACTAATCAAAAAGTCAAATGCCAAAGATAAAGAGAGAATTCTGAAAGCAGCAAGAGAAAAGTGATTCATACTGTTCTAGTTTGCTAATGCTGCCAGAATGCAAAACACCAGAGACAGATTGGCTTTTATAAAAGGGGGTTTATTTGGTTACACAGTTACAGTCTTAAGGCCATAAAGTGTCCAAGGTAATGCATCAACAATCGGGTACCTTCACTGGAGGATGGCCAATGGCATCCAGAAAACCTCTGTTAGCTGGGAAGGCAAGTGGCCAGTGTCTACTCCAAGTTCTGGTTTCAAAATGGCTTTCTCCCAGGACATTCCTCTCTAGGCTTCAGCTCTTCAAAAATGTCACTCTTAGTTGCTCTTGGGGCGTTTGTCCTCTCTTAGCCCCTCTGGAGCAAAAGTCTGCTTTCAAAGGCCTGCTCCAAAATGTCTCTGTAAGCTGAGGCTCCTTTGTCAGTTCCACTGCGTTCTTCAAAGTGTCCCTCTTGGCTGTAGCTCCTCTTCAAAATGTCACTCTCAGCTGCACTGAGTTCCTTTCATTTGTCAGCTCATTTATATGGCTCCACTGATCAAGGCCCACCCTGAATGGGTGGGGCCATGCCTCCATGGAAATATCTCATCAGAGTTATCACCTACAGTTGGGTGGGGCGCATTTCCATGCAAACAACCTACTCCAAACGTTCCAACTTAATCCCCACTAATATGTCTGCCCCACAAGATTGCATCAAAGAACATGGCTTTTTCTGGGGGGACATAATACATTCAAACCAGCACACATACATACAAGGGATCCTCAATAGGACTAAGGGCCAGTTTCTTCCCAGAAACTGGGAGGCAAGAAGGCATTGGTATGATACATTTAAGGCACTGAAAGAGAAAAATGGTGAATCAAGAATTCTTTATACAGCAAACCTGTCCTTCAAAAATGGGGGAAAGTTTAAAATACAGATAAACAGAACCTGAGAGATTTTGTCAACAAGACACCTGACCTACAAGAATTACTAAAGGAGTTCTGCAGGTTGAAAGGAAAAGACAGGAGTGTGGCTTAGAGTAAAATGAAGAAATGAAGATCATCAGTAAGGGTTAACTAAAAGGGTAAATGCAAAACCCAATAATACTGTATCCTCAACATTGAGCTCTACTCTTCAATTCATATAAAAATCAGAATACAAGTGAACAAGAAAAAGGCATGTTTCCTGCTAAAAGACAGGCAAAATATAATGTGGTAAAGTGGGACAAAAACAACATAAAGAGTGGAAACAGAGGGATAAGGGAGCAGAGAACATGTTACGCTATTGAAGCTATGTTGGGATCTTTTTAAATTAGTAGGTTATAGATGCAGGTTGTATAATAAAAACCCCAGGATAATCATAAAGAAAGTTTTTAAAAACATACAGAAACAGAAATGAGAAAGAGATCAGTCAGATACATTGCAAAAAAAGATCAATTATATAGAAAATCATGTTGCAATAAAGGAAAAGAAAGACTAAAAACTATATATGACCTATACAAACCAAAGCACAAAATGACTGATGTAAATATTACCTTTACAGTAATACACTGAATGTTAATGGAGTAAACTCCCCAGTCGAAAGACACAGGTTGGCATAATGGAAAAAAAAGCATGATCCAACTATATGTTGTTTACAGGAGACTCACATTAGACCAAAAGACACAAATACGTTGAAAGTGAAAGGATGGAAAAATATATTCCATGAAAATAACAGCTAAAAAAGAGCTGGAATATCTAGACTAATACTGGACAAAACAGACTTTAAGTCAAAAGCTGTTACAAGAGACAAAGAAGAATGCTATATATTAATAAAAGGAGCAATCCACCAGGAAGAAATGACAGTCATAAATATTTATGCACCTAACCACGGTGCCCCAAAGTACATGAGGCAAACACTGGCAAAACAAAAGGAGAAATAGACACCTGTACAATAACAGTTGGAGACTTCAATACACCACTCTCATCAATAGACAGAACCTCTAGACAGAAGATCAGTGGAAGATCAACAGAGAACTTGAATAATATGATAAAGGAACTACACCTAATAGACATATACAGAAGACTGCACCTTCAAATCAGCAGTATATACATTCCTCTCCAGTGCACATGGCTCATTCTCCAGGATAAATCACATGTTAGGTCACAAAACAAGTCTCAGTAAATTTAGATAGACTGAAATCATACAAAGCATTTTCTCTGACCACAGTGGAATGAAGCTGGAAATCAGTAACAGGTGGAGAACTGGAAATCTACAAATACATGGAACTTAAACAACACTCTCTTAAACAATCAGTGGGTCAAAGAAGAAACTGCAAGAGAAATCAGTAAATATTTCGACACGAATGAAAACAAGAACACAATATAGAAAAACTTATGGGATGCAGCAAAGGCAGTGCTGAGAGGCAAATTTATAGCCCTAAATGCCTACATTAAAAAGGAGAATGGGCAAAACCATAGCCCTAACTGAACACCTGGAGAAACTAGAGAAAGACAGCAATAACCCCAAAGCAAGCAGAAGGAAAGAAATAACAAAGATTAGAGTGGAAATAAATAAAATGGAGAACAAAAAAACAACAGATTCAATAAAACCAAAAGTTGATTCTTTGAGAAGGATAATAAAATTGATAAACCCTTAGCTAAACTGACAAAAAAGAGTGGGTGGGTGGAGAGAAGAGGTAAATAAATAAAATCAGAAATGAGAGGATGAGAGGGGCATCATTACAATGGACTCCAAAGAAATTAAACTTAAAAAAATAAGTCATAAGAGGATACTATAAACAACTGTATGCCAACAAATTAGACAACTTAGATTGAAATGGACAATTTCCTGGAAACACACAAACAAATTACACTGACTCAAGAAGAAATAACAGACCTCAACAAACCAATCACAAGTAAAGAGACTGAATCAGTCATCAAAAACCTCCCAAAAAAGAAAAGCCTGGACCAGATGGCTGCACAGGTGAATTTTACCAGCCATTCTAAGAAGAATTAATACCATTCCTGCTCAAACTCTTCCAAAAAGCTGGAGAAGAGGGAACACTACCTAACACTCTGTGAAGCCTACATCATCCTAATACCAAAGCCTCACAAAGACACTACAAGAAAAGAAAACTACAGACCAATCTCTCTAATGATTATATTTGTAAAAATCCAAAACAAAACACTAGTAAATTGAATCCAATGGCAAAGTAAAAGAATTGTGCACCAGGACCAAGTGGATTTTATTCCAGGTATGCAAGGGTGGTTCAACATAGGAAAATCAATCAATTAATTTTATATATCATATCAACAAAACAAAGGGAAAAAAAGACATGATCATCTCAATTGATGCAGAAAAGGAATTTGACAAAATCCAGCATCCTTTCTTGATAAAAACACTTAGAAAAGTAGGAATAGAAGGAAACTTCCTC